>NC_139344.1:93340451-93835451 GCF_055883805.1 Amblyomma maculatum | reverse complement strand
ACACTACTAGTGCTTTAATGGGGAAGGACGCTAGACAATGTAATAGGTCAAGATAGCGTTGCTTGACGCGCAAATGATGTCGTCAACCCCCACGACGGAGGGTTCAAACATATATGCCGTAATCAGTGACCACATAAACAGTGAGCTGCTGTTGCGGTTTGAGCGAATCATTAGACTGTGAGACGTGGGAGCAGTTCTTTCTTTCATACTGTTCTATTTATCTCGCAGCTCTGTTTTTCCCACGGCGACTGTGCCACACGAAGCAGCAGCTGGTCGCTGCAACGTCCTTTCACTATAAGTGTATGCCGGATATGTTTACGTATTAACACGCACAAATGTTTTTAGCTTACCGGTTCTTTCCTTGACTTCCATTGCATTGAAGTGTTTACTCATGCCAGTGTTCAAGTATGGAGCATCCATTTACTTTCTTGATAAAATAACTCACGAAAGAAACGAACAGCGTATGCAGCTACCTATCTGGCCCCGAAAAAGAAAATGATAGGAGTGATGCATGGAAGCTCCGCATGTGCCAGGGAGCTAAGCTTTGCTGATAAAGCATGGGTTAGAGCTAGGCGATAATGGGAATTGACATTCGCGTGCGCGCTGCACTGAGGCGAAGTACAGGGGAACGACAGACACAAGCGCACATTAATGAACACGAATGTTGAGGAAAAGGATCCCAGTGCCTTTATATACTTCCATTAGTTTATCGCATGAGGCTTCCGTGGACAGTTAAATGGGACTTGAAGCATACCCGGGGCATGGTAAGAACGGGGGACTGTGCAACCGGAAGGTGGCTGCCAGGCAGAAAAATCGTAGGGTGGCTACGGGTAGGTACTTATGACGAGGTCGAAAGAATGCATATGAAAAGGGTCGTGGTGCTAGTATAGCCGAAGGGGACTACCGTGAATGCAGTATCTTGCGGTGAGAGCTGAGAAATGCGATTGAAAATTGGAGGTGGAGATGCGGACAAATGAGTGAAGAAGACAGCGGCAGGAGATGGAAAGGCGGAAGAGGGAGGAGGGTATAGTGGGAGATGGAAAAGGGGGTAAAGTTGATCGCAAGAGAATTAAGCGCGCTCACATCGCCTACGCGCCCCTCGAAACGAAGTCGGCTGATGTGCGTAGCAGCCGGCATAAATAATACGTAGACATCTTCTCTCACAACAAGACGTTGATATATATATATATATATACATATATATATATATATATATATATATATATATATATATATATATATATATATATATATATATATATATATATACAAACAAGAGCCTCGTTACAAGAGCCAAGCTATAGTCACGCGTTCGCCCTCTGAAGTAGCTGCTGCGTCCAGGGGAAGCGCGAAAGCCAACAGCTCGACTCCACAGAGAGCATATGAAAATAAGAATATAGGAACGAGATCCGCTCTAGGCGCTCATTAACGTTCCCAGTGGACGAAGGGGTGAGTGGGCTGTCAATTAGAAAACAAGCAAAATAGGAATGTAAAATGTAAAGAATGATGTCTTCCGGAAAAGCGAGTAGCCGCGCTAGCTTCGTTAGTTGCCGCACTAGTTGCTTGCTTCGTAGTCCGACTCGGTCTGCCAGCGATCTGCGCCGAAGAAATTCCTCTCTCGTGACGTTGAGGTGAGGGTGTATAGCGTCACCGGTCGCAGAGAAACCGCCGCGTTCGCGAGCTTATCCGGTGTCTGCCACTACGCAGAAAAAGACGCTCTCGGCTGATGTCGAGCTCGCGGGGCGCTCCGGGCCACGCAAAGCACCGCGAAGGGCGTACTTCGAGAACAGTGAGGCACGCTGTCCTCGGGGCCTGGAGGTGCTGCTCGCAGCGCCCGCAATAGAAGCGCCAATGCCACAGGTGCCTGGCGGCTTGTGAGCGTGGTCAGGTAATCTGCCGCCGGGCGTGGTGTGCCCGCCCAATGGTGGCGGTCGACGGCCCGACCTAGAAAAGCGTCGCTGCTGTTCACAGGCCGCGCACGTGGTGAGCGGCGTGCGTGCGGCCGAAGGGGATGGGGACTTTGTTGGGCACGGCAATGAGCCAAACGCGGACCAGGCGGTGCCGCGAGCCGGCCGGAGGAAGAACCGCGTCGTTTTTCCGGCTAGTTTTGAATGCAGTCCCCGCGCGCAAGCCGATCGCCGAATGAGTGAAGCCTTCCGCACGACAAATCTGTTGAAACGGCACTGCCCAGAGGGAATATCCGAAGGGCCGACGAGATAGCGTCCAACATTGAAATTCGTGGTGCGATATCTGCGTTCCAGGCGCAGCATGTCAATCAGTTCAGTCTGCGCACCACACGGCAGAGGCAGGGCGTGACAGAAATATAAAAGGTCTCGTTAATTTCTTGCCTCTAACAGGCGTGTATCTTATGTCTGAATTACGCAGATAAAGATTAAATTATAAGACGCGCATTTCATTTTAGACAAGCTAAGGGACCAATCAGTTCGCGAATGGACAGCGGCAGTCATTGGTTAAAAATCATTGAGCTGAGATGGTGAACTCATTTGCCGCTGTAAACGTTGCGGCCCTTTTTACACATATCTCCTTCAGTGCGCCATTTTAAACAGTTCAACATCTATGTGGGTATTTAAAATGGCGGCATTAACTCAGTAAGCTTTAAGCATGGCCTCAACTCACCGCAGCAGAGCGCCTGGGACAGCGCCATTGGGCGAGTCGACCAACCGGATCTGCGAAGGGGGAAGCCCGATTTCTGTGGTAACAATAGACAGAATGGTCGAAACATTGCGGGCGATGTTAGCGCAACGGATTTGAGAAGCGAATCAGGAAAGAGTTAATAACAGAAAAAACTTTGCGTCGCGCTGAAATAAGTATTATTTACAACCATACGATCTGCGTCATCAGTCCTGACTGAATACTGCCAGAATTTAAGTTATGAAAAAAAAAAAAAAAAAAGCGACTATGTGATTGCCACAATATTGCAGAGAAATAGATTTAGAGAGATAAAAATATTCAAACAGGTTTTAAAAGACGATGCAGATTTTTGGTTATGTGGTTTGCGCCTTCTGTTGATATTTGATAGCACCCTGTTCTTGTTAGAGCTGCTAGTCGGCCCCCGCATCTCTTCTTGCCTTTCTTTGCTGGTTGTAATTTTGAGCTCGTCAGTTCCTGCTTTTGTGTACGACACTGCGATGAGAACGTTGTGTAGACAGTTTGGGAGCGGGATTTGTGCTCCGATGGCTGCCCCTATTTCTCGCGCTTTCTCGACGATACCAGATGTTTGGACTGGATAGAGTAACCTTCCGCCCCTCAGTCGTTTTCTGAGTTTCCGAATTTTCTTGGCAAGTCCACCCACCGCATGACAGAGGGCCATCTTCTTCCCGCAGAATTGTTTTTTTTTTCCTTCTTTTTTCACTCTGAGATTCTAGGACCACAGTGTACAATCTATTAAAGCTTCTTAAAGGTCTATCTTTGTTCATAATCGCCTGAGGCAAATTTCTTATTTTTTATTTTCACTGGGGTATTTAGCTTTAAAGTGGTGTTGCATTGAATAACTTCGGGTTTCACACATCCAACGTGAGACCGAAAGTGCAAATATCCCGCAGTAGAGAAGGGACAGGCGGTTCAAAGATGCGCCGGAATGTAATGATGTAATGGGGTGGCGAAAGGGATGTAATGCTTTACGAAACGTTTGATGCAGCTTGGCTTTTTGTTTGGCACTCAAGCTATGTTTCGTTAAAGAACTGGCAAGAAATATATATTAGTATATAAATTCCCGCTAATGTGTGCTAAATGAGTGATCCGTATTTGCAGTTTGTTATTTTCGCATGCGATTAAAGAACGAACGTCGTTCATGGAACATGTTGCTGACCCCCACCATTGGTCTGCCGCTTTGGAAAACAGGAGGGTATATCAGAAGTTAAAGCACTATCACGCAGATAAGCTGACTTAATTGTACGAATTGGGTAACCAAATCTAAGCGGATGTTGTTTGAAATCTTTCTTTTATCTAATTTCGTCTGGCCTCTTTCGTGTGCCGGGATATGGCGGAGGTATGTAAAGGAACGATCAGTGGAACATTGATGAGCTTAAAAATTTAAGCAAGTCTCAGCCCAATTTGAAATAGCACTTCTTAAAGTGCGCCTGTAACCGAGATTCAAAACCACGCACTGTAATTTGCCAAGGCGCAGAAAAAAAAAATGTTAATTTCATTTTGAAATCCTATACTGTATCTGATTTTCCGGTGAAATATACAGAGATAGAGACATCATTACTGCATGCATTCAAAGATAAGCCTAGTAATACACCGGCATTAGAATTCGGGTGCCAGTTTTTGCTGCACCACGTTGTTCAAAAAATAAAACAAATTTCAAACACCACTGACGATATCAACTTAAAAGCAGGAAAGCTGCTTCTCAGACAACCTGCCACGAAATTTTTGGCGTGCTTTGAGGGCATTGCACATACTTAGATACGCTCGTGTGTGTGTGTGTGCGTGTGTGTGTGTGTGTGTGTGTGTGTGTGTGTGTGTGTGTGTGTGTGTGTGTGTGCGTGTGTGCGTGTGCGTGTGCGTGTGTGTGTGTGTGTGTGTGCGTGTGCGTGTGCGTGTGTGTGTGTGTGTGTGTGTGTGCGTGTGCGTGTGCGTGTGTGTGTGTGTGTGTGCGTGTGTGCGTGTGTGTGTGTGTGTGTGTGTGCGTGTGTGTGTGTGTGTGTGTGTGTGTGTCGGGTGAGCTCTCAGGTGCTGAAGACGTGAACAAACCTCTCTCGTTGCCATTCGCAGCGAGAGATCGCATTCATGTCGCCGAAGGAGGAATGCGAAAAGTGAAGACAGGACTTGAGCACTCAGATTGAAGCTGATGATGATGGCGGTCCCGGACTTGCGCATGGGCTATGAGAGATGCCACAGCCGAAGGCTTTTGGTTATTTTAGACCACATGTGGTTCTTTACGTTTGAGCGCTGACACATCGCACAGCACTCGGACACTTTTTGATTTTGCCCCCATCGAAATGCGGCCACTGTGGTCGGGATTCGATCGCTCGCCCGTTGGCTCCACAACCGAACGGATACATTGCGACAGGGCGAGGGATGCTGACCTTGGCGTAACCTGCGAAGCTAACCACTGCGGCGTGTCCAGGTTTAAGCTTTAGCACACCATGAAACTAAAACACAGGTACATTTCTCCCGTAAGAGCCCTGCAAATCTGGAATAAGGAAAGTTTGTCCAATAGTATGTATGCATTGGGATTATTTCAATTGAAAAAAAAAAAAAAAAGAAACTGCACAGAAATACTTTTCTTACCAGGACGCCCTATTTCAGCGCCTATCAGCGCTGTATAACGCCTTGATTATTCAGTAAATTGCAAGAAGTGTGCTAGTTACCTAAAAATATTGAGTTGCCATTCAGAAATACTCAAGTCTAGGGTCCACGAATCCCATTAATTAAAGCTCCAAACAACGAACTATTCTTTCTATGTGCTTGTTCATAATGAGCTGATGTACCGTATCTATGTGTAAATAGCCATCAATCATATTACACTCAATCCGAACACGTATGGTCCCCTTTAGCTGTCTTGCGCGAGACATAAGGGCTGTAAAAACTAGATATGAAGAGTGTTTATGAACATTAACCTCGCCAGCCCGTGTACTGTGGTAGAGCCTCATTGCTCAAAATTAACAAATAGAAACAAGCAGGCGCATGAAGGACATGTTCGTAAATAGCATCGGAAAAACTGCGCTATGATAGCAATGAGGTTCTGCTGCGCAGCAGGAACTTGCGCGTGACTTCTGTTAATAAGTAAAGTTTAATGTAAACTGTAAGGGAATATAGAACCAGAACGCTGCGTCATGCTAAGTATGGTTGTCCAAGACTAGCGGAATGTTGACGTCGTCATTGGCGCCTTCGGTCACTGCCTGAGTGATTTACACTACCGGACAGTAATAAAATTGAGGTAGGTTCTCTGACAGTGTCATCGGTAAGCGCACTTTCATATTCCGTTGCTTGAATGCGCTGCTCAGGCTATATAGTGCCCTGCTCATGAAGTAAAATCTCGCGCTGAAGTGTCCAATGTGGTGTCAAACGATTTCGACTGACGCATTTGTGAACTGAGCGCAGGCTTGCGGAGGAAGAATTACATTCATAATTCTGCTATTGGTTTGCGTATTTTTGCGGTCCAAAGAAGCGTGATAACTCATGTAAATCGAGTGTCCTACATCTAGAACACCGCTGTTTCGTGCCACAAGTGCACCAGTTTATTAAGCGAAAGCTTACGCCTGATAGCCTATACGTTCAAGGCGCATGAAATGTGTGCGCTGTGTGCGTTCCGAAGTAACCGCCAGTTTTCTCTGGAAGCAGAAGGTGGGACACCATCTACTGAACAGTGATTCCGCAAGAAAAAAACAACAACAACAACATTCATACGAGAAAACCCCCACGTGTGATGAGCAATGTGGTATTGTAGTCGATGCCAAATGTTTCAACATTTAGCACATGTAATATGTAGCGATGTAGTACCCTGCGTTGTAGGAGGGCTCAAAAAGACGCTGAGAAAAATAATTCCATCAATAAAAATATGGTTGAGAATTCAGAAGCGACAAATATAAGATGTAAAAATATTGTAGTGTTTATAATTTCCTGATGTTTGGACCAATACGGGTTAATGCCTCGCCGAGAGCGGCACTGGTCAACGAAGTCCGGTGTAGCGGCTACGACCAAGGTCGAACTCGTGACGAAAAATTCAGACCAAGTGGTGAGCCCATGACCGACGCCTATACGTATCGCTCGAGACTTCAGTGACGGTAAGGACTTCATCCCGCCCAATCAACCTAAAAACAGGCGAAAAATATAGGAACACGTACCACGCTTTTTGTCATCGACATTTGTGCAAGGAACGTTTTTCAGCATTGGCTTAATACGGAGTAATCTAAAAACCCCGCGCTGGACTGCTGGCCGATGAGAATGCTATGCAGGCGGGCCAGAGAGGCGTCGTCATGCGGTCCTGTTTTTTTTTTTTTTTTGACCTTCATTCCTGTCGATACGCGGCCGCCCCATTTAGGCAGCTAGGTTTTGTAGGACAAGGCGCAGCCGCCGTTTGACCATGGCGGGGGTCTGCGCGCCTTCTGAAGGAAGATGACGTGAATGAAAGCGGTCGCACTGTGCGCTGATGGCCGGCGTTACTGGAATAACTTTCAGAGAACGGTTTCGGTCCACCGTTTTCGGAGGAAGTTTCAGAACTGACGTTGAGAGGCAAGTTTCGAAATAGCCTTGTAAGAGCAGGGCATATGCGGAATTTGGGCTCTTTACTGTCAAATACACTGAAGTTTTGCATTAAAAGCGGATTGGAAAGCCCAAGATTGACTTCGCACTGGCGCATTTGCAAGGTCGGCGCTTGGTGCTTGACTTGCGTTGCCGTGTCAATCTCTTTCTCTATGGCCGTGTCTCCACGCTGACCAATCCGGTATCCGGGGCACTCAATCTGGGCGTTCAATCCGCGGTGGCCAACTATTATTCGATCGATGCTTATCAGTGCTCATCTGATGTAACCGAGTGGGCCCTTCTGTGAAGCTGGCCGCATCGTAACCAAGGCGGCGTCACCCTCTCCCCGTACACAAGCCGCGCACAGTGATGCGGCGGACGCGACTGATCCGACGATAGCGACTTCGCAACTTTCGTCTCGACAACTTATCGGAGAGCGATCTTCGCCTTGGGAGGCTGCCGCGGGAAGAAGCAAATGAGAGTGTCAGGCTTCCGGGAGGGAAGCGCGCCGCCCTTTCCTGCTGGCCGGACAGAGCGCGGCGTCTCCTCTCTTCTTGGGCTTTGGCACCCTTCCTCATCGGATCTCTGGGTTCCTTGTTTAGCGGCAGCCCCTTTGTGCCGAGTCGCGCGACGCCGGGAGACGAGGCGAAGCCGTTAATATCTGCGTTTTAGGTTATTATTTTTTTTTTTTTATCCTCGTCTCGTTTCTTCCCTCTCGCTTTCAGCCCTAATAAGCGGAGGTTTGCATTCGCACTGGTCGGCGGAGGCGAAGGGCGTTGCCCGGTATATAACGCTCATGTCTTTCGAACCGCAAGACTTTGCTACCCGCGCGCGCATTGTGGTCGCCGGTTCGTGCAGTCTGCCACCTAGGTGGCAGTTGCCGCTCTTTCCGCCCACGCGCGTCCACGACTGGAGTACCCCGCCTCCACCAGGGCCTCACGCGACCAGCAGCCCGAGTGCGACCGCGACAGTCGACCTGTGAGCCAACCGCTTCTGGCCAGCTCCGCCGAGCTCGCCTCTTCTCACGGGCAGGATGCAGGCACTACGTGTGAGTGAAACTGCACGTGTCATTGCTGCCCTCGGATGCGTCTCTTACCGCTACGGAAACGTGTCCGTTTTTCTCGTCCGAGAATGCTGCCGTGATCGAAGATAAATAAGTGGTCGGTGATACGAGGAGAAAAGGACGGGAGTGACTGCACCAGGCACGAAAACACCGTGAGGGAAAAAAAGGAACGTGCGGGGGAAGGCATGAAACCAATGCAGGAGATTCCTTTTTACGAAGGCTCTCCTGTGTACCTTTCGTGCATTTTTGTCAATTTAAACGTGATGAAGCAGCCAATACCTTATAGGCTGCATCTATCGCCATAATTGTTTGCTCCTTGCAGTAACCGCGTACAGCAGGCACTTCTATTTTTTTTTGTGTGTGTGTGTGTGGCGGGGGGGGGGGGGGGGGGGGATGAGCACCCGGCATTCTAGTAAGGCATAAGATGTGTCATCCAGCCCAGCAACAGCACAAGGTTATTTTTCTTAGTCAGGTTATCAAATTCAGCCAGTGCTCCAATTTCTCTCCCCCCCCCTTCCCTCCCCAGCCTACCGTTCCCATTTCAAATAAGTCAGACGGGTTAACGACCAGCGCGTACAGTTTCTGTTTCTGTGGACACCTGTACCGCGTCATAAGGGAAGGCAGGAAGGTGGGAGTGAAAGTGGAAAGAGAGAAAGAGGAGCCGTAGTGGAGGGCTACGGAGTAATTTCGACCACCTGGGGATCTTTAACGTGCGCTGACATCGCACAGCACACGGACGCCTCTTCGTCGCGCCTCTATTCATTCCTGCTTTCCTTGAGCACTCTAAAGCGTGTATAAACGTTTTATTTTTCTTTACTTACAAAGCTTTCCTTCGCCGGGCCTCAGCGAAGGGAAGATCTTTGTGTAAAACAGTTTGCTGCATGCTGTCATATAGAAGGACAGAGAGAAATTCATAGCATTTTGCTGTATCGCAATGAGCAGGCACAAAAAAAAAAAAGGGGGGGGGGGGGGGTTCACGGAGGTATAGTGTTAGTCACGGAAACAATTTTTATGTGCAAACACTCTTCCAGGTAGCGTATGCGCCGCTGAAAAAAATAAAAAATAAATGTATAGTATCCTAAGGAGGTGTGGCAGATGGCTGTACTTAAGCTCTTGTCTCGCTCTAACCAAGAGTTCTATTGAATTGACGATTAGCGTGGTTAGGCACCGTTCATTGATTATTCTACTGTATACGACTCTGCATGGTTGGATGCGAAGGCCGTAATATTTCGCAGAAGCCGCATGGAGACATAGTTTCAGTTGGAAGAGTTGAAAGAATAACGTGTGTGCAGAAAAGAAAGAGCTTCAGACCACTAGAGTCTTTAGCAGATAGCTTTTGAAACTATCTGTTATCTCATAGCAATCGCGATATCTTCCTGAGGGACACTGGGTATGAGCTTGCCGTTATCCCGCTCAGCTCTCCGCTAACGCAGTTATATTTTATTTCGTGTGCTCACACTGATCGGCTCACGATTCGATTGACATATCGCCATAGCGCCGCCTTCAAGACAAGAGGGGGGGGGGTGCATGCGATGATTTCTGCTTCAATCACCAGTGTGCGGCTTTAACTTGCTCTATGAACCTTGCGAGCGATATGACGGACGCAATTCAAGCAATGTGCAGAAAACTGTTATACCCTCTCCGGTATAAATCCCGCAGCCGTTCGCAGTTGAGCAATGGAGCCTTTCCGACCCAGTAAACACTGCGAGCAGACACTTATGCGGCCTACAAATTAACAGTAATACGAACGATATCTGAATTAACACCAAAATTCAGCGCGCCATGCTTGATCACCATAATTCATTCTCCTGAGTGCAAGCACAGCCGGTATGACGGCGTCAAACAAAAAAAAAAAAAGAAAAGAAAGGAAGAATGTGTCGGGACACAATGACATCTTTTCAAAAACTTCCCCTCTGCTTCTTTTTCCGGCGTCCAGAAACTGTCGAGTCGAAAGTGTTGACGCATATCCTGCGATAGTTCGTAGGCAATCTTGATGAACCACCAAATTTTTGAACCGATTAATAACAGATGATAGGACTAGTGATTCGATATGCGGAGCTGTGGAAAGGCGGAATGTCACGGAATATAATTAGTACACTTCGAATGTTTCGCTGTAGCCCTGGGAGTCGAGGTATTCCAGAGTGGTATTCATTTGATAGAAAAACGCATAAGGGAATTGTATTGAAAACTGGCATTTGACCAATTGGTTCATGACTGTGTTCTATGGTGTATTGCAAAAATAGACGACATACGTGCCAATAATTAAAGCTGAATAGGAATATCTGCGTTGTCAATAACTCACCCCATGGCCATGATTTCATACCCCAGCTTGCTGAATGTCAGTCCTCGTTGACGAACTGCATGGGGAAGCTTCTAAGTTTACTTCAGCGAGGAAACTTATTTATCCATCGGCTATTGTATCTTTGGAATGACTTCATGTTAAAGAGGAACACGTCTCTCTTTGAATTTTTGTTTCTTTTCGTTATTCAATCTATATATATGGCTTCGAAGGAATGCTATGGCTTTCACTGCCGGCTTTTTTTTTTTTTTTTTTTGTCTGCAATGTAGATCTCCGAACTGACTTCCGACATCTACTGAAAGTAACGTGAATTAACAAATTCTTTGGTTATTGGGCTATTTAGCGTAACAGAGGTCTGGTTAGGTATGCAGTGTGAGGCACCGTAACTTCGATAGGAGGCTGTGGTTAGGGTGCGCCGCAAACCGCTCCAGCCTTGCAGAAAGGCGGAAGCATATTCGAACCACTCCTTCCCAAGTTGTCCTACTTGGTGAGCCTCTACATTATCTGCTAGAGGAATAACTGATTAGTACCGATAAAGCACGTCTGTGGTACCAGCTCTGATGTGCTCGCGATACAATACGCGAGTGGTCGCTACATGGAGCCAGCAAGCTCGACGTGAGATGGCGCAGAGTACAGCTCTCTTCTGCAAGGCGTAAAATTACCGATGACTTACAGCGTCCGGAAAGCACTCAAGTTTCGAAGATCCAGCATTTCATTCCCATTTCCGGTTCTCCATCTGCTCGGAAGTGGCGCAGAGACGCGTCCGGAATCCTGCCCGTCAAAAGAGGCGGACAGACGAGTTTATTGCGAATGGGAAACACGTAGTAGCAAAAACGGCAAAAGATTTGAGAGAGGTGAAATAGGAAAGAGGAGACGGGACCAGGAAGAAAGTGCACAGATAATGCAAGAGGTCAGCGGTAAAAAAGGCCCACTAAGGGAACATCACATGCCCACTTGAAAGCAAACATTAACAACTAGGTTGCGAGGAACAAATGTATTGTAGCGCAGCATCGCGATCGTAGTCGCCTGATATTGGTCCCATGAAGCCATACTCGCCTTCTCGTACTTGCCGACAGGCGGGCGAGTGGCTTGCGTCGCTGATGGAAAATTAATTCTTCTTAGCACTCTCACATCCCATAAACTTTTGCTCCCGGACATTACGACTTAAAATCAGGGATTGCAGCGGCCAGCACTAGCCGAATGGGTGCAGACAGCTCAGCTTCGTCGGCGAGCGAAGCTGATCCGAGCAGCGCATCAGCACGGCAGTGAGCTAAAAGACGGCACTGAGAGCGATGCCGCCCCAAGGTTCATGAGCTAACGCGGTTGCCACAGGCACTCTTGTCGTTTCATTGGATTTGATGTCGTAGATTAATTTATGACTACCTACTATTGACGGACGCCAGTGAATTTAACTCCATTGTATACAAGGACCTACAACGACTGGAAATTTACTTAGAGTAGAGAGATAGAGATAAAGAGAGAGAGAGAGAGAGAGAGTGTGTGTGTGTGTGTGTGTGTGTGTGTGTGTGTGTGTGTGTGTGTGTGTGTGTGTGTGTGTGTGTGTGTGTGTGTGTGTGTGTGTGTGTGTGTGTGTGTGTGTGTGTGTGTGTGTGTGTGTGTGTGTGTGTGTGTGTGTGTGTGTGTGTGTGTGTGTGTGTGTGTGTGTGTGTGTGTGTGTGTGTGTGTGTGTGTGTGTGTGTGTGTGTGTGTGTGTGTGTGTGTGTGTGTGTGTGTGTGTGTGTGTGTGTGTGTGTGTGTGTGTGTGTGTGTGTGTGTGTGTGTGTGTGTGTGTGTGTGTGTGTGTGTGTGTGTGTGTGTGTGTGTGTGTGTGTGTGTGTGTGTGTGTGTGTGTGTGTGTGTGTGTGTGTGTGTGTGTGTGTGTGTGTGTGTGTGTGTGTGTGTGTGTGTGTGTGTGTGTGTGTGTGTGTGTGTGTGTGTGTGTGTGTGTGTGTGTGTGTGTGTGTGTGTGTGTGTGTGTGAGCGCGTGCGTGCGTGTGTTGTGAGCAAGAAATCATCTTTATGCCTTGGAAGTTGGTATTTGAAAGGCGATAGGGCCGGGCACTGATTGGTCGCCGAGTGGTGTGACGTCATGAGACCGCTGATGAGTATGTGTAAGATAATCGAGGCACACAATAAAGGATTACTGATTAAGCTATGAGGTTGTACGCGATCAAGGATCCGCAGCGGAGCCCGCAAACGGAAGCCATTGGTACTTTCAACCCATACCCTTATATTCTACCCTTAATTAATTGTGCCCTGCATGTATTTCTTCTGCCTGTTCGTTTGTCATTAAAATTTCATCTTCAGCACTGAGTCGTTATCTTTCTTTGATTTTGCTTTGGTAGGGAAGGACATGAGATGAGAGCAGGCTTTTGGTAACGAAATAACAGTTATTCCACGGAGACAAATGTGAGGCGGTATAACGAACGCTTGTAAGAAAATGACCCAATTAGCATTTTGACATTGCATGTCATTTTGAACTTCCTCAAAGCGTGTGCGCTAAGTATTAAATATTAAAGGAGGAGTGGAGCAGGAGTAAAGTGCACATAATTTTAAAAGACATACTATATCTATGAGCGAGGAGTTTAAGGCGTTTGTTAGGTTGCAAGCGGAGTATGCGTTAGCAAAGTTTTTGCGAGAATGTATGGGCCGATTCTAGCTGAATACCAATGGACAAGTCTTCGTAGTGAATAAGTGTCCAGAATACTTGACCGCGAACGAACAACCAGCTTATATGCAGAGAAATGTAGTAAAAGAACACGTCTCACTGATAATGTATTTGTACTTGATAAGAAGAGGGCCTTCATCTGAAGCTGCCCCGTGCGACTCGCGGTGTGCAGCTATTTCACGCATATAAAATACGTAAGGATGAATTATTTCTTCGAAATATCCTAGCTTATGTATATACATATCTTTGGCTAGTATTAAATAAGACCGCATTGTCGAGATCCCACTATTGTTTTTTTTTTTTTTTTTTTAATTTGGACGTGAACTGTTAAATTCCCATTTTTCTGCCATCTTGGTCGCGCACGCCCGCGTATCTTGAACTCGGTGAACTGCATTAATGTCAGTCGTGTACATGCAAAGAGAAATCTTTCATAATTCGCGATATTTCCTGTTTTCGACCGAAATAAACTTGCATTACAAAGAAAACTTTGCAATAAGGGAGTGATTATTCATTGGCATTCACCTAAGCGATGCAGCCATATGGCTCCAATGGAAAGCTATACAGCTTTCTCAAAAATTTTGTAATTAAGAAAATTTCGCCCTGGTCCAGGGTTCAAACTCGAGACCACCGCTATTCCGGAGCAATCGCTCTACTAGCTGAGTTGACCGGGAAGGCCGGCAAATGGTATAGGGCGAGAGCGAATTAATCAATAACTCGGACAGAATAACAGGACTATCAGACTTCCCACTTCCCGCTATTTATCAATACGCTCTCGCCTTACCATCTGCTAGCCTTGCTTGTTAGCCCAGAAACTGTTGTTAGCTGTCATGTCAAGCTGACATGACAGCTTTTAGCCCAGGTGACCCTTCAGAAGCTTTCTGAAAAATAAAATTGAATTGAATTGAATTGAAATAAAGAAAAAAAATCATTTCTGTTTAGCTCAATTGGTAGAGCAACTGCCCCGGTAAGGCAGTGGTTCAGGGTTCAAACCCGGACCCGACGAAATTTTTCTTTTAACTGCAAAGCTTCATAGAAAGCTGTATAACTTTCCTTTGTGGACGTACGTATGATTGCGCTTAAGGGGATGCCAATCAGTAATCATTCCTTTTTTACACAGTCTACACTACCTTAGGTGCTTCCCGTAAACTTTGGACTAAAACAAAACTTTGTAACCTTCGCGCTTGGCGCGTAAACAGCAAAATCAACAAGACTTAATGTAGATGTTTCCTTTTTTTTTTTTTTTCTCTCTGTCTGCCCGCTTTCAACCTCTCCCGACCTTTTTTCCTTCACAGGTAGGACCAGATTTTCACCCATTATAAGACTGCTACTGTGTCTTTCTATAATACTACATATAGATCATACGCTGGCGCTCACATTCCGTTCATTTGGCTGAACGAGGACAGTCGTGGTTTGAGGAATGCAGCGAGTCGATGGCTGCGTCCGTACCGCGTGCTCTTTGCGCACTATCCGCCGTGTGTTTGCGCGCTCCCATCTCCCAGCGATGTGCGCCGTCCAAAAGGCGCTTGGAAGCCTACAGCTAGCCGTGTGTCGCATCCGATGAGGATGAAGGTAGCGTGAAGCACGTGCAGAGAGAGTCACCTTGTGAGTGAGTGTTCATATGTGTCGGTACCGGGGGAAGCGACGCAGATGCAGTTCTCGCCACACACATAAAAAAAGGTGGACTGCGAGAACGTGCCAATAATTAGGGTTCTGTCAGCCGAAGCGCTGAGACCAAGAAAAAAAATTAAAACGCGGGAAATTCTAGCAGAACGAAATGTGAAATTGTAGGTTCAAAGCCGGTAGACAGCAAGGAGGTGGAGGAAGATGAGGAGGAAAGGCAGGGAGGTTAAAAGCAGCCGGTTTGCTACCCTGCACTGGGGGAAGGGGGGGAGTGGATATAAAAGTTGTGAGAGAGGGATGGTTGAAGTTAGTACAGGCACATCACAGACATGCCACATCACATCACGTCACAGTCATATCACTTAACATAACAGCAAACTCATAGTCTTTCGATTAAGCCTGCGCTTTTCATAAAGCGGAGCAATGCCTGGGAGGCCTTCACCGCAGACGATCGCCGTGGCCAGGGACCTAAAATCTTAATTTCAGTCAATGGGCGTCCATCTAGATGCTCCAGTGAACGGCACAGACACTGCCTTTCCTCACTGTATATGGGTCACTCACAAAGAATGTGGCCTATACACTCGTCGCATCCGCAGTTTGTACATGCAGGGATGTTTGCCATGCCTATCATAAAAGAATCCGAGTTTGTGAATGCTACACCAACCCACAGGGGGCACAGCAAAGTTTCTTCGCGTCGGGTATAGGCCAGGTGGAAGGCGGAGCTTTGGGTCAGGGTCCAGGGATTTTAGGCGGCAGTTCGCAAACTGGCCAGAATTCCACAAGGAGAGTGTGTGTTCCCGAGCAAGTGCGCGAAGCCTGCCCGCTGCGTCTGCCCTGGAAAAGGGAATGAACACACAATCGCCGTCTTGGTGGGCTGTTCGTGCGACCTCGTCCGCCCGAAGATTGCCCGCTATGCCGCAGTGCCCTGGAAGCCATTGGAAGATGATGTTATGTCCTCCAATAATTGCACAGTGATGAATTTGTCGTATTTATGCAATGAGTTGTTCATGGGCTCCACGGCGAAGAGCCGCCTTTAAGGCTTGCAGGGCTGCTTTTGAATCTGTGAAAATAGACCACCACTGGGGGCTCTGCTGACTGATATGCCTAATTGCGACACGAAGAGCAGTTAGCTCCGCAGCTGTTGAAGAAGTCTGGTGAATTGCCCTAACTTTTATTTCTGTATTAATTGAGGGTATGATCATGGAGCGTGAAGAACTCACGGCATTCGCTGAACCATCGGTGTAGACGTGCAAACGATTTGCATGGTGCTCATGGAAGTATTCAAGAGTGATTCGTATTAGTTCTGTCGGCGATAGCTCGACCTTCTTCCTGATGCCGGGTATTGAAAAAAGCACGTATGGTTTATGCAGGCTCCACAGTGGAGAGGACGGTCTAGATGCGGGTGTAAACTGGGACGGCAAATTAGCGCGATGCGCATCAACGGTCTCTGTAAACGATGTACGCGGTCTGGTAATAGGAAGACTGACCAAATATGACAGGGAACCCGGGAGATGCGTCGGAAATATGCTCTCAGGGAGTCAACTGTTAGGTAGGTAGATATGGGATGCTCCTGTGCAATTAAAATGGTAGCAGCCGTAGAGGCACATTTCGGCAATCCCAGGCAGGTTCGCAGAGCTTGAGCTTGAACCCTCTGTAGAATTCCTAAGTTGGTTTTCTTGATATTTCCGAGTGCAGGTAAGCTGTACCGAAGAAATCCCATAAATAATGCACGGTATAGCTGGAGCATCGACCGCACGGACGCGCACCCCATGACTTTGCCCCAATAAAGGCAAGTAGGTGAGTAATTGCTGTCAGCTTCTTTTTCATGAATGAAATATGGGGAGTCCACGAAAGATTTCGGTCGATGATCACTCCCAGAAAGCGATGGCTGCTTTCGTTGGGTATTGCTTTACCATCAAAGCGTACGTGTAAGGTGACATGTTCTAGCGTGTAAATGCAACTAGCGAACACTTTTCAGTTGATATCTGTAGACCTTGCAGGTGGTAGACAGCAAAATCATCAGTAAGTTCACTGTGTCCCGCATATTTGTAATGAGGCTGCACATGCATTACTACCACATCAGTAACCCCACTGAACTTCCTGGTAGACAGCCAAATCACCAGGAAGTTCAGTGGGGTTACTGATGTGGTAGTGATGCATGTGCAGACAGTTCGTCGCTCTCATTGTAAATATTATAAATAAATAGCAGCTCTGGGTATCCGAGGAAGCAACCAAGCTTGTAGAAGCAAACGCTGAAGTGGTGCATTGAGCCACCAGAAAACATTGTAAGCGCGCTACTGAATGCCATAGATCTGACAATGCTACATCGGTAAAAGCCACAAATTTATTCCCGACACGTGTTTCCGTGCAGTGCGAAGAAGCCTGAGTATATTGCGCATGCTATCCCAAACACTATAACCTCAGTTTCCCAATGAAAGTGGCCCCAGACGTAAATATCGCCGTAACTGTGCTGCAAACACTCCCTGCTTATCGACACGCGCCCGCCTCGAGTCCGAGTAGGGAAAGTGACAAAGAAAATAGGCGCCCTCTCTATTCACAACGGTTTCGAGCGGAAACTGGCTGCCGCGAGCGGCGTCGCCGGCCGCCGCTTTCCGGGTTCCACTGTGTGCATGCGTGCGCTTTAAATACTGCGTTGCAGAGGCCCCTCAGATCGCGATGTGCCACTTTCTGGAAACGGCGAAGCCACAGCCATCTGTCGCCGGCCGTCCTGTGATCGAGGAACTCACGCTGCGGGCGCTGGGCGGGACCCTGCTTAGACCGGCGCGCCGCTGCCGGCACTGTGGGCCGTCGAGCGCCAGGGATGCCAGTGCAGTGCAACCCGTTAACAGCAGCTCTTCGTTCATGCTTCAGCTGTTCGTTCACACTTACAAAACCGACGTGATGGCTTAAAATTGAATCCCGCTGTCATATGCGAGGGTTTACACAAAGCGAAAGGAAGAGACGCAGTGTATGACAGGGGGAAAACAAGCTTAATTAATAAATTAACTATTTAGGTTAGTGGTGCCGATGCGGCGCTCTCAATATTGCCAGAGGATCTGATGGCAAGCACTATATAGAGGCTTCGACCATGGTCAAAGCCCACGCGAGTGAGGATTCTCATGTCTGAGGTTGAGATGGCCCGCTGCAGTTTAGTGGCGCTGATGCGGGATGCTGAAATACTTGCTCGGTAGAACGGGCAGGTTGGACAGGCCAAGTCCGAGTCTCGGTCGTCCACTGCTTCGGGGAGGACGGCGTTAGGCTGCTCTGTAGGATCTGTGCTAGGGCGTCTTTACCTTCGCCATGAAGCGGGCTGCAGGAAGACTGCTGGTGTCCCCCGTGATTAAGCGTTTACCCCCACCCCCTACCGCCAAGTGTAGTTGTCCTCCTCCTCGCTCTCTCATCGGCCATAATGGGCGTTTCCATCTCTCACGCTGGCCGACGCGGATCTTGCAACGCGGTAGTTTCCCCATTCGCACCGGCCAACGTGGAATCTGCGACGTACTGTTTCTCAAGGCAGCCACGGAATACAAGGGGTACCTCTAGGAGCATGGTCGCGAACGCGTGGACACCGTTTGGCTTGCTCGGTGTATGCTCGAAGTTTAAATCGTCACAGCGAGACTTAAATCTAACCAGCAGCAGGAAGGCCCTGAAGCAAAGCACTCCTGGCTTCGCAGGAAGACCACGCCAAAGGGGTCGCGGTTTTACTTTGATCGCTGCTAAAATCGATGACATTCGCAGCGAAATTCACAACGATTACAAAACTATAGGCACGATATGCAATCCCGTCAATTGTATTTTCATGCACATTCGCGGTTCTTTCTTTGTTCTCACCATGTATGCATGTGCATTATTGCTGAAGTGGGAAAATCTGATTACAAAGACTACAACGGAGAACTTTTGCGGCACGAAATATTAAGAACTATAACCAGCCAAGCTGTTCCTTTGAGGCGCGTCCATACTGGCGAGTCTCGAATGTAGCCCGACAGAGTTTCGTCGACCCGCGGTCAGTGCCGATTGACACCGAGCGTTCATACCGGCGTGCGATTCGCTTCACATATCCATCTCTCCATGACAGTTGATGACTTGTTCGAATCTCCCCCTCCGTGACGAATCGCTGCTTGGCTTGCGCTGGCAATGAGCAGCTGCGAGAATGGGAGACTATTATGGTCGGCAATGCGTTGGGATTTATCGCCGAAGTCGGGGCAAAGGTTAGCTAAGGGTGGGGAACAGCAAATAATAATAATAATAATAATAATAATAATAATAATAATAATAATAATAATAATAATAATAATAATAATAATAATAATAATAATAATAATAATAATAATAATAATAATAATAATAATAATAATAATAATAATGTTTATTGCCACTTTGTAGATGATACAATATGGTTCAGGCCCGTCATAAGCCAACAAGAGGCTTGAGGGACTGGGCTCGGCAGTTACGGCCAAGACTACAAAAAAGGCAGTAGATATAGCAACGCTTCTCGCTACACCCAAGCGAGAGCAAAAAGAAAAAAAAAAAAGGGTGGAAAAAACAGGTTAACAGCATGAGTATTGAGAAATTCAACTCTAAACCCAGAGTAGACGTCAATATAAATATAAATGAATTAACCAATATATTTGTAAGCATAACTTCACTCTGACAAAAGAATACAAATATCAACAAAGGGCTTTCAGATGCATCTTTAGGCTACGCATAGAAGTTACCGCAAAAATTTCATCCGGTAACTCATTAAAGATTTCAGGTACATAAGCACAGTGCCTTGCTTTCCCGTATCTAGTTACACTCCGTGGTATATAATAACGTAATGTTTTCCTTAACTTCCGTTCAGGAGTATTAATAATTAAAAAGTCGGAATTCCAAAAATGCCGGTGAACAACGGTCTGCACAAAAAGAGAATGAAATGACGGAAGGGCTAGGAACTGAAAGACGTCCGTGCCGGATGGTATGTGACAATTGTATGCAATGCTCTTCAACATGTTTTTTAATATACTGTCAATACGGCAATGCCAGCGTGAAGGACATGGCCCAAATGTAGTTATGCCGTATCTGAGAACACTGTACGCGAGTGCATGAATTATAGTTTTTTTTACTGACATCGGCGCCAAAGACTTCATATTGAAGAGTAACCACGTAACTTTCCGTAGCTTAGCACACAGATATGCCAAGTGGTCATGCCAAGATAAGCTGCTGTCAAAAACAACACCGAGATATTTGATCGAGTTAACATATTCTATTGGCTTGCAACAACAGGGGAGGGAATCATGATCATGCAAGAACACTTGTCTATCTATAAGTAGTGTCTTTAAAGGATTTCTGAAACATATCATTTTCGTTTTGTTTATGTTCACCGAGATTCCATTATCGGAAAACCATTTCATGACATAATTAATGTTTTCCTGCAACACATTCACTGCCGTCTCGTAGTTTATATGCTTCGTGAGCAGAACTGTGTCGTCAGCGTACTGAAAAATCAAGCACTTGGATGTTACTGAGCTCAGATCATTTATAAATATATTAAAGAGCAATGGAGATAGAATGGATCCCTGTGGTACACCCGCTTTTACAGGGAGCTTTCCACTGTGCTCCATTTGGCTGTTAATTCTGACTACTTGTGAACGTCCGCATAAGAAATTCTTTAAAACAGCATAAAAAGGACCTCGAAAGCCCAGAAGGTACAGTTTTTCTAATAAAATAGTATGATTAACCGTATCAAAGGCTTTCTTAACGTCTAGGAAAAGAGCACAGCTAAACGTATTTTCATCGAAAGCAGCATACAACTCATCAGCAAATTCCTCAAGCAATAATGTAGTACCTCTTCCCTTAATGAACCCATATTGACGGGTTGAAATGGCACCGAATTTGTCTAAGAAGGAAGTCATACATTCAAATAGGAATTTCTCTAGTATCTGTGATAAAATCGGCAGGATAGAAATCGGTCTGTAGTTGTCGATAGCATTCTTTTGTCCTCCCTTGAACAGCGGTTTTACGATAGCAGTTTTCAAATCTTCAGGTATTACAGCGTTTTCCAAAAACCCATTAATTAAGAAAAGCAGTATGTCCGAGAGAACGGGAAAATTCCGCTGTATCAGTGCAGCCGATATACCATCTATTCCGGCGGGCTTGTTTTGTCGGAAGCTAAACACTAGCCTGGCAAGATCCTCCTTTGATAGCCTTGGAAGATACGCGGAAGCTGATGAAGAATGTTTTAGAGTACATTTAAAGCTTTGCCGTGTTGCTGCCATTTCGGCCGCTAGCGTAAAATACTTATTGAAATCGTCACCTTTCGACACAAGTTCGTCTACCAAAACGTCCGAACAAGACAGGTTCCCATCGTTTCCCCGAAGGTGTTTAATCAGAGACCACATTTTTGCAGGATTTTTATAAGATCGTTGGAACTGCTGCTGAAAGTACTGCCGTCGTGCGGATCGAATAAGTGCTACAACCCTGTTTCTGGCAGTTCTGTATTCAGAACGAAGGTCAATGTTATTAGGTGCACGTTTAGAGCGTTTCCAAAGCCAATCGCGATTTGCGATTGCCCGCATGATTTCAGAGTTTAACCAGTTGTGATTCCGCCTTTTCTTACGCACTAATTTCCGAGTACACGTTTCTTTCAGCTGGTCAAGTTTATTAAAGAACTTAGTGTAAACTAACTCCACCGGTTCGCCTTCAATTAAGAGTGCCCAGCTAAAGGACCCTATCAGCTTATTCAATCTTCTTTCATCTGTAATTGTGACAGTTAGCATATTAGCATCCCTGCTACTTGATGCAGTGGTTCCAGGCAGCTTATATTTCGGCGAAAAACGACAGGCAGTGAAATAATGATCTGCTAAGCGCTGTGAAATAAGACATGCGGACAAGGTGTGATGCAGTGCACGAACAGCGATGTGATCAAGGCAAGACCTCACCAGTCGACCGTTCATGAGATCTTCACGCGTAGGGGCATTGATCATGTTTTCTATTCCAAATGCCGAAAGAGACGACAGGTAATCAGGAACAGGAATCTTAGTTGGGCATAAAATGTCAATGTTCAGGTCCCCTGCCACGCAGAACAAGTCATCTGCTTTGTGTTTCAGAAGTGTCTCTTCGAGTTCAATGACAAATCGTGTTATGCTAGCACATGGTGGTCTATACACAGCCAATAATGTAAGGGACGCATGCAATAGATCTATCTTTAAGGCTAAACATTCCGCATGTGCGAACGAGATGTCGACAACAGAAACATCGTACTTTTGGTTCACAAAGACAGCAATGCCTCCACCATGGCGCACTGCGCGTGTGGCAAACCTAGCACGATAACCATTCACGGTGAACAAATGTAAACAGGATTCCGGTGAATTAATCTCGGTGACAACAAATATGTCCACAAAACCTACCAATTCCTCTGCCAACATCTTGAATTGTTCCCAATACTTGCGAAGACTACGAATATTGAAGTTAACCAACGTGAATTCCTGACCTGGATTTCGGCCAAGGTTTGCCCTAAAAGCAGCAAAGTCTGTAAACTCTAGTGGATTTGTGAAGGATCCGTGATTCATTTTATCTTATCGATATCGAAGTCACAAGCAACTCGAATGAGAGCTGCGGTTTCGTCTTTCTTTGCAAAGATTTTGCCGCCTCTAACCCAAACAAATTTGTAGTGTTCTTTCTTGCCTTTAGTCCTTGCTAGCCAAAACAACCTCCTGTTGCCCTCTGTCAAATTTTCATTGAAGTATAGCTGGTCCGATGATTCCGCATCAGAGAGGCTCTGGAGCTTGCCCCTCGCTGCGAACCAGCGTTCTCGAACAGCAACAGAAGAGAATCGCACCAAGAAAGGAGGCGATGATTTCTTGCTTGGAAGACGGTGGACAGCCACCACTTCCCCATTACCAGGCTTTTCCAGTTCGTTTCTCGGCCAGCTCGTTAAGGAACTTAATCAGATTTTCACCTCTCTCCATTTCCAAGCCATGAATTTCCATGTTAGCGTTCCTGCTATGCTGCTCGGAGTCGTTAAGCCCTTTCTGCAGTCGCTGAATCAAAGATTCCTGAGCGAGCACCTTTTCCTGCAGTTGGCATATTTCTTCATTACGAGCCGAGGCTTCTTCCTTATCAGCTTTAAGTTGTTCGGACACTGCGTCATACTTGGCAGAAAGGAAGCTTACCGATTCTTCGACATCATGAACCGTTGTACAAAGCTTAGTGAATTCTGCTTTTAGCAGAAGCAAAGAATCAACTTTTGCATGAAGCTCTGGCATGCATTCGACATTTCGTTTAATGTCTTTAATCTCTGTCATAAGTGCTGCAAGTACGTCAGAGCTGTCCGCTGATTCTGTCAGCTGCTGCGAATTTGAGCCACTGCGTTTTTTGCTAGTACGGCAGGTTTTGCACACCCAAACGTCTCTTTTTTGCGGGCCCATCGTACTGAACGTATTTGGAGCGATACCTGAGCAGTTCTGTCCCAAATGATACGGCTCTTTACAGTCCATGCATCTCATTAAAACGGCCGTCATCCGGCAATGTATTCTGACAGACAATACACTCCTCGCCCTTATCCATATCAATGCAGCAAAGTTCAGAAATAACACTCAGCAGTCGGTGGCATGAAAAAAGAAAGTAACAAAGGAACCTATTAAAAACACATGGGTATCAGCGTTTGTTAGGCGGTGGGCGCGCTAACCGGACGGAAGCAGTTGCAGTTCCCGAAGTCCCGCCGCAGCACCGATACCGCTGCCGACTTGTGCAAAGGACGAGCAGGGGCGGAGCAGGCACTTTTCCGTTGGGAGATAGCTAGCAGCGCACAGCTCTCACGCGCACCAACGTAAACCAGGGTGACCGGCGTGCAGGACAACTCTCAAAGAATGAAGCGGTGGGCGCGCTCACCGGACGGAAGCAGTTGCAGTTCCCGAAGTCCCGCCGCAGCACCGATACCGCTGCCGACTTGTGCAAAGGACGAGCAGGGGCGGAGCAGGCACTTTTCCGTTGGGAGATAGCTAGCAGCGCACAGCTCTCACGCGCACCAACGTCTAATAATAATAATAATAATAATAATAATAATAATAATAATAATAATAATAATAATAATAATAATAATAATAATAATAATAATAATAATAATAATAATAATAATAATAATAATAATAATAATAATAATAATAATAATAATAATAATAATAATAATAATAATAATAATAATAATAATAATAATAATAATAATAATAATAATAATAATAATAATAATAATAATAATAATAATAATAATAATAATAATAATAATAATAATAATAATAATAATAATAATAATAATAATAATAATAATAATAATAATAATAATAATAATAATAATAATAATAATAATAATAATAATAATAATAATAATAATAATAATAATAATAATAATAATAATAATAATAAAACAGGGACAAGGAAATGCACTGCACGATCGACAAGCGCTGTCGTATGTTGTCTTTCTTAAATAGTGTCCCTGTTTTTTTTTTTTTGTGCTGTTCATCACCCTTAGCAACGTGGGAACGAGTGTAGTCCGTTTTGCCATTCCTACTAAAGAAAAATTTGCGTACGTACGACAACGTGGTCAAGGCATGAATTAAGCAGCTGACTTTTTTTTTTTTACCCTGCTTGAGTGGTCAGCGTAGATTGGTGAACTGGTCTGAGAAGGTGACTAGGGTTCACATCTTCTTGGACTCAGGAAGCTGTGAACCTAGGGAGATGACTTCACGTCTGCTCTTAGTAAGATTTATCGCTCTTTTCCCCCTCACGTTTAGCGCATCATGTGCCATAAGACGTCGAGAGTAACAGACAATCAGTCACTGGTCACTTGCAATTACTTTCCGCGCTTTGGAATCGAGACCTTGCTATTAACCCTTCACCATATCTGTCGCTTATATCATCGAGGCATTCGCGCCACCATCATCCTAATTCGCTGACGCCGTATTTCGCACGAACTGATTTATTCAAGTTTTCATTTTTTCCTCGCGTAGTAACCGACTGGAATGATTCATTATTGCCTTTCTCAACACTTTGATGTTTATTACTTTTGTTATTATTGTTTTTTGCCATGTTTCCATCCTGCTTGGACCTGTACAAGGTTCGCAGTATTGAATAAAGAAAGAAAGAAAGAAAGAAAGAAAGAAAGAAAGAAAGAAAGAAAGAAAGAAAGAAAGAAAGAAAGAAAGAAAGAAAGACAGACAGACAGACAGACAGACAGACAGACAGACAGACAGACAGACAGACAGACAGACAGACAGACAGACAGACAGACAGACAGACAGACAGACAGACAGACAGACAGACAGACAGAAAGAAAGAAAGAAGGCAAGAAAGAAAGAAGGCAAGAAAGAAAGAAAGGAAGAAAGAAGGCAAGAAAGAAAGAAAGAAAGAAGGAAGGAAGGAAAGAAAGAAAGTAAGAAAGAAAGAAAGAAAGAAAGAAAGAAAGAAAGAAAGAAAGAAAGAAAGAAAGAAAGACAGACAGACAGAAAGAAAGAAAGAAAGAAAGAAGGCAAGAAAGGAAGAAAGAAAGAAGGCAAGAAAGAAAGAAAGAAGGAAGGAAAGAAAGAAAGAAAGAAAGAAAGAAGGCAAGAAAGAAAGAAAGAAAGAAAGAAAGAAAGAAAGAAAGAAAGAAAGAAAGAAAGAAAGAAAGAAAGAAAGAAAGAAAGAAAGAAAGAAAGAAAGAAAGAAAGAAAGAAAGAAAGAAAGAAAGAAAGAAAGAAAGAAAGAAAGGACTCATGATATAACTATTCGAGCCCTCTGAAAGACGCAACATACATTCGCCTTTATAACATTTGAAAAATCCCGGCTGCAGCCGCCGCTTTTCGATGGAGGCGAAAAGCAAGGCGCCTGTGTGCTGTGCGATGTCAGTGCACGTAAGTAGTGCTGGTGGTAGAAATTTCCGGAGTCCTCCATATAGCCTGAGTTTCTTTGGGGCGTTAAAACTCATGAACCTTTCAACTAAGACACGACTCAAACTGACTGAGGGCACTATACTAATAACAAAGTGAGCCAACCGTGGGCACGACTCAGTTTCAATGCCGGGCATTCCACATGTGCCAGGCTAACATGAGTTGCAGACTCGTCATATATACTTGTCATTCACGAAAACTGCGGTTCCGCTGCCACGACGAAGTCTGCATGTCATTAATTTGAATGTGTAACCGTTTAACGTAAATCTGTCCACTTTTTATTCGTGGACACAAATACATCTACGAATTGCACGGCACTCTCAGCTGAACATAAACTTGTCCCAGAGTTTTCTCAAGCTTCGTACATTTACATTCACAAATGTTAGCCGCTTGTGTGCATTAGAGCTTAAGTTTTCTCGGAATTCTGGAAATTTGACCTTCCTGCTTTGTCGTTCGTTTCATCTTGCTGCTGTCAGGTTGTTTGATGATTACAGTCAACCTAGAAGTTGCCACCAACTGCGCAGTGCAAAGACAAACAGGCCGGATTAAGCCTGAGCTGGCTTGTGCAACCGTGCCTATGGACATAAAACAAGTGGTGAAATACTGACAGCGGTTAAACAGAGCACAAAGAAAAATAATAGGAAATGTAAAGAATACGATAATACTGGTTTCTTCTACTAAAAAAAAAAAAAAAAAGATAGAAGAGTTTAACGCTGCTGAACCGAATATTGAGCGAAAGCAATAGCTGCGGGTGACCGAGCATTCTTCTTTTCCTTCTTCTTCTTCCCCAGCCCACACATAAAGCCTCACTTTAACCAAGCCGTATGAACGTGCCTTAGTGCCCTATAGGGGTAACGTGAATGTCAGGGTCCTGGCAGGCTGATTCTGACATAAGCGCCCCATGTGAAACGAGAGACCCAAGTTGGCAGCTCCTGCCAGCTCACATATAAAGCTCCTCTTTAATCAAGCCGTATGAACGTGCCTTATTGGGCTCTAGGAGTAACATGAAAGCCAGGGTCCTGGCAGGCTGATTCTGACATAAGCGCCCCATGTGAAACGAGAGACCTTCGGGTCGTCTAAAGGTCAAAGGTCAATGGTGGTCACCGCCGGGCCACGCTGACGGCTCAAACTGCGAGCAGTATTGCTTTCGCAATAAAAAAAAAAATGAAGCTCTAAATATGACGTTCAAAGAACTGTTTTAAGGGCTCGTTATACCAACGCTCTTTCAATAATTAATTCAGTGTGCTTTCGAAGTCGCGTTAAATATATCATCTGGTAGCTTAATAAAAATGCCCGGCTCATATGCACATCGTCTGGCCGCGCCGTATCTTGTGGCTCAGGGAAGGTGATTTCAAAGTTCCCTTGCGGCGGTATGTTAGAGTTTGAGTGCGGAATGTAATTCCAGGACGGTTTGACGACAGTTTCGATGAATAAGGGTTGAAAATTCGGTAAACTCAGTTTGCGGAAGGTATTTGCAGATATTATTGCTAGGTTATTATAGACAACGTTTTGCAGACTATTTTTATAATACTGGTGGCCTTGCTTCTACAACGTACCGAAAAGAAGCCGCAGACAGTAACGCTGTATCGCAGCGCACTACAGCCTAACGTTTCTATAATCGTGTTCTTTAAAGACAGGGGTAAAAAGCCTTTTATACTCAATAATAATGATGATAGTAATAATATTTATTGTACAAGGTTTGCTTACAACCTCACATACGCAAAACGTAAAAAATAATAATAACAACGGTTAGTAATAGTAACCAGATAGATCAACACCGATAAATGTGATACACCGGCCCTTGAGTCGTAATAACAATTGTTTTTTTTTTTTTTTTTTTTTTTTTTTTACTTTCATTCCCTCGCTTCAAGGCTTAGCATTTCTCTTGATGCCGGAGTGCATTACAAACGTAGCCTGTTTTAGACCAGCTCTGACGTCTTAAGCGCCACCATAGTCATCCAATACCGCTTTGGGGTCATGAAACTTCGCCATCTCTCTATGGGAGAGCTTGGCACGCTGCCCAATGTGGCCGCAAGGCGGCGTTGTCGTTAATCAAGGGAGGGGGCATGTTTCGGCGGGCGGTGAAGTGAGCGGTCGTCTTTTGCGTAGAAAGCGATATTTTGCGGAGTACAACTGTGGCGCTTTCTTTTTGCTTCGTTTTAACTGGGGCAGTGTCGAAATATGAGAATGTGCGTGTTTCCGTAAAACCATTGTTTTATGTGAACCATGCCGCCAGCTTGTATGACGGGCTGTCGTTACGGCTACAAGGACGAAAAGGTTTCGCTTTCTCATTATAGTGATGAACAAGCTGTCAAAAGTTGTCGGTATCTTGTGTCGATTGAAATATTTTATGCCAAAGCGTATTAAGGAAATATTGTATAATGCTTTGTTTTCTTCTGTTGTTAAGTATTGCTTTTTTGTGTGGGGTACCACGACGTTTACTAATATTAACCGCTTATACCTCCTTCAAAAGAAAGCCGTTCGAAATGTTATGAATGCTCCCCGACTTGGACACACTGAACCAATTTTCAATGAACTTCGAATTATCCGCTTGCTACAATTATACGAAACTTTACTCTTGCGGTGGTATGAAATCGGTGTTCACAATAACAACTGCCTGGTAATAAACCTGTCAGGATTGCAACGCAAAGAGTCAATATACACTACACGAACGACACTCAAATGGCTTGTACCTAAGATCCGAACAAATTATGGTTACCAAATGCTGAGCTACACTCTCCCGCATCAATTAAATAAACAGTATGAACGAATGTATAGATAATGAAAAATCGATTGTTTTACGTTTGGTCTTGTTTCTAAAAGTGATATTATGCTATGTACCACTGCAATGCCTCTGTAGGGTGCGTCGGCCTCGTCAAGCCTTTCTACTGGCTTTTTGCCGGCGCACCCAACATCTTCAAGATGTTAAATAAACATTATTCTTATTCTTCTAATACCGAACTACGACAAATGTGGAAACGTGCCATCCGCCCAAAAGAAGTTGGTGACTTTCCATTTTACTTTCTGGACGGGATTATTTGTGCGAAACATTCGACACCTGAACATTATCCGGTAAGATGACTTCGTAGTGAACGGGGCAGTATATGTCTGCGAAAATGTCCACGCTGTAGCCTGGAAACGTTCCGAAAGGATGGATTCGAGCGGTTCTTAACCAAGACCAAACTGAATCCGCAGCCATCTCCAAAGTGCCATATCTCATTCTGTTTCCAATGCTGCCTACATATATTTTACTCGGGAAAAAAACGAACGCTTTAAGTGATGGTGACTGCGCATGCTAAAGTCAGCGGAGGCGAAGAATCGAGAGCTCCTTTGTTGCAACTTGCCTTTGTGCCGTGAAACTTTGCGCTGTTTGTTCCTGCTCAAAATCCGCTAGCACGCAGCTTCATGCTTGTATATTGCTAGCTGCATATTATAGCAGCCTTTTACGTCATGTTTGGAAAGTGCCTTGCCAACTTTAAATTTAGAATGGCTGAGAGCGGCAAGCAATCTGTTCTTCGACTACCGCCAATCCCTTTGTTGCTGCCGGCGGCGCTGTGTGTACGTTTTTCTGATATTTTGGTTTCTTTTACCGCCTATATTCAACTTGTCGAGCAATGTGTGACTGTATGCTAGCAAGAATGTGTGAGATATTTGACGCACCAATTAAGAAATTCGAGATTAGAGAATGAGGGTTTCAACTGAGCGTTCTGTGCCAGAACTCTTGCGGCACAGGACTCGCAGTAACGATTGTGAATAATTGAATAAAAATGCGCATGAAGAAATGTCCGGAAATATAAATACAAATGCAAATAAAAATAAAGTCACTTTGCAGCTGGCGGAGGTCAAGCGTAGCAGCATAAGGATTTGCCAGGACGAACGATAGCGCAAAGTGATTTATCCCTGTCTCCAATTACGGCGTTTGTCGTCGTGTTATGAGCGCAGTCGAAGGCAAGCGCTGGCATTCTATCCTTATTCTATCAATTCGTAAGGCTGGCAGCTCGCGAACAGCATCTGACGGCTTCCCAGGAATTGGGATCCCACGCCTCTCTAGAAAAACCGCGCATTCTGCCTCGCCCTTGCTAGAGACAAACGTGTGAATGAGTTCATGAATCGAAAACATATTATCCATTAGAGGATCGACGCGATGCTTGCGCGAGCGCTGGTTTCGTGTTTTTGCGGGTCTGGGGCCGTAACGCATTTTTGGTGTTTGGAGATTAGTTTGGATATCACCGCTCTATCCGAGATCTGAGAATGAGCCTTCAGTTTGAATTTAGAATATTTCTTTTATATATGCTGGCAATTTGGCAATTGTAGCGGAATTTTTCTGATAGACCTACATGTTTCGAATTGTTTTCATTTTGCTGCTTTCTTTGTTATTTCTCTCTATATTGGGTTTACGCCAGTACCTAGGCCATATTTCCTCCTTTTGACCTTCGTGGTTCCTCCGTGGTTCAATACTGCTTCGATATTTACCATGTTATAATTCGAATGTCGCCTAATTTCAACGTAGCTGCAGTTTTTGACTGCTTTATTGACTGTTATCTCAGTTTTGAGGCTAGAGTGAACTAATGTATGGACGTCTGAGTGGCATGTCAACGACGATACACAGAGTGTGGCTTACTGGCGAAAAGCCACGGGAATCGTGGTAGGCAGCGTTGAGATCCGTGAGCGTTCATGCTATTGCGCCAACCAATTCGTCCACTGATCTGAAAAAGTTTTGTTCTCTTGCTATTAACGACGTTTATTTAGGAGAACGACGCTAGCAGATAAAAATGCACGTAATGCACTGCGGTCGGCTCAGAAGAAGTGCAGACTGGTGTCGCTTAAAAATTCGCAAATGTTCTCGATCAAGCGATTATCAAGTGTCTATTTGCGATAGTGGCATTCGAGGCCCCTTCACAAGTCTACATTCCTTAAGGCGCTTTTTCTCACAGAAGCCGTGGCTGGGCGAGTCCAGAGCACGTGTTTCATTCATATCACACAGTTCCGATGAGGCATCATCACTACATCTTTTTAGGTTTGGGGTCGCGTGCGTCTGGGTAGCGTACCACTGCCAGCAGTTATTACGCGCGGCTCGCGCTTGCGCGCCCCTCGGTAGCGTTGGCCTGGCGGCTCCGTGGACGGCGGCCGGCATGAACGGTCCCAGCAGGTTGTCTTCTAACGAAACAACCTTTATTACAACATCATGAAGATACGGGCAGAGAAGCTGACCTGGAGAGAATACAGACACACTCACACAGCTGGTGTCTAGCGTCGTCTCAACGGCGCGTCAAAGTAGTCTCTATCTCAGCGAAGTCGGCCGCTGCTTTTTATAGGTTTTCCCGTTCACAGGGAAAGGGTAAACCCTCACAGGAAATGGAGCGCCCAACGTGTCTGGGCAAGATGGGATGACTCAATCGCAGGTGGTCCGAACGCATCTCCTCCACCTCCAGCAGACGGGCGAAGGCGGCGCACTCTCTCACGAGCTCCAGGCTTGGCCGGCGTTTGCACACACACGCACGCACACACATTTGGCGCGTGGCAGGATCACGTTGAGACATGTCCGCGGGAGGAAGCGTTGCGCGGCCGATGAACGGCGCCGAAATGGCCGATCCGCTCGCGGTTCTGCCTGTGTCCCACTTGTCGGTGGAGAAACGTAACAATCTCTTTCAGTCATCCCTTTTGCTTGCCACCGCATAAGAGTATTTAGCCACTAAGCTTCTCGGGACAGGATTACATACTGTATTTACTATTCATCGCAATTATAAGGGCTAATAAATGTAGCAATTAAACCTTCGAAGCAATTTTTTTGTCAAGTATGATGCACAAAAATTAACCAGACACTGCCCGACTCTGATTCTTAGAAAGAACATGGCCCATTGAAAATAACCATGCCGGCTTTCAGAAAACCATCAGTGATGAAGTCCTTTCTTAATTGGGAGGAACTATCAATAGTTTAAGTTAATTAGCGTGGAAGCACATGGTGCTCCTCATCGCTAATATACATGAAGGCTGGGACTGTCATTCTGTTGTTGCTTTGCCGCCGTGAGCCTTTGTCTTCCCTTTTCTTCGCAGATATGCATCCTCGCTGCTCTTGCGGCAGTTACGATGGCAGCTTCTAGCTCAATCAGGACCAAGAAAATTCACAAGGTAAGAAAGCATCAGGCATGAGACAGAGCGCAAAGCAGAAATACAGAAAAGGACGACTTACCTCATTGGATATGAGTTAACAAAGTTGAAAAGTGCGTGTACCAGTAGCTTCAGTCCTTTTTTGCTCATTCCTGCTGGTAGCGTCGAGCAAACAAAAACACTGAAGTTTTACGGTGAAGTTTACGGAAAATCTTAATTTCCGAATTCATTTGCGACACTCGGTAAAAGATTAATGAATATTTACAAAAATTCTCCAAAAATGCTAAATATTGCAGGTGGGCAAGCCATCCTCTGCAATGCCAAGTTTGGCAGCTACGAAAAGTATGGCTGCAGAGACAAGCACCTATGATACGTAACCAAGTAATTGCGAAATAGCGTGGCCCATAAGTTACGAGCATATCAATCCCTCCGCGACCTAAGAGTACCTTCATCGCGTTGCCATCCCACTTGCGATGTCAGACTGGAAAACGATACCGCCACTGGCTCCAACTTAATTTTTCTTTTTGCTTCAGTCGTTTAGCCTCATGGTTCCTCAGAAATGTGTAAGGTTCCCAAGCGGCGGTGGTGAGTCGTCTGAATAAGGAGTAAGACACTTAAGGAAGCGCGGCCTAATTGTCCATCATATTTAAAAGAAAGTACATGTACGCGAACGAGGGGTACCGGCAAATGAGAGCCAATAACGCTGCCCGCCACACACACTTAAAGGCGGAGCTTAAGTGTCCGCTTTATTTTAAATGCCCCCTTTGCTTTAAGTGTCCACCACATTTTTTCAGACCGCCGTGTACGGCGGATTTTCGGGGAGGTGTATACGCTAAGGCGTAAAATTGAGTCCGTGGTGATCGTTCCCCCAGACGCCGCGGCTGCAGCGTCGGCTCGGGCTGGCTCGCATCGAACTACCTGAGCCTCGGCTCAAGCACCTGGCGCACCGGCTGCTGCAGGCGAAGCGGGGCTTTCTGTCGGCGCAAGTGACCGCCAGCGACGGCCACCTCGTGGGGCTCAGCTTCAAGATGGTAAGGGAACCTCTGCTTTCGGCACCGAATCTTTCTCTCCATTTCTGGGGAGGCAAAGTGACGGCGATGGTTGTACTATGGTTGTACGCTATGAGGGCGCTCATTTTCAGATCATGTGCTCCGCTTGGACCATATGACAACTTAGGGAACATATTTCGTAACATTCTAAAGACGAAATAGACGGCAATGGTTACACTAATTATCCCCAGATTCCCCTATAAAGCTATAAATAGTCAGTTATTTCCTGGCTAAATTTGAAAACATAAAGCACAATAACACGCACGTTGCGGTCCAATTCTCCCCTAACAGCGAGGTCAGGTAAGGCGCCCATGTGCTGTGCGATGTCAGTGCACGTTAAAGAACCCCAGGTGGTAGAAATTTCCGGAGTCCTCCACTACGGCGTCTCTCATAGCCTGAGTCGCTTTGGGACGTTAAACACCACAAACCAACCAACAGCGAGGTCAGGTGCAACTTATAACTCGGTTACCACGGCTGTTACGAACTTCCTTCTTCATTGTGAGCACATGCGTATTGGACCCGCGCCAACTACCGCATTGGTTAAAGGCATCCTATGCTTCGTCTCCAAGAGATGGTTAAAATGTAAGAGTAGAGCTCCGGATATCTTCGCAGTCGTTTGTTGTGCTGGAGGAGCGCTCATGCCACACGATTTACTTAACCGCCATGCACTTTCAAGTGCGAATGATACGTGCGAATGATTACTGCATGGTTCCTGAGATGACACACTCGAGCTTAACCTCCGTGTATGCAGCGCTTTTGATGAGTCTACACCATTAAACACCAGGACGCCTAAGAACAGCTCGTCACTACGATCAATCTCTCGCGCATGCGTGCTCGCGTTGCAGAAGCACGGCCGAAAACCCGGCTACCACGTGAGTGTCGGCCAGGAGTATGGCAAGAAAGGCTGGCACGCTCCTCCAGACGTAGACCACACGAGCTTCCCTTCAGGATCGTACAAGGATCACACCAGTTTCTCTTCGGGGTCGTACAGCGGCGACAACTTCAAGAGCCTGCTCCGTGGCAGCGAAGGGCTCTCCTTCGGCGGTGCGTCCTCCTCGCTACTCTCCGAAGGGCTCCCGTACTACAAGGACGCGGCTTCCTTAAGCTCGCTTTACCCATACTCCAGCTACCAGGTGAGTTAGTCTCCCAGTGGTTTTCCCTAATGTGCTGTACATGTAAAAATTCAGCTTAAATGACAGCTTTTCACTTTGCCACAAAGGAACTTTTGCAAGGAACAAATTGTATAGGACGGATGATAGCAGACGGCTTCGTAAACTGCGCGTGATGCGGGTTAGCTCACTTTCATCAATGAGCAGCCCTTTCTTCAAAAGGTATAAAACTATAGCCTACGTTTCGGCCAGATACGACTTCCTGTGAGACGCGTGTGCGCTTTAGCAGGTTTACTCGTTTCCTTAGGTGGATTTAGACCTGGCATGCGAAGGAAGTCGCTTAGTGCGCCATTCAGGGCATTAAATGGCTACGCAGTCTGTTTTGTTTTTTGCACTACGGTTTCATGCTTTGTTTATTAACGCCGTTATACTCATGTTGCAGTAGATGAAAAGCGCCCCACAAAGAAGGGCAATTAGCGTCGAATGAAGCGCGGAAGGGGCAACTGAAACGGGGCAAAGAACAAAAAAAAAAATCAGCTCCTGGCAGGATGTGCAGGCAGGGTTTATCAACGGTTCCAAATAGCTACCCTAACGCCCGTGAAGTAAGAATGAACTGCTAGTTGGTTGATTAGGTAGTATTTATAGTATCTTTCTACAAAGATATAGCTTGGCTATTTTCAGTTAGCGCTTCAGTTCACGCTGATAGCAGGTCACTTCTACTTTTGCAATAGGTGCATTTTCAGAGTTCGTCCTCGTTTGGCGGTACTGAGCTGCAGAAGAGATTACCTGCTGCGGTGGCTCAGTATAGTTAATCACTCGGCTACAGAGCCGAGCCAAAGGACCCTAAGTCAGTGTTGGCCGCTGCGGCGGCACTTCTATGGAGGCGGAACGTAAAAGGCGTCGTGTGATGAGTGACGCAGGCGCACATTAAAGGGTAGACCAAATAATCCGGAGCAGTCCACTACGACCTCACTAATAGCCCATGTATGCGTTACTGTACATATTGGCTTCTCAATTCAAATAATGAGATCGAAATAATTTTTTTAAGCTTTTACCAGTGTTTTTGAAAACAGTAACTAAAGGTGCGCAACGTCTGGGGGCACGCCTTTAAGGGTATGACGCGACAACGTTAATGGTTTCAATCTTTGCCTTTTCGTTCGCAGTATATGCATTTCACTGCTAGCTTAATAACTAGTCAGCTAATTTGCGCTTCAATCATATAGAATTATTAAAGTCGTAAGCTGCTTACCAAATTACGTGAAGGACCCCAGACATAAATATAAAGCCCCACTTTAAGCAATCTGCACAAACGAACTTGATATTCCTATATGAGTAGCGTGTCTCACTCGTGATCCAAGAGTCCTCGTGGGTTCGATTTCCAAATCGAAGGAGCAGTCCAAATTGGCAGCTCCTGACCATTTGCGCGGTCTCGTGACGCTATACAACCCGCAAACAAGTCAGTGCTCCTGCCAACTACCACCTGCCAATATGCTTGTGAATTTTCGCTCACAACGCCAACGCCCGAATTTCTGGAGAGCGAGGCTTTTAATGCTATCGCGTAAAACAGGAAATAGAGTACATTGTGCAGTACCACGAAGTGACATTAAATAGGGGAGCCTTAATCGAAACAACACTTTAAAAGTTTTGAGTTGCTGTTTGCGACGAGTGTGAACAGATGAGAGTGATGAAGGCTTGATGTGGGAAGAAACCCCTCCGCTTTCTTCAAAAGTAAGACTCTTTCAAAACGCCGAGCGAGTTTAGTACTTTATTCTCGAATAATATCTTGAGGGACACTTGATATTTTTTGTGCTCACGTTAAGAAATAAGAAAGGGGGGGGGGGGGAGGGGGTCGTGTTAAGGCGACAACGTTTAAGGTCCATTTCTGCGGAATATCCAGGGTTGATGTCGTGAGCGAGAAACCACGAGCATGACTCTGAATGTGGCTGAACACTGATTGGTCGGTATGTGGGCCGACGTCATTAGACCGCATGACACGGACGGTCTGTCTGGTCTGCGGGGTGTGTGGCGCTACGAAAGCACATGATATTACCGAGTTAAGTGGCACATACGTCACCACCGAAAGGCTAAGGCCGGAGCATCACCACCTTCTTTGTCAACAGCGAACGTCACGACTATTGGATGGGCGATGAATGGCCAGCAAATGAAACTGTGCGCATGACTGTGAATAAAATGGCGGCCGGGCAACTCGTGACTCGACTGAGATCTATACTCGAAGCTTCATTTGCTGGCCCTTCAGTCGTGACGCAGACTTGTGGGTTGCGTTGGTCTTGTCACGTTTTCATTGGAGACGGCACGTGGCAGTGGACGTGGCCTAGCGGTGATTGGCCGGTGGTATGTGCGACTTCAAGAGACCACGTGCCACGGTCGAATTAACATTTACAATAGCTCTCGCAGGGCATAAAAAGAAATAAAAAGCAATATGAAGCAACGATCAATCGCTTGTCGTTTTTGCCTAATTTTGTCATTATTAACTTTAATATAGCGTTTAAAATTCATGAAAACATTTTTAGCGTTGCATAACAAAGAAAAATGTGTATTATTCATGTGAAAACAAATTTGTAGGCATACGTGAAAATTTTGTTTTGAAATTGCCTCGTTGGACTTTGTTTTACTATTATTTTGAGACTAAATATGGTGACTATACGGCCCGAAAAAGGAAAAAAAAAAACTCTGCCAAAATTCAGCTAAGAGAGTATTTGCCATAGCAGCGCCATGTATCGTGATTTGTGAAAAAATCGAAGTTAGCCAAGTGCAAAATCTAGGTAGTTTGGTGTAAACCCTGCTGAATTTGTCAAGAAGTGAATCGGAACGGACTGGTTGGAGCATGTTCTTGATAAAAACGTGCGATTGTATTTACGAAGACAAATTTAGAAGGCGCCGCAAACGGTCAATTTGTGCGACAGATGCTGGTCTCTCATCTGGCGTCGCAGGAGACAAAAACGCAAGTTTTATGAATTTCGCTCTCGAATTCTGTCTAAAGGTAGCATGCTTTATTACAAAGTTCTTAATATTGAGTTATGCCCTGAAAAATTTAACACATCTTCTTTTCTTTTAACTCGACCGATGAAAGACGATGTCAGACAAGAGTAGCTAGAATAAATATACCGCACAACGGTTAGTTATGCTTGAAAAATGAAGTCTCCATGGTCCAAATCATGTGGCTTCCGAGCAAACAGATTTATTGAATACCGTAATACATGCTAAGCTAGGACTGTTCTCCGGTTTTCGCTGATGACGAAGAAAAAAAGCGTATGAACGTTTGTGTGCACAACAGGCGCAGAACAATTTATACAGCTAGTCACTTCTCATAACTCGTTTTACTTTGTTTTCTTTTTACCTTTATTTAACGTGGCTATATAGGTTCCAGGCTATGTGACGACAGTACCGAAGTTCCCGGTAACCAAACTGGTGGATTCCGTCCCTTCCGTCCTGTCCTCGGTTTCCGGAGTGTACGACCAAGCTTCCTTAGTCGCTACTCCTCTGCAAACGCCAGCGGTTGTACAAAGCCTACCGTTGGGAAAGGCACATGCTTCGACAGGCCTCCACGGCCTGAGGCTGGGAGCCAAACTGCCGGTCGCCGGTGTCATACATAAAGTGCCGCTGAGTGTGCTGCCAAAGAAAGCCAGCTACGTGCAACAATTTCCCGGAACGCTGCACGGCGTCCATACAAAACTAGTCTCCCCGGCTGTGGTACAGAACAACGGAGGCCATCACGTCCTATCGCTGCAAAAAGTGCCAGTATCTAAATTCGCTGCGCACGTTCCCCATTCACATTATGTGATGCACACCGTGAAGCCAGTGTCTTCAGCCATAGGAGTACTAAATACACCTATATACGTAGCCACCGGTAGCGGAGAGCTCTACCCTCTACACGTCGATGGCGGGGCCCTACAGGAAGGTTATGCAGTTGGTGCAGGTGGCTTTCAAAGCGGCCATGCCAGTAGCTTCAGTGGAGTCGGTGGCCAAGACAATGCAGGGTATGGAAATGGAGGAGCTGAAGGAGGCCTCCAGTACGGTGGGTTTCAAGGAGTGCAGTTGAATGGCGGCGGAAGTGGAAAACACAGTCATGGAAGCGGTGCAGCAGGTGGCACCGACAATGGCGGTTTTCAAGGTGGTCATTTCAACGGCGGTGGCGGCGGAAAGTATGGTCACGGAAACAGGGCAGCAGGTGTCGCCGACAGTGGAGGCTTTCAAGCCGGCCAGTCCAATGGTGGTGGAAGTGGGAAGTACGGCCATGGACACGGCGTACCAGGTGGTGCCGACAACGGAGGCTTTCAAGGTGGCCAGTTCAGCGGCGGCGGAGGCGGAACTTACGGTTACGGAAACAGCGCAGCAGGTGGCACCGACAACGGAGGCTTTCAAGGTGGCCAGTTCAGCGGCGGCGGAGGCGGAACTTACGGTCACGGAAACAGCGCAGCAGGTGGCACCGACAACGGAGGCTTTCAAGGTGGTCAGTTCAGCGGCGGAGGAGACGGGAAGTACGGCCACAGAAACGATGCCGAAAGCGGTGTCGACAGTAGGGGCTTTCAAGGGGGTCAGTTCAGTGGAGGCGGCGGCAGCAAGTACGGGCACGGAAACGGCGCAGCAGGTAGCATCGGCAGTGGAGGCCATCAAGGCGGCGGTCAGCTCAACGGCGGCGCAGGAGGGAATGACGCCAATGGAAACGGCGCAGCAGGGGGTTTCATCAATGGTGGATTTAATGGTGGTGGTGGCGGAAAGTACGCGCACGGAAATAGCGCGGAACGAGGTCTCGGCAACAGTGGATTTGAGGGTGGAAGAGGAGGAAATTACGGTTCCCAAAGCGGGGAAGAAGGAGGATTCGGAAATGGGGGACCACAAAGCAGCCAGTTAAACGGTGGAAGTGGTAATTACGGCCACGGTAACGGTTTTCAGCAAGGACCGCAGGAAGGCTACCTAAATAAAAAAAGTCACGGTGGAACCGGTGGTTACTTAAACGGAGGAGCACCCCAGGGCTTTCCCCCCGGTCTCGGATATTCAGGGAACGGCAATGGAGGCGGGCTCACGCATAAACACTACGGCAATGCTGAAGCAGGCCAACAGGTAGGATTCGACAATGGCGGACATCAAGGAGGCAATGGTTTTGCTGGTGGGGCACAGCCTGGATATTCCAACGGGCATGCAGGTGCTAATGGACTCACAAATGGCGGTTTCCAAGGCCCACAGCAACACGCATTCCCCCATGGAGTAACTGGATATAATCGTGAGCCCGGAGGCCTCAACGCCAAGCACGGCTTTCAAGTAGCGCTACCTGTTGAGGTTGCTTACGGGGGAGCACCATCGCCCGCAAATGGGCTACAAGGGCAGACTCATCACTTTCCTGACATTCCTGGATCAGAAGAAAGCGTTGTGCGAGGACAGTTCAATAGAAATGCTAGGGGATATGGAAGTAGAAGAGCTAAGAGTGGAACTGCCACAGAGGAAGGGGAACTCCAAGGAGGCGCATCTGGAGAGGGGTTTTCTAGTGTTACAGAGGCTAATGGTGGTTACAAGGGCCCACAAGTACTTTTAGCCGGTTACAATGTCAAAAGTGCAGGTGCCGCGAGTAGCCAGTCAAGATTCTCAGGGAAGGAGAATGGCGAAACAGTATACAGAAACGGTAGAGGATGGAAGCCCATAGTTGACAGCAGATACGAAGCGAATTTAAATGGAGGTTCAGATAATGTGGGTAAGTTTGACGGTAATCAACAAGGATCATCCTCTAGTGGTAACGGGCGGAGCAAATTTTATGGTGGTGGGCCTACAAACGGCCATGCATTTACTAACAACGGAGCGGGTGACGACTTAGTAAATGGGGACCTTCAAGGAAGAGGCTCCCACGCTCAGTACCCAAAATATCGACACAATGGCGAAATTGTTTTTGGAAGTGGCAACATTCAAGCAAACGGGGATAAACAAAAACTTTTTCGCGGTTCAGGAACTGTATTTTCTAGACCGTTTAACGTGAATGGACACGTAGGCGGGGAAAACAGCTTCGGAAACGGTGGAGGATTCCCCAACGGTGGTCTGGGTTATTTTAGAGCCAACGGCAACGGAGGTCTGCCTGCGCAGGGAAAATTTCAGAACGAGGATGCTGGAGGACAACCGGGTATAGATCAGATTGAAGGCAGCCAAGAAAACGGTGGTTCAGGAGATGCCGGGTTCCCGAAGACGTCTCTGAGAGGGAGACCTAGATTTAGCAATTCTGGTAATGTAAGAAGTTTCGGTCAAGCAATTCCTAACGGCCGGCTGAGAGGCGAATCAAATAGAGGTGGACCGACACCACCAAAATTCTGCCCTAATGGTGGCTGGAAGCCCATTATTAAAAAGGGAAATGGGAGAAGGGTGAACGGCGAAGACGGAGCTCTGCGAGAATTCCCTGAAGGCCGAGGCAATGGTTTTTACGGCCAAAATGGGTTCGAAGCGTCAGGGCAACTGGCTCACGGAGGCAGGACGATGGGGAACGGGAGGACAAATGATTTTGGAGGTGGTGAGGTTTACCAAGGGCGAGCACATAGAAATGACGGTGGAGGACAGGGCGATTTTAACGGAGGACTGGCCAATCAATTTAACGGTAGAGAATCAGTAGAAATGCGGGAAGTGAGTAACGGTGGCGCCGGAGTTGGTTACGGCAATGGACGAACGAACGGGTTTGGGAGTGAAGGTTCATTCGGACCAAGCGAAATATATAATGGAGGACCTCGAGCTGTTCGCTACGGCAATGGACAGGGTGCTGCATACGGTGGAAGCCCAAGACAATTCCTGAGCGGAAAGGTCAATGGCGCTAGCTTTTCTCAGGCAGGAGCCGATTACGAAGGCGACGAGCTGCCCGGTGAAGAAAGCTTCAAGAGGGAGGAGGTTAAAAGGGTACCCTTTAGACCTACTAGTACACAAACAAAAAAGGTACCAAAAAGCATCATCCTTTCTAGCCGCGCTGAATTATCAAGGGATAGAAAAAAGTCACCACCACGTAAGAGCACATCCGTAAAGAGCAATTTGTCTGTTGGCCCTCCACAATTAATCACTGCTAAACAAGCGCTAAATCTCGCGCAGTTGCTGGCTGCGTACAAGATAGAGGGCCAGAATCTTCCTTCACTAGAACTAAGAAGTCTGCGCGGACACGGTTACAGCGATGTTTCTCTTGAGGACCATGCTAGTGCACCTATATATCAAAAAGCTAGTCCAGCAGCACATTCAGAACTGGTGAAACTAGCGGGTGGTGTCCTTGTTACCCCGGGAACGAAGGCACAGAGCACGGAAGATTTAGAGAAAACTGTTTCAGTTGACTCTCTTGGCTCGCTATCATCGGCAGAAGAGAGTTCTGAAGAGCAGGAAAAAGAGAACACATCGCCTCCAGTCTCTCAATCCCCACCAAGCACAGAGGGTAGCTTGGTTGTTAAGGAACTGTTAGTTTCTGACCCACGCGACGGCGAGTCGGAAAGTTCGGCTGGTGTGCCCTCAAAAAAATTCGAAGGCAGTTCGTCAGAAGAAATCGCCAAATCGAAAGAAAAAGCCTCACCGTCAGACACCTTGGGTGGCTCATTAGCAAAGTCCTCTCTTTATGATACACGCGAGGGGCATGGCCTGCCATATGGTCATAGGAGAAACCCCGCCTATTACAAGCAGGACCGAATCTCCTCATCGTACCTGATTCCCGTAAGAGTTCCCCCGTCACTAAGGTCAAGGATTAGGAATTCAGGATGAATGCCGAAGCTATCAAAGTAAAATCATTAAGTCAGGAGACATATTTCGTTGCAGAAGTAAGTAATGTGTTCAGATCAGATGAATTTGTCGGTAATCAAGTTCATGTAAGTCGCTTGTCCATGTTTGTTACATTATTGTGAAAATAGAGCACTGAACTCGCTGTAGCGCTGGGCTAACACCAGAATGCTTTCTGTTCGGTTTCCTACGAGTGAATACAGCGCGGCGAGTTCAGATTGGTAGATGATGTTTCAGGTAGCGCATAATTTGGTGCTGTCCACGCTAAAGTACGACTCTGTTGCCACAACCTATTGCTACACAAGCGCTTCGCGCCAATACAGAACAAACCGCTATATGTATATATGGCTGCGATACCGCCCGTCAGGAAGCGACATACGGTTTGCCGTTTTTAGTTCATAATTTCAAGTATGTTTAGCAGAGTCTTTTTCTAATGGCTAACTGGAACTGCCATTAACGACTACCTTACAACTGAGGGATTTCTGCTTGAGAGCCCACAAACAATTTCCACTGAAAAAACCATAATTTATTACTTCTCTATGAAGTCATTTGTTTTGGTTTACTTGTTTAATTGCTGGATACTTATTGGCGAAGTTTGTCACAATTTGTCTCTGCAGAAATTGCAACATGTGGCGGGGGTTTGTGACACTTTGCTATATTTTTTCTCTGACGCTAGGAGAGACAAATTAAGGAACGATGGCATAAGAGAACAAATCGAGGCCACATATTCAGAAATTGTGAACATTTTCTGGGAAATATTTTTTCGAATGCATTTGCTTTCATATTGTATAACTTTGCAATACCGATCAATATATCAGCAGGTATCCCTTCGGCAGACTTCTAGTTTTTTGCTATTAGTTTCCAGAAACGCCCCCCGTCGGTTTTCTGAGACAGATTGACTCATTTGTTGTCAGCGCGGGAAAACTTCAAAAGCGAAATTTCGCTTCGCAACGGAAGCTTAGACCATTTCTATCAACATTTTCAAAAACGTATCTTACAGTATCCCACACTTATCATCTCACAATTATTTTAAAACGCCGTCCATCGATTTTCTATGGCTGTTTTACCTACTCGCTGCGAGCGCAGGAATATCTTTGAAAGCAAATTATTGTCTTGCATCGGAAGCTGAGACCATTCTCATCAATATGTGCATAACGGTATTTTATAGAATACCGCAGTTGCCACGTAATTAAAAGGGGCCCCAGAATCATGGACTTGTGCATGTCCGAAGTGTCTGTATTTCGTGATTCAAGCAAGCAACTGGCCACAAATGTAGTCCGCATTTACCTACCTCAATCCGACGACAAGTAAATCTTAGTACTCGCGAGGTTTAGATGACCTGGGTACGAGTTGCTGAACGCTCTTGAATTTTACCTGTTGCAAACACGCACTTACGTTAACTATGCATTTTCATCTACATGACAATAGACAGCGTCACTTTTTTTTCTGTTTTTTTGCAAAAGATTACACTGGCAATTATCGGTGAACCACGCACAAATGCGAAGTATTGGTTTGCTCTCCTCTGTCAACCGGTAGTTAGCAGCGTTTCATTGCCTTTGAACTTTTCTTATTACTGGTGGAAAACACCCGCGGCAAGACATACACATTACGGGTTAACATACATGAAGCGTAATGATGTCAACTGATGACACGCGCATCTAATATTAATGACCACGAGAAACTGTATTCTAAGCATTAAGCGCATCTGAGAACCATCAGCAGTGCGGTCCTGTGTGTTTTATTCCGATGTTGTCATGTTGCTTCACTTGACAGTACCACTAAAACAGAGTCGGCCTGACACGGCTTGTGGCGCAATAGCAAATCCTATGCGAGCGCTATCATGTAATTGATCTACAGTATAGACAAACAGCAACTTTAATCATGGATGTCTTTTACAACAAGCCATTATTTGATAACTTGCTTCATCTGAGAGCGTCTACCACATAAGAACTGTCATGCACACACGTTGTTCAGGTCGAGGAATACAAGTCTCACGAGCGCGACCACTCTGGATCTATCGGCTGCAGTTGGTTCTGAATTTTCAGGCTCACTGAGGGCAAGTTTTACTAGGGCCCATTTGTTTCAATAAACTAAAAAGGGGGAAGGGGAGGGGGGGGGGGGGGCTGTAAAATCAAGTACCAAACTACGCAATAGCACCGTATTTACCTCGACACGATTTTAGTTTACGGGGCTATACATACCGGCACTCTGCACGCTTTCAATTCGACCTGTCTTTTTGGCAGCAGAGAAGCGCTCACCTTTCGATGAGGCAGTTAAGGCGCATTTCTCTTCCATCCTCTCCAACAGCCACTGCTATACGACTGATAATATGAGAGATGTCACATACGTTGTACATACACCTTGACAGCCCGCATATCCTGCTTTTGCGAGCTGTAGTTAATTTAGTGGGTCCTATAGCAATTTCATGAGCTTATTTATTCCTCGCGAGTCACAAAAGTGATATGCTTTAAAAATCCTCAAAGCAGGAAATCAATGTGAACATGCGAGGTGTCACATACCATTAACTGGAACTCATGGAAGTAGAGGTACTCTTCGAAAGAATGAAACTTCAGCAGTGAGTTTACTTGTCGTCATTAGTGCCGAAACATTTGAGCACCCGGAGAAACGGGCAGAGTTATATGAATTTGCAAAGCGTTGACATAACAAATCAAAAAGTGCAATTTCTATAAAGGGCACATTTATTCTGAAAGCTTTTCTTGTGTTCGCAAATCATCGCACGCGCACGAAAATGCGAAGGAGGGTGAATAAGTACTATGGCCCCTGGAAACCGCATAGAGATAATGGAAGCGAATTTGGCAGCTTTCAGGAGACTATTGCGAGTGCGCATGCGCCAACAACGGCACGTCACGGGAACGGCCAGTAGCTGAGCTCCGCCAGGCGTGGGATTTTCAAGGTAGGCGCACATGGGGTGACGAACGTTTCGGTTTTCGCATACTTTGGAATGGCAAGAAAAAGGCAATGACAAGCTGCGGTCCAATAAAAAACCCCAATGCGAGTTTCCTGTTATGTTCAACACCGTTATAGCTAAGGCTTCTTTCTGGCCATATCTCCAGCGGTATGCGAAATATACTAGACAAAATAATTTGTCAATGTTGCAATAGGTAATTTCAGGTTCTGTTAAGACTGGAGAAAAACACTAATTCAGCTTCAGTTTAACAAATTATGCTGCTCTTTAAAAAAATTCGGTTCATGTTTTATGAGCCGCCCTGTATAAGTGAAGCTAACTAGTAAAGGTTCCTGAGCGCTTCCAATCATTTACACTAGGTGACACAATGATAGCAGTCTATCCTCTGTGGCTTGTACAAATAATACTTTTGCATATTTTATGAATTCTGTTCGTTACGTTACGCTGCAGAACGACCGGAAATCTTTACGATGGAAAGGGTTTCACTGTAGGAGTACATTGATGATTTTGTACAGCTTCTTTTGCAACTAGCGGACCCTGTTCTTCTTCAGTGCACAGAATTCGAGTAGAAATAGCACATCGCGGAAGGTTTGTCCCGAGAACTCTCCTTGTGTAGTTTTGTGCTCGCGCAGTGAGCCTTCTTTTATTTTGCAGAAGTCATTAAGCGTGTCACGTTTGTGGGACAATTTGCATACATCTCTGTGAAGTACAAGGGTTCTACTTTATTCTCAAAAATTTTGCATTCACACGTGAGACGAAAAATGATCACATTACAGGCTGTGTGAATGAACTTTCTCGTGCGCACCCTTTCATGTGCACCCACGTGCGCCAACTTTGGTAAGGGGAAACATTTCCAGCGGCCTAGAACAGCGCGAAGCAGGCATGAGTTAGCGATTAAGAATGCAGCCTTTTGACAAAGGATTGGTTGGTCTTTGAAAACAGGAACGAATCAAGGAATGGGGTTCGATGCAATTTTGAATACTTTTATATTATGCTGGAAGCCTTCCCCATGAGGATATAGCTTTTCGTTATCGCCCTTCCACCATTGGTGCTCTTGTCTGACATGCTGTCGTAGAGGAGGACTGCGGCACTTTGTCTTCATCCTCTTCACAGCACTAAGCTAGTGCCACCAGCCTTCTATTTGCCAATACGAGGGAACATCCGAAGGGTGCATGAAAGGGTGCATATGACGGGTACTTCCGAAGGGAACAAAAAAAAAAGTTACATTGACTGTGAATACTGACGCGTAGCAGTTGTATGTCCTCATGTTTGTTTCCTAAGGCGGGACATGATTGCATTGACTTTTTTTTTTTCTATTCTGGTCACCAGTTGTGTATTTATACCGGCTGGCCAGTCAGCAAGGATGTAAATTACGAATCACGGCTGTGTTGTGTCCTCCTTCACTGTCATGCGAATTGATCTGTATTTTTAAAATGCCGTTAGAAACTCGGCAAACACATCGTCTTGTCGGACTGCACCAATAGAGTGCGCCAAAAGCCACATTTGTGGGAAGCAATATCGAACTGTGATGCTCTCTTAGCAAAGGAAACATTCCAACTTATAATTTGATTGTGACCTGAATGTAACGCCCCAGAAGTAAAGCTTACTGAACGCCCATTATGGGGTCCTTACTTTATGATCTATGTAAGCAGTCATTTCAAAAATATTTGTTCGTGTTAGGCAGTGCCTCGTTTGAGGCGACTGATTTCTTGCGTATTCAAGTGTGGTAAGGGTTCCTGGCTGTATTGCATTTATTTTTATGCTGCTGACAGGGCACCCCAGAAATGTTCCATAATGTCACTCGTAGAACCTGTGTTCGCCACCTTTGTGCCACTTCCGCGCGTCGGAACTGGAGAGGATCGAAGACAGGGGTTTTGTACATATATTGTCCAATGTCGTCGACAAAAGAAACAAAGAAGAAAGCAGCAATGTGCGTGTTGTGAGTAGCGGCTTGTATTTATTGCGTTCCCCAAGCAAGCGCTCACCCCGGACTTGTAGTGTAGCTTTTGACAGGAATGATTGCTTGTGTGTTTTCTGCGCGGTTCTATGCCTCGTCGTGTGGTCGAAGTGTGAGCATATGTGTTCCGCAAACAGGTCGATTGTAAGAGCACGTCTCTTATTCACTCCACCGCCTTCGAAGTGCAATCAATGTTTCATTGTTCCCTGTGGCGGGTCTTTGTACAAAAAAAGCAGAAATAAACTGCATTCAGCGATAAGATTGTTGGTGCTCCCATTCATTTGTGCGACCAATTTCCCCCTGCGATGACACCTGTTCATTGTCTGGCTGTTTTTGTTTCTTTTCTGGTCGAATTCTTACACATTCAGCAGATTTTTTTAGTGTGAATGCACTATTTCAAGAGGTCTAACCGGGCCTTCGGGATGTGCGCGACAGATAGGGCGTATTTCGTTTCGTGTAAACCAATTATTGTTACATTATTCATGGGTGCACAGAGAGCGTGACAAATACTGCGTCTTTCCTTTCCTGTAAATCAATTACTAATGAAAGCATTAGTATGGTATGTAAAAATGATAGTGGTGATGGTAATTATTAACAAAAATAAAATAATTAATTCATGATAATTATTGCATTATAAATAAAATAAAAACTAAAAATAACAAGGTAAATAAATCAAATAAGAATTAAAGATAGAGAAATCCAAATAAAACAATAAAAAGTTAAACAGTAAAAATTGCAGAAACATCGCGGTAGCGTCAATGCGCTCGCATTCTCCCAATGCGTTTTCTGCAGTGGCCTCTGAATTTAAGTACGAATGCACTATTTCTCGAGGTCAACCGGGCCTTCAGGATGTGCGTGGCTTGACCTTGAGTGTGACTTTGCCAAACCAAGCAGCAACAGCTCACCCGTAGTCAAGCGCCAACTGAGAGGTGCATCACAGGCCCAAAAGAGGCTGCACAAAGGGAGGTGAGGAGAGGGCCGCGAACCCGGCGACTTTAATAGGTGTGCCGACGGATGCTGATAAAAATACCCTCCGTTACGCCCCGGGACACAGGTCTTCATCGAATTAGCCGGACAACGTGATTGTCTCGCTCGTGTGGCAACGACAGTGACTCAGCCCCGACGCGATGCGACTGGCATCACATCTTGCTGCGCGCCATGGTTGCCTGCATAGGTGCACCGCACAATTGCTACAGCCCGTCACACCACGCCAGGATGGCGAGTGAGCCGAGTCTTTCCACTGTGTCGGCCGAAGAAGTGTCATTGTGGGCTGAGTTGGAACGGGAGAGAAGACGCCGTCAATGTGCCGCACACGCTGCTTGATGTGTGTATATCTTAAAGCCTAACCAATTCGAGACTTAGAGAAAAAAATACAAACACTGACCAAAATCTAAACCGAATTAAATGGTGCTTTCGCACGCCTAACTTTAAACTTAGTTGAAACCGCTATCTTCATTTTACTGTGCTATAGCGTGCCTTGTAGCATGAAATGGTTAGTTACAGAAACGGGAACAGGCAGAAGTGAGTGTGTCCTTGTGTTGACTGCCACACTGTTCTTGGCGCATATTGCACTGACGACGGCGACAGATTAACCCCCTAAATCACTCTGCGGCAAGAACACGGATGCTTGAACCCTGCAGCCAGAACGTATGGTGGTATATCCTCTCTCTGGTGGTGGTATCTCTTGTGTGGTGGTATATCCTGCCAATTGTAAAAAAAAAAAAAAAAAACGCACAGGCTGCCAAGTAAAGTCATAGACTGCTTCATGCCCAGTACGCATGCTTCTGTTTCCAGGGCAGCAGCGAACTGCGTCTTATTCATCGTGCTCGGAGCGCACTCAATGGGGCGCGCCCTCTTCGGCCCGGCGACGTGATCCCCTCACTTGAATGTTAAAGGAGTGCAGACAACAAATTTTGGTTTTGCGTTTTCTTTGAACGGTGCACAAGCTTAAGTATACATCACGCCATGGAATTTGCCACTGGCCAGCAAGTGATTATTGACTTTCGTCTCTTATTTCATTGAAGCGTCGCCTGTGGTTTCAATATTTCAGCAATGCAAGACCCCAAAATTTGTCTACCGTACGGCGGTTGCTTCTCATGGGGACTTCCTACTACGCTTTTGCTCCAGTTTGACGCTCAATGTACAAACCTGGCTTTAGATGCATGGTAACTTTGAAAGTTCGATGACCGCCCTCTACGAGTTGTCGCCGGTGCCGCCCTCGATGCTACTTCGTCGTTCGGCGCTCCTCAGTCTTGCTACTACGCCAATTGATTTCTTGCCTGATGATTTAATAGTGACTAGATGGGGAAAGGCTCGTTTTCTGCTGCACTTCTCATGTCAGCACGGCTTGGATGAGCTATTGAGGAAGGGGTGCCAGGGGAAAATACCCGTGTTGAGGTAAACGATGGCGGGGACCAAGCAGACCACGTGACAGGCACCGCATGAGCAGACACAGAAGGGTTGAAGGCTTGCCCAGAGATCTGTTGATTAATCCAAAATAGAGGCTGACCCCCGTTGCAGGGTTTCATCATGGCTAAAAACAACCATCAGTCCGCAGCGTCACTTCTACAGCTGAGCGCAACATTCATCGCGACTTACCATACTTTGTCTCCCAAGGTGTTTGTAACATTGCCAAAAATGGGGGGAGGGGGGGGGGCCTAGTTCAATCAAAATCATGCGCATTACAAAAAATAATTGCGTTCCTACGTGCCTCTCGCCTCCACAATCGATGGGGCCAAAAGTTCGAGCCCTATCAGCTGGGGCCCAGGGCCCCAACTCTGAGAGTGGGGGAAAGTGGTCTATTTATTCTAACCTGCTTCCGAAGCATATGGATCCATAAATGATGGTATACCTCGAGCGACAAATGGGAAGCGAGAAATCCGGTGGCGTCACGCATACCTGTCTAATGTAACTTTGTTTAGCACGATCAGTTGGAGAGGCTGTCTTGCAAAAATGATTTCCCCGTCAACTCAGAAGAGAGGAGAGTTGGGCTTGTTGGTTTACGATCATGGTGGATACAGCGCTAACAGCGCTGTGTTGTGTTCTTGCTCCGTCCTGTCTTAGCGCTGTTTCCACCATGATCCTCGTCAACCACTGGGCGCCTTCTTTATGAGACAGCCTGCGTATTTTATGGATCGGGAAAGAATTTTAAAACGAGAGCTCTGGTACGCCAGGTTTCTCCAAGGTCATTGGGTGGGACAATTTCACCTTGAAGTCAGAAACGATCTTGACCTTTTGACATGAAAGCTTAACAACAAGCGTAACCAAGCCAAACAGAGCTCTCGCTCTATATATATAGGCTTTAAAGAGTTAAACCTCCATAATTTTTTTCGTAGTTTGCTATCGATCCCTCTGTTCAGTGGCCTTGGGAGAACAGGGGCTAGGTGGGTGGAGGAAATATTAAAAAATAAATATAGGTGACACTTAAGCTCCGCCTTTTAATTGTATGAAGCAATAGCATTAATCGCTCACGTCAGTGGCTCCTCTTGTGGCTTTTTGTTTGCGTACATGTAGTTTCTCTTCGCTTAATTACGACTTCCTTATGTCCCTCAAACACCTCACACCTTCCCATTAGCATATCCCTAAGTCACCACATTGCCCAGCTACCGGTCGTAAGTGACTAGCCGGCATTGACATAAATTCCGCTTTAATCAGCCCGTGCCAATGTGCCTCGTGATCAAACGCAGCGTGCTCGACTTGACTTTCAAGATCCTGCGAAGGTAAATGCGTATTCAACTCTCCCACCTCAAATCAAATGCAACTTGGCGACGGCATATCGTACCGTTAATTCAAAACCCATCGATGAATCTGTGTTCAGCGATATCAATAGCCGACTTTCACCTGCCAGAACGATGTCCGTGATTTTAGTGCGAATGCACTATTTCACGAGGACTAACCGGGCCTTCAGGATGTGTGGGACAGATACTTAATAATAATAATTGGTTCACGGGAAGGGAAAGGCACAGTACCTGTCACACTTGCTCTGTGGACACCTGAACCACGCCGTAAGGGAAGGGAGGAAGGTGGGAGTGAAAGTGGAAAGAGAGAAAGGGGAGCCGTAGTGGAGGGCTACGGAGTAATTTCGACCACCTGGGGATCTTTAACGTGCGCTGACATCGCACAGCACACGGACGCCGCTTCGTTTCGCCTCCACCAAACCCAGCCGCCGAGGTCGGGTTCGAACCCGGGAACTCCGGCACAGTAGTCGGGCGTCTTACCACTGCACCACTCCGGCGGGGCAGGGACAGATACTGCGCCTTTCCTTTCATGTACCTAAACCAATTGTTATATTGTTCAGGTGTCCACAGAGAGCATGACAGATACTACGCATTTCCGTTCCTGTAACCCAATTACAAATGAAATCATTAGTAGGGTAAGTAAAAATGATGGTGATGATGGAAATAATAACAAATACTAATGAAATAATAATCCTTGATAATTGGTGGGATTATAAAATAGAAACTAAAAATGACAAGAAAAATACAGAAGAAAACAAAAGCAAATTCAAAATAGGCGAATACAAAACTAACTAGAAATAAACACTAAAAAGTTACAATAAAAATTACAAAAACGTCGCGGTAGCGCTAATACTCTCGCATTCTCCCAATGCAGTTTTTGCAGTGACCTATAAATTATATATACTGCGTCGCATATGACTATCGCGGGAACGAAATAGGCTGCACAAAGGAGGTGGGGAGCGGGTCGCGCACCCAGCGTCTCTAATAGGTGTATCGAGGGACGCTGACAAAAGTACCCTCCGTCATGCCTCGGGACAGGGGTAAATATTGAATTAACGGGACAACAGGATTGTCTCGCTCGTGTGGCACCGACAGCCCGACGCGATGCCGGCTCCTTCTACTGTTTCTACCGGTCGAAGAAGCGCGCCGTGTCCAGCGGGCTGAGTTGAAAAGGGAGAGGAGACGCTGTAAACGTGAACACTTTGCCTAATATGTGCATATCCTAGAGTGTGATCAAATCGAAACTAAAAAAAAAAAAAAGCAAAAATCGGCTAACAACCAGACCGAATTAAACCGTGCTTTTGCACGCGTAACTCGGTTTAACCGTAGTTGAAACCCTGGCAATATTTCACGCTCACATTGATTAGATACTATGATAACAGCTGTATGCAATACCAGGAAGGCTATGGTTTTAGTGCACACTTGTCACCATAGTCCGGCTCATTTTTTTTTCGCTAAGAGAAAACTTAAAACTGTATGATACAGCTATGCAAGTGTTTTAGCATGACATATCTAAACTTGTGTGATGATTATCTGATTCCACAGGCAGTGACTGTACAATGTGTCCATAGAGAAAGTTGGTCTCGTAGAACGCATCATGCCGCCTCAGCCGTCCGGAAAAGCCGTGAAGTGTTAGGGCTAGCTCCAGCGTGCCGGTTCTCGGATCGCTTCCCGCGGCAGCTATTCTCCATGCGCAGCTCGGAATAACATCGCTCGTGCTTGTGCTGTTTGGATTATTGCGCCGTGGAGCTGGGGACGCCCCCGCGGCTTCGGTGAGTCGTTGCTGTTTTTTGCTGAGATTGTAGAGGCAGGCGGGTAGCGCTTCTTTCACCGGCGCGGCGTGCACGCACGTGTGCGCGTGGTGCCTGGCGGCGCGGCCGCTATGGCATCGCCTTCCTCTTCGTCGCGGCTTCGGCCGTATGTGTTCTTTTCGCGCGTGCCGAAAGGCATTCTGAATGTTCACTTGTGCGAGGACCTTGTTAAGAGGTTTAACAAGAACGAGCTGAAGTGTGTGCAGGATTTTGGTGGTGGTAGGTTCGAGGTCACCTTTAAGACCAAACAGGCGGTTGATCGCTTTTTAGCAGATCCTGTCGTTCGTGTGAAGGATGTGGAGATTAAGTTTGAGTACCGCGGAGTCCGCTCCCGGTACGTGAGAGTGTTCGGTTTCCCGTCGGACTTGCCGGCCGCCCCGCTCGTGTCTGAGCTTGAGGCGTACGGAAAGGTACAGACTAGGCAGTTGGAAAATGTTCCGGGGTTCCCTGATGTTGAGAGCGGTAACCTCAGAATTAAGATGGAGATGGCTAGACCAGTTCCAAACCTTTTGAAAGTTGGCGAGAGGGTCGTTCAGTGCGAGTACGAAGGAGTGACGCGTCTTTGCCGCTTGTGCAGGCGCGTGGGGCATCTTGCGGCAGCGTGCCCAACTCCTAAGTGCAAGCGCTGCGCGCAGTATGGACATGAGGATTGTGACGCCGATTGCGCGCGTTGCGGTGGTGACCACGCCATTTCCGCATGCACGAAACGGTCGTTTGCTTCGGTGACTGTCGCCGCCGCTTCGAGCGGGCCGGCAGCCGCCGCGGGGCAGCCGCCGCTGCCGCCCCCATCCCTGGCGCAGGTTGCTGTTGAGTCACCAGCCAAGGAGAACGGAGAGGAGGAGCAGCTTGGCGATGGCGTGAGTGAGGAGGCCGTTCTCGCCGCGCCCGCTGCTGCGGAGGAGCTTCCCGTCCCGCACGCTTCGGCCGAGGTGTGCGAGTGGTGGGCTCCACCCGCGCCCGATGCGGCGCCGGCATTGGAAGCGACCGCGCCGGCGGCCGCTGCCGACGCCGCACAGGCTGAAAAGGAGCCTGAGGATGCAGCCTTGCAGAGGGCCGCTGCGGCGGTCCCGGCTGCTGAGCCGACACAAACCGCCGCTATCGACGCGGGGTTTGTGGCGGTAAAGACGAAGCGGCGCAGGAAGCGCGCGCAAAAACAAGAAGGAGCGGAGATCGACACCGACTCCGAGGGTACCTCCTCCCAGGCTAAGACCGGACGGCCTGCTGCCAAGCGGGTGGTCGTGGCGGTGGCACGGAACCCCTCCGACGGGGACGAGGAACCTGGCGCGACATCTTCCAGCCAGGACGAAGGTTCAGACATGGAGCAGGAAGTCAGCATTGGTGAGAGGCAGCATTCTATTTCTCCTCCCATTGAGCTAGCTCCCTGTTTGCTATGTAAGGGTAAGGGTTGTGAGTGTTTTGCTGAGGCCGATGAGGCAGAGCTTCCCCCCTCGTCCTCACCGTCCGTAAGGTCCGCTTGCTCCTTCTGTGGCGTGGTTGACTGCGAATGCTCTCAGCGTTCCAGTTCCTCCTCGTCCTCGTCTCCTTCCCCCTCCACTTCCGACTCCTCTGCTAAAGAGGAGTCCCCCCCCGACCGTCAGGTTGGGGCAGCCCCAGGTTCTCAATAGGGTGTTTATTTTTCCAGGTCTCTTGCTCCGATAGTTCCGCCTTTCGCGGGTTTTCTTTTCCGTTTATTAGGTTTCTAGGCAGCTTCTTTCTCAATTCATCATGGCATCGCTCACATTAGCTACTTTTAACTGTCGTGGCATGTCCCGTCGTCCCAAGCAAGCTGAGATCCTTCAGCTTGCTAGCTCTAAAAACATAGATATTTTGGTCTTGCAAGAGACCTACATCCATCGCCTTGGCCAGATCAGGAGCTTTGACAGAACATTTGGCACCAGGTCTTACTGGAGCTATGGTGCGTCGGGTTCCCGCGGCGTTGGTATTATTCTTATGCCACGCTTCCGCGGCTCGGTTTTGCGCCACTCCAGGGATGCTGAGGGCCGCGTCCTGTCTGTAGACCTTGATTCTGGCATTCGCATAGTTAACATTTATGCTCCGAACAGAGGTCGTGATCTGGGTGCCTTCTTCAAGCACCTTGACTCCCAGCTAATAGGTCCATCCAAGTTAGTTCTAGTGGGTGATTTCAACTGTGTCCTTGACAGGGCGGATCGCCTCTCTTTTCGAGGCACTCCGCCCAAGGAGCGGGATAGGCAGGGGGCGCGTGCACTTAGGGAGCTGGTCGAGGAGCTAGATTTGGTCGATGCCTGGAAGGTGCTCCGCTCAGGACAGTCAGGGATGACTTGGACTGGGAGGCGCCTTCAGAGTAGGCTAGACCGCTTCTACGTCTCTCCAACACTAGCCTCCGGCGTGCACTCCATGTGGTCGGTCCCCTCCGCGTTGAGCGATCACAAGTGTGTCATCCTTCGCTTCAGTGATGGGATCCTGGTCCCTCGCGAGAAGGGGACCTGGCGCCTCAACTCGCGGCTTTTAGAGGACCAGGAGGTTGTTAAGGAGGTCTCTGGTATTCTTCGAAACTCTCTGCAGTCCAACCTAGGCTTAGACGGTGTCGGATGGGATGGCATTAAGGCAGATGTGCGTGACTGTTTCAAGGCGGCGGGAATGAGGCGGGCACGTGAGGAACGGCAGGAGATCACCATTGTCTCTGATGTCATCCTCCTGCTTTCTAAGCCTCTTTCTGCTGGCCAAGGGGTCACCGAAGCACTCGCCTCGCAGCGCATCCGGCTCCGAAAATTGCTCCAGCAACGCTGGGATGGTCTTAGGGCTATGGCGCGAGCTGAGCGGTGGGAGAGGGAACATTGGTGCAGCAGACACCTCCTCCGACGCCGCTTAGCGCGCACAGAGACTTCCCTCACTGAATTGGTAGACCCGGTTACGGGGTCCATCTCCAACACTCCGGATGCTGTTCTTAAAGCAACACGGCAGTTTTATTCCGTCCTATATCAGGCTCCAGCTCCAACCACAGCTACTTTTCCACTTGAATCCCCCTCCAAACCAGTTCACCTATCAGGAGCTCCCTTGGATGAGACAGAATTAGAAGCGGCGCTCAAATCGTTCCACAGAAATCGTAGCCCAGGTTCGGACGGCCTGACTGTTGAGTTTTATGTCAAGTTCTGGAAGCAGCTCGGGAAGCCTTTCACCGCTCTTGTAAACAGGCTCCTGGGTGAGGGGACGCTCTCAGGTACTCAGAGGGAAGGACGGATCACTCTCCTTTGTAAGGATGAGTCGAGACGCACTGACCTACGAGCCTGGCGTCCCATCACGCTCCTGAACGTCGACTACAAGCTCATAGCCAAGTGCCTGTCCTCTCGGTTAACTTCTTTTCTTCCAAACATTATAGGCCCATATCAGGCTTGTAGTGTTCCTGGTCGTTCCACTCAGCTTCACGGTTTTGCCCTTAGGGACCTTTTCCTCTGGGCTCAACATAGAAATCTTCAGGGTATTCTTTGTTCGTTTGATCAGGAGAAGGCTTTTGATGTTGTTAGTCATTCCTACTTATTCCAAGTCCTGGAGGAAGCTGGTATAGACTCTGATTTCCAGCGCATGGTCAGAGCTCTATATACCAGGCCAGTTTCAGCCGTTACTGTGCTCGGACGCACCTCCGAAGTTTTTGACGTGGGCCGTGGAGTCAGGCAGGGATGCCCCCTATCTCCTGCCCTCTACGTGCTCGCATTTGAACCCCTGTTACAAAGGCTCTCTCGAGACAGTCGCATAGCTCGCTTTCCGCTGCCGCCAGGTTCTCCACCAGCTCCCATCTTTGCCTATGCAGATGACCTAACCATTGTCGTCCCGGATGAGGCTTCCGTCTCCTCCGTTCTGGATGTCATGGAGGTGTACTGTAAGGCGAGTGGGGCTAAGGTTAATAGGTCGAAGAGTGCCACCCTCTATTTTGGGTGTGCACCATCCAGTCCTCAGCCCGCTCATGGTCTTCCCGTGAAGGCTGAAGTCCGTCTCCTTGGTTTTTATTTCAATTCACAAGGCCTTTCAGATAGGAATTGGTCCTCTGCTCAAGAGAAAATTGAATCGAGGGCAAGAGAGTATGAGAAGCTCTTGTGTCCGCTTACGGCTCGAGCCACTATCACTCGGTCCCTCCTGTTCTCGGTGCTGACCTATGTCGCTGGCGTAACACCTCTGTCAGCACGGACGAAGCTTCACCTGGAGCGGATCCTTTTCCGTTTCTTGTGGAGTGGAGCTCCTGACAAGGTCAAAAGACTTGTGGTGAAGCTGCCTAGGGAGAGGGGAGGCCTCGGCATCTCCGACCTTGGCATCGTAGCCTCAGCCTTGCACGTCAGGTGGACCCAAGTGGCATTGAACTCGGACATGCCTCTGACTCAAAGCCTGACTTCGTTTTTTCTGAGTACTCGACTCCGCCTTTTCGCCCAGAGCACGTATTCTCATTGCGTGCCACGATCGGGCTCTCCTTCCCCTTTTTATGCTCAGGCAGCTACCTGCCTTGAGCGTCTGCGTAAGGAGGAGGCGGACATTGATGTGGTTTCGGTGCCCCTAAAGGAACTAGTTAGGCTTTTGACTCCTAGTCTTCCCCCTCACCTCCGTCTTTACGACCTCGCTAATGTTAAGCCCAGCTGGCGGTATATCACAGCGGATTTTTTGGAAGCAAGCAGAGCGTCCTTTATGTACCGCTTCGCCAGGGGAGTCCTCCCCATTAAGGCGCCGGCGTTTACACGGACCAGCCTGCGACCAACTTGTCCGACTTGTGGTGGTAGAGAGGACACTGTGCACATATTCTCGCAGTGTCTCCTTCCTGAAGCGCTTCTCCGTCGTGTAGCTAACCTCTTCCAGCTTCCGGGTATACCGTACCAGACCGTGCAATACCTGAACCCGTTGCCAGGCGTGGCCGTTAACCAGTTCGTCCTCTTGCTCGTGGAGTGCGCGTACCAAGTATGGCTGGCACGCTGCGCGGCCGCATACAACAGCAGAGTTCCAGGCCTCCATGAAGTAATTGCAAAAGTACGGAAAGAGGTCTGGTTCTGCCTGCAGCGGGAACGTCGCATTCTTGGCGAGCAGAGGTTCTCGAAGATTTGGTGCGGACCGTCTGTGATTTTTTCGGTTAAGGGTGGAACACTCTCTGTGTCATTATGATTTTCTCACAGGGATTGGTTGTCCTTAGTGACACTTGTGTTGTCATGAAGGTTCGCCTCGTCGGCTCGATGCCACGATGGCGCTGCAGGCCGTCTTTGCGTTTGATGACACTCACTCCTGTGAGGGCATCGCGCGGCGGCCCCCTTGTCCGGGTAGGACCCTCACCTCGAACTAAAAAACTCTCCCAGACCCCACTTGGCCCTGGGGGGGACTTTGCCGGAGGTGTTGAATGGATGATGATGGGCTGATGAGTTATGTGTGACTCTGGGGCACGGCACCTCCGGGTGTCAATCCCCCTCCCCATCTGACAACGGCAAGAATCAATAGGAGGGGACTCTCCCATAGGTCCCAACGGCCCAATCGACTCTAGCGCACCTAGCGGTGGGTGAGAACAACTGCCCCCACACTTTCGGATGCTTCATCTCCCGGTGTCACTGGCGCGAATTTCAAATTGCTTGCGTGTTACGTTTGTCTGTGGCCTGAAGTGGATGGAATGTCCCAGTTAATCACTTCTGCGAATTTCGTCAAGATGCACAGAAACGTGTACTTATAATAGGCAAGCGTGGATTCATAAATCAACAAAAATTCTTTCTGTATAGCGTGATTGTCTTCTGTTTGGAGCAAGTATAGTTATTCAGCATGCAATATTTAATAAAGAGACGGAGTGTCGAGGAACCTTTTTATTTAAGGGCGAGATAAAAAAATGAGCACAGAATCTAGGCACAAATCAAGGCCAGCATGGCGGAGAAAGGCTCAATAGAACTCAATAGAAGGGCAACTGTGTGCCTTAACATAATCAAATCTGAATAGATATATTAACCGAGAGAACACAATTATAAAAAAAGTCAACACATCGCTAGTGCTTGCAGAAAAAAAAAAAAAAGACAAGATAGACATGCTCAAAAGTACAGGTAATGCTTTGCAGCTGAGCTGGTACAGAGATTGAAAAATAAACGCTGATTCAATGTCAGCAGCCCCTTCCCCTCTTTTATGCACCACTTTGTCACAAGTTTGAGTATTGCGTGAACAGTCAGTGATCGTCAGCAGCTCACATATCATGAAGAGAAAGGAACAGTAGTCCTCCTCACTGCCCTGATGTCCCATGGTATGCGGAAGAAACTAATTCCTGGCTTCTTATGCGTCCTGCCGCTGATCTGGCACCACGACACAGACCAGTAGCTGCCGTAGGAAGGGCCGCTGGACGGCATAGCAGAATGGTCTGAAAAATGTCAATACACTAATCTGAATTACCAAAGCATATTCACATGTCATAACTACGTTAAAAATTGTTTTTAACGCATAGAAAAGTGCTCTGCCATACAGAAACGCTGGCACAGCGACAGACGTAATAGGATTTGACTCATTTGACTCTAAATATGAATTTACGACAGGCCCAGATAAAGTATAACCGAAATATACCTATACGAGCCCTTTCAGGATTTGAAATACGAGCCATTTCAGCGCCTGCGCAAGAATAAGGCATGTACTGTGCTTCATTACGAACAAAACAATCTGTCCGCAATTGTCAGAGTAACAAACAGGCTCAGGGTTTCATAAATGCGCACGACTTTGCCCTTAAACGTATACTGAACAAATATCCAAAAGTATTCAGAAAGCACCACTATCGCATTCTTAAGACACGATTACACTAGTACAGACACATAATTCGGGTTAGTTTTGAGCGGATGACTGTATTTTTGACGTTTTCTGAGCGGCCGCCGGGTCAGAGGTAGCGCGCTTCCGACTGTGAGCCGGCAGGTGGGACGTCACAACTACCCTCAGCAACGTTATGGCACCGCTATCCCGCCGCCGCCGCCCCCGTACCCGAAGTTGGTTGACCGGCTACATGCAAGGTCGGTCTCCCCGCGTCGTGCCGTGCACACTGCTGCGAAGTGTGGAATGCTGCACACAAGGGAGGTAGAGGGGGACGCGTACGGAGGGCGCGTATTGCGGACAATTGTTTGCAAGCTGGGAGGGAAGGATGAATTGTGCGCAGGAACACGAGCAGCAAAAAAAAAAAAAAGAAAAAAAAAAGCATGTCCGTCCCTGCGCTTTTTGAGTGCCAGGCCAGGGGAAATGAAAAATGAACAGGTGGGACTGGCAGCGATGTTGTGACGTGATATCCGGTTTTGTCAGAGCTTTCACAGGAGCCCGCTAGGTGCGGCGATTTGAGAAATATTCATTATTCATCCGCTCATTTCTGTTCATAAAGTGGATTGTTTTGGTCACTCCCAATGCGATAGCTACCACCTGCGCTGGAAATCTCGGCAGCAATTTTTTTATTCAGTAAACCTTTAAGCTGCACCGCGAAAAAAGTGCGCTTTGGCCCCTCATCCCATCCTCTCACTTTTGTAATCAAACCTGCATGGGCGCTGCGCTTTAAATGCTGCACTGCACCTTATGGAAACAACCCAGCGCGATGTAAAAACACAACGCTAGCCTGTGCTGACTATTTATGTCGGTGTTTTCAAGCAGTATAACATGTCTCGCCTGTTGTCCAGCAAGCGAAAAGTCGTTTGGTGCACCACAGCAATACCAAGCTGACGGAGCAGACAACTTGCAGCCTTGAATGCTTCGTCAATAAATTGCGTCTTCATATGTATGCTAAAATAGTGGCCTTAAAGTATAAAATGATTATTTAACAACAAGAAAGTTGTACGCTTGAATTTAAAAACATTTTTCTTTCTTTTTGCGCCCTCCGACGTTGCGTGAGAATACTAGACGCCTGCGTATTTGTGACGTACTTCCTGAGACCAGTTTCAGCCAAGTGTCCACTCTTTATATTTTCTTTCTCTATGATGTGTCTCTTCGTGAATACAGCAACCTTTGGAGCTAGCGGGCCTCTCGCAACAACATGGCATCCATGGGATGTAGTGCCGTATGTGGGGATCTACTGGTTCCATAGGCAGTGCCTGCCTGTATCTCTTCGTGAATACAATATGAATACGATCTTTTTGGCTAGCGGTCCTCTCGCAACAGCATGGCGGGATTTAGTGGTTCCATAGGCGGTGCCTGTACGATGTATCTCTTCGTGAATGCAATGTGAATGCAACCTTTGGGGCTAGCGGGCCTCGCGCAACTACATGGCATCCATGGGATGTAGTGCCGTATGTGGGAATCTGCTGGTTCCATAAGCAGTACCTGTACGATATATCTCTTCGTGAATACAATGTAAATGCAGCCTTTTTGGCTAGCAGACCTCTCGCAACAACATGGAATCCATGGGATATAGTGCCTGTACGATGTATGTCTTCCTGAATACAATGTTAATGCAACGTTTCGGGATAGCGGGCCTCTCGCAACAACATGGAATCCACAGGATATGTGTAAAGCTCTGCAAAATTGCATTACTTATATGCGATAGCTTATACAGCTAGCTCGGTCGAAAAGCCGTCGTCGTTGAAACAGGGGGAGGAGAGCGCGGCTCACTTCAGTCCCGGCTGATTCGACGAACCTCCTCAGCCTTGGAGGCCGAGGTGTAGGCTCGAGGAGGAAAATCTTTGCTTCTTTTCTCTCGCTCTATCTCTTGTTCGTCTCTTTTATCCATACCTTTGAACTTTTGACTGCCAGCCACCGCCACCTTGCGATCGCGCCGCTGGCGTCATTTGATTCGCGCGCGCGCGCGCGCGCGAGTATGTGTGTGTGTGTGTGTGTGTGTGTGTGTGTGTGTGTGTGTGTGTGTGTGTGTGTGTGTGTGTGTGTGTGTGTGTGTGTGTGTGTGTGTGTGTGTGTGTGTGCGTGCGTGCGTGCGTGCGTGTGTGTGTGTGTGCGTGTGCGTGTGCGTGTGCGTGTGTGTGTGTGTGTGTGTGTGTGTGCGTGCGTGCGTGCGTGCGTGTGTGTGTGTGTTTCGGGAGCTCCGCCAGCAGCTTTGCCGGTGTTGCCTTGGGTGCTCAGACTTGGCGTCTCCCTTCAATTTGTCGTGTTGTTTCGTCACATGCTCGTATTGTCATCATGTCAGTGCAACGATAGCTACGGCAATGTTTGGTTTTGTGCGTGTGGTCCTCGGAATCGGTCCCTATCTCGTGACGCCGCCCCAATTTGATTTCGCTTGTGCGACTTGCACCGACCGTCTAGAGCCATGAATCCTTTGCGTGTCGGCTCACACCACATGGTGATGGTTACCCTTTTTATTCACGACCTTCGAGTACGATGGGGCTCGCTTGGGGATCAGTTGATGATATATTAAAGGCAGACTTACAAGTTTTTTCTTTTGAAATGCAAGGGCAGCGCACTCGTTTGCATTCACCGTGAGTTGCAAGCCAGACCACTAATTGTGATGGGAGTCCAGGCACGATTGAGGACTTCGTGATTACCCGGAATTCAGTTCAGTAGTATGCCGAAAGGTGTAGATGAGAGGACTGCCCTTCGAGGAACGCCTGTTTTGCTTGCGTCTTCCACAATCAGTTCAGTTCAGTTCAGTCGTTCAGTCGTGTCCGACTCTTCGTGACCCTATGAACCATGTCACGCCACGCTTTCCAGTCTCTCACTATCTTCCTAACATCACATAACTTCATCTGCAGTGCCTCGAGGATGCCATCTAACCATCGCGTTCGCTGCCTACCCCTTCTCCGGCGACCCTCAACCTTTCCCAACATCAAATCTTTCTCCAGCGACTCCTCTCTTCTCATCAGATGATCAAAGTAGCTGAGCTTTAACTTTAGAATTTGACCCTCCAATGAGCAGTCAGGGTTTATGGTCGACAATATCGACTGATTTGATCTTCTGGCAGTCCAAGGAACTCTCAGGGGTCTTCGCCAGCACCACAATTCAAACGCGTCAATTCTTCGGCTTTCAGCCTTTTTCACAGTCCAACTCTCGCATCCATGCATCACAACTGGAAAGACCATAGCACGAGTTATACGGATCTTGGTTTGCAGACTAATGTCTCTGCTCTTTACTAGGTGGTCAAGACTAACCATTGCTTTCTTTCCCAGAAGCAGGCGTCTCCTAATTTCATGGCTGCAGTCTCCTTCCGAGATAATCTTGGAGCCCAAGAAGAGAAAATCTGTCACAGCTTCCACTTCTTGTCGATTAATGCTCCAGGACTTGATAGGGCAAGACGCCATGATCTTTGTCTTTTTAATGTTCAGTTTAAGCCCAAACTTCTCACTCTCCTCTTGTACGTGCATCAGAAGTCTCTTGAGTTCCACTTCACTTTCTGCCATTAAAGTGGTATCATCAGCATATCTAAGGTTGTTGATACGTTTTCCAGCAATCTTCACTCCAGCTGAAGACTCGTCCAGACCGGCCTTCCTCATGATGCACTCTGCATATAGGTTAAATAGGCAGGGCAACAGTATGCAGCCTTGCCTCACTCCTTTTTCAATCGTAAACCAATCAGTAAGACAATGCCCAGTTCTGACTGTGGCCTCTTGTCCTTTCTACAGGTTCCTGAGGAGACAGATGAGGTGAATTGGAACTCCCATCTCTTGGAGAGCTTGCCACAATCTGCTGTGATCTACGCAGTCAAACGCTTTCGCATAATCAATAAAGGAACTCTTACTTTTTCCATGATCCAGGGAAGGTTGGCAACTTGGTCTCTAGCTACTCTGCCCTTGCGAAACCCAGCTTGCACGTCCGGAAGCTCCCGATCCACATACTGGTCTCCCACAATAGAGACCATTTAATAGATAGAAAAACTCTGGTTTGGAGAAATGCATATATCTACGCAACTAAATAATGTGGAAACTGAAGAGTGTAATTTTTCAACAAAGTGTGCCATCAAAGCAGTGCGAGTTTTTACTCCGCACAAGCAGAATTCGTGTCTAAAGGTCTACATGCGCATTCCAGATAAAACACTTAGTACTGGAACCGATTTAACAAAGGCTGATGATATTTGTTCGTTCACGAAGTCCAAAATACGTATAAATATGACACCTGAGGCTAATTTTATAATGACTGAATGAATTAGGCCTAATAATAAGCAGTGTAGATGCCATAATTAATAATAATAATAATAATATTAATAAGCAGCAGCAGCAGCAGCAGCAGCAGCCAGCAGCAGCCAGCAGCAGCCAGCAGCAGCAGCAGCAGCAGCAGCAGCAGCAGCAGCAGCAGCAGCAGCAGCAGCAGCAGCAGCAGCAGCAGCAGCAGCAGCAGCAGCAGCAGCAGCAGCAGCAGCAACAGCAGCAGCAGCAGCAGCAGCAGCAGCAGCAGCAGCAGCAGCAGCAGCAGCAGCAGCAGCCAGCAGCAGCAGCCAGCAGCAGCCAGCAGCAGCAAGCAGCAGCAGCCAGCAGCAGCAAGCAGCAGCAGCCAGCAGCAGCAGCCAGCAGCAGCAGCAGCAGCAGCAGCAGCAGCAGCAGCAGCAGCAGCAGCAGTAGAAGCAGCAGAAGCAGCAGCAGCAGCAGCAGCAGCAGCAGCAGCAGCAGCAGCAGCAGCAGCAGCAGCAGCAGAAGCAGCAGCGGCAGCCAGCAGCAGCCAGCAGCAGCAGCAGCAGCAGCCAGCAGCAGCAGCAGCCAGCAGCAGCAGCAGCAGCAGCAGCAGCAGCAGCAGCAGCAGCAGCAGCAGCAGCAGCAGCAGCAGCAGCAGAAGCAGCAGAAGCAGCAGCGGCAGCCAGCAGCAGCAGCAGAAGCAGCAGAAGCAGCAGCGGCAGCCAGCAGCAGCAGCAGCAGCAGCAGCAGCAGCGGCAGCCAGCAGCAGCAGCAGCAGCAGCAGCAGCAGCAGCAGCAGCAGCCAGCAGCAGCAGCAGCAGCAGCAGCAGCAGCAGCAGCAGCAGCAGCAGCAGCAGCAGCAGCAGCAGCAGCAGCAGAAGCAGCAGAAGCAGCAGCGGCAGCCAGCAGCAGCAGCAGCAGCAGCAGCAGCAGCAGCAGCACCAGCAGCAGCCAGCAGCAGCAGCAGCCAGCAGCAGCAGCAGCAGCAGCAGCAGCAGCAGCAGCAGCAGCAGCAGCAGCAGCAGCAGCAGAAGCAGCAGAAGCAGCACCAGCAGCAGCAGCAGCAGCAGCAGCAGCAGCAGCAGCAGCAGCAGCAGCAGCCAGCAGCAGCAGCAGCAGCAGCAGCAGCAGCAGCAGCAGCAGCAGCAGCAGCAGCAGCAGCAGCCAGCAGCAGCAGCAGCAGCAGCAGCAGCAGCAGCAGCAGCAGCAGCAGCAGCAGCAGCAGCAGCAGCAGCAGCAGCAGCCAGCAGCAGCAGCAGCAGCAGCAGCAGCAGCAGCAGCAGCAGAAGCAGCAGAAGCAGCAGCGGCAGCCAGCAGCAGCAGCAGCAGCAGCAGCCAGCAGCAGCAGCCAGCAGCAGCAGCAGCCAGCAGCAGCAGCAGCAGCAGCAGCAGCAGCAGCAGCAGCAGCAGCAGCAGCAGCAGCAGCAGCAGCAGCAGCAGCAGCAGCAGCAGCAGCAGCAGCCAGCAGCAGCAGCAGCAGCAGCAGCAGCAGCAGCAGCAGCAGCAGCAGCGGCAGCGGCAGCGGCAGCAGCAGCAGCAGCAGCAGGCGAACGCATCTCCCATATTCCTCCAACTATCCCAGCATCCACTTGACCCCTGCGAACTTCTTAACCTCATCCGCCTTCCTAACATTCGGCAGTCCCCTGCTGCGCCTTCCTTACTCGGAATACCATTTGTTACCCTAAGCGACCATCGTTTATCCTTTCTTTGCACTACATGCCCTCCCCATGCCCGTTTCTTCTCGATTTCCACTAGAATGTCATTAACTCGAGTTATTTCTCTGAACCACTCTGCACGCTTCTTATCTCTTAGCGTTACAGCTACCATTTTTTGTTCCATAGCCCTCTGCGTTAACCTCAACTTAAGTAGAATCCTTTTCGTTAGCTTCCACGTTTCAGCACCATAGGTGAGCGCAGGTAAGATGCAATTGCTGTATACTTTCTTCTTGAGCGATACCCGTAAGCTGCCAGTTTTTCGGTAGCTGATTGTGACGGAGCTTCTTCCGCGCAGCCTTTCGGAGTCTAAATCCCGCGAACACTCAGCGTTCCACCAAATAGCTGAAGTATTCCCTTTTGATTTACGCACCAAACATTCAGACTCTGGCGGCAGTCCTCATTAGGCAAGCATATATGTTTTGATTTATGTTCATCAGTGTTAATAACTGATTGAAGAGTACAGCGGGAAGTTAAATAAATAAATAAATTATTTATTTATTTCAAAAAATTACATACTTACTTAAAAATTACATTACTTAAGTGAAAACGATTAAATTTAACACATGACTCAAAAAACGATTGGCGTATATAAGTGGTCATTAGAAGTGCATAGCCAACTGTCGACCAAGACATTATAAAAACACAAGGAATAGTGAAACTTAAATGGAATACATATTCAATGTGTGCTCGCTGGAAAGTGGACAAACCGAAATTTCTGCAGGAGGGTTTCACCTGTAGCCCAATCCCAAAGGCTCTTGCCACACATATCTATCTTATAACCAGGCGACACATGATGTGATTTGGTTGACAGCCAAGAGGACTGACTTCGACAGTTTAGGTAGGCGATCTAGCGGTCTAGTATCATGCACGCCGTAGGGGAATTAAAAAAAAATATGACTTATGGAAAGGATTTTTATCTGGATTTTTAATGTCTCACAGCCTGCAATAGATAACTGTAAAGAAATCTTAGCCATGGGACACAATTTCAAAGAAACTAGTAAAAGTTAACCTCCTCCTGATAACTGGTGATCTTGTAGAAATGAGTGACAATGTTTTTTTAACAGAAATGTTTTTCAGCTGTAAGCTAAGTTTCTTCCAAAATAATTATGCCTGGATTAAGTTGTGAAGAACGGTATACTAAATCGGTTGAAGCTGATAGAATTCATTGACTGTTCCAGTGGAAAAATTTAAACACCCCCTATGGTTGCGAAATCAGGGCAGCAGCACATGGCTGCCCCTGAATATTTTCCTATGGCTTAGAGCCAAGCCGTTGCATCTTTTATTTTGGCTGGGGAAGCGGAGACATATGGGAGCCACATTGTGTTTGAAAGCTTGTGTATCTGAATCCATCGTCTCTGTGTAGTAAATGATTCCAACATCACCTGGAGTAGCAGTACTGTGATTAGAAGTAGCAGTCGTCGTTTAATGGGGCTGAGGAATTTTAGGTAAGGAATGTCGAGTCATTAACGAAGGCATGGATGGCATAAGAGGGGTCGTTCCAGTTTGCAATGCCTTCATAATCTGTGCTGCCAGGACGTTAGTTAAGCACTGCGAGATAGTTTTTACTCTCTGGGCAACCTATCTAGCCACAGAGGTTTTCACATGAGTGGGTATAGCCTTAGAGATTGATGCATCTCACGGCGATACTTAAGGGGCTAACACACCTGCATAATCGTGTGATCTCTCTTTATAATTTCCATTATAGCTTCACGTCGGGAACCGCCTTCTCAGTCTGTTATGTCTAGCATTTGGGATTTCGGAGTCTGAGAGGGACAATCAGTGGAATTTGCAGCGTGAACTTGACCGCAAATACGGCATTTGTCGTTTGGTTTGAGCATGTTGTCGATTGATGAACATTGGCGCAAGCAACATCGCTAACGAGACCTACAACCGCCAGCACTATATGGCCATATCGCTAGCAGTTCCTGCACTTCAGTGGCTTACATGGTAGAGGACCAACACGAAAAATCAAAGGCCATGCTTTTACTCTTTCGGGCATGAAGTTACAGCAAAAGTGGTAACTACCAACTCCGTTGGTAGTCGTACATTGTTTTTTTATCGGCTACAGCGATGTACCATTAGTTAACCTTCACAAAAATCAGTTTTCGTGGCAGCAATCAGTGTTCACCAGGCGAAATTGGTTTTTTTTTTTCTCACCCAGAAGCTGTACGTTCCTGTGGCTGGGAAATATTTGTTCGCACTTTTACCTACGTCTCCTTTCTACGGAAACCAAACCGCCAGGTTTTCCGTGCTCCAGGAGTAGCACCACCTGCCGCGGAGCTTCTCTCAGCTGGAGTTAAGCAAGAGTTTACCACATGGATTAATCTTTTTGTGCAGGCAGTATGTGAAGGGAAGAAGGTTCTCTCCAGAAGTGATCCAAAGGAAGAACAGATAAGCAGATTCATAACGCGAACGAAGTCTCGTGAATGGCACAAAGTCCCACCGCGTCCAAACTGTCTTAACTTAGCAATTGCCTCATACAGGGAAGCGGCTCCCTGTAGATCAACTTAAACTGCCTCCGGATTGTTTATTCTGATGACACCACCATTTTTATGCACCAGCTCCACCGAAATGCTGCGCACGCCGGTGTGTTGAAAAGCTTCCGGAGGCAGATCGCGAGGCAGTGTAGGGAAGCCTACTAGGGGGAATTCCCCTGACCGGGAGACTGCGTTGACATCATCTCGGAGTTACGATCTCAGCGCTTGCATTGTATATATACACAAGGCAAAAGGCCCAAAGGATCAGGGGAAAAAGAAGAAAGGTGCAGCCAGCCAATACTTAGCCAATCCGATCATGTTGTTGTTGTTGTTTACCAAATAACATATAGCACATACATACACAGGCGGATCGGCCGAGAATTGGGCAGCAGATAAAACAGACGCTTGGGCAAGTTGGTAATCCATTGAGGATAAACAGCGCAAAAGAAGACGAGGACGAACAAGCAGCTGCTTGTCACAACAGCAGAATCAATTCTTTCAGGCCTAAGGTCGAGGGAAAGGAACGAGGACGAGGTTCCACCTGCGACCGTTCAGAAAAAAAGAAAAAGTTACAGTGGTTCCATATATTCACCGGTTTTCACACAAGTTGAAGAAAATAGGTAGCCGATTTAATATCAGAGTCGCCCTTTCGGCACCCAACAAGTTGGGGATGATTTGCAAGAAGGTTAACAACGCCGCGTTCGTTGCACAACGGTGCTCAGTTAGACACAAAAAACAATTTGTGCCCTGTCAGGAAAGTATTGTTTATACTATTCCGCTTTCTTGCGGTAAACAATATATCGGGCAGACGGGACGTTGCCTCAATGAACGCCTCAAAGAACATCATTACAATGTGCACGAAGCAGTGAAAGGGCACCTTGTCATTCACTGCAGGGATTGTGATAATTGCACGCCACAATTTGAACAAACGAGAGTGATAAAGAAACACCGCAATCAGCTAACCCGTGAAATTCTGGAAGCCTTTGAAATCGCGAAGATAGATGATGATTGTGTTAGTAGTGCTTCGGTGGCTCTAACAGCGAAGGAAATGAGGTTTCTGAATGCAAGGCAATGACGCCGCTGTTGTCATCCGCAGCTGAAGATATTATGTATCCTTGGTTATCAGTGTCTTCAGGTTTCTTTTGTTGTTTGTTCCATGTATATATTTTCGCGGGACAAGCAATAAAGCGAGTTGAAAGTCAGCGCTCGTTTGTGTACTTCGTTCGTCCTCGTCTTTTTTGCGCTGTTCACCCTCAGCAGATAAAGTTTTTGATGTATACTTACAATTCTAAAAAGAAAATGATTGGAGGGTCAAGGAAAAGAAACATAGGAGATTGACTCTGGGATTTGTGGAACAAGTGATGTTAGAAAAAGTTTAGCAAAGCAGACGATTTGATTCCAGCAAAAAAATTGCATGGTGGTAAAAATAGACCCCTGACTGTGGTTAAGAATGGAGGCGCCAAGTGATAGTAATATCGGGCTACTTAAACTGAGTCCAAGCTGTTGTAATGGCTCCATAAACCGATAAACCGTCTTCTGAATGTAGTCAAGCAGCGGCAAAATAATAAAAAGTGATCTAATGATTCCCGTTCACCGCAAAATGTGCAGGCTGAAGAAAGTGCCAAACCAGACCTGTGAAGATAGAAATTTAGAAGTAAGATACGGTAGCGCAGATTTTTTAGAGAAATGTCAAGTTGCCGTGAATGGCATAATTTCCTACTCCAAGAATATTTGAGGTGCAGGTAATCATCAGATCTTAAAAGATTTCCAGTTCACATGTTGATTAAAGTGCTTCTCCAAAACCTCTCTGCGGTGAAGTACGCTGTCGCCGGAAGGATAGGTAGCACAGGGCCATTGAGGGACGCTTTTGTCAAGCCATCAGCAAATTCATTTAAAGTCATATAGTGTGACTTGACAAATCTCAAATTTGATGGATCAGGGAGAGGAAGTTTTATACGATTGCAGAATCCACTGACGAAGAGAGGGACGTGCGCAAGGATAGAGAGTCGGTAATGAAAGCCACTGCAGAAAACGAGAGTCTAGTTTTCTTAGAGCACGTACCATCACCACAAACTCCTCCTGAAAAATTGCGGGCAAGTCCGGAAGACTTACAAAAAAAGACCAGTCTAGATGCGAACACTATATGCCCAGATCTGCCTTTTCATTACTCAGATGCGTCGACTGCTATTGTTAAACTAGTAGAAAATTTTTTTAAATGGTCTTGTAATAATTCACTTAGAATAAGTGATGATAAATATGAAGCATTCAGGAAAATGTCGTCAAAGACAATTTCAACAGAAGACCCGCTAGTTTGCATGGGAAGAATGCCAGGAAGGGTAACATTTAAAGGATCTAGAAAACTTTGAACCATAACTACCTGCTGGGTGTGAAATTTAGGACAATGGACATACAAAAAAGGAGGTCGGGTGGCAAGAAAAACAGACTTGCAATATCCGCCGACGCTTTATGTCGAGGTAATCTTGTCGTTCTCCAATACTATAGCATTCTTTGTTTGTATATAAATCTATAACTAACTAATTACATGTCACTTCGGACCTGTAAGGTACTGGTGTAAATTTTAGAAATAATTATAAGGCTAGCAACTTTAAGGCTCATTCATCTGGACAAACGCTTTTAGTTTGCACGGTCTCCACTGCGCGCTGGATGGCGCTGGACGTCAAATATTACGGGGAGAAATTTGAAAGCGTGGGACATCTATTTCCTTGGAAAGTCAAAACTGCTAAGTATAAGCACATAAAGTACGTTTTGAGCAAGATTCTGCGGCATGCACTAAGAGTAAACCACCAGCGCACTACTCTCTTCTCACAGATGGAAAAATTAAAACGGATAATAAGAGCGACGTGTAGAATTCTCTTTTCTGGCTCAGGATATATCCGCCACCAAGACGACATCTATTAATCCTGCTCAGAATTCCATTAATTTGGATCCATGTATTTGTTCCTATCTCTGGATTAAAAAGGAGCGCAGGAATAGTCGTACAGCCATTCGTTTTACCAGAACATTCTTAAACGTCATGGTGCAGGAATCACAGCTCAGTTTTTCGCCCTGTGAGAAGCTTCTCAAGACACTATCTCTATCTACCTCTTCTCGGTCCGCCGCGATGCCCTCAAATGCTTTAACGAAAGTCTTTTCGGATAAAATAAGGGGTCAGGACCTAACACATGTTTCTTCGATTATTTTTTTATTTCTACTTTTGCGGAAGATACACTTCACCATGCAGAAAGAACTATGGGTCTAAAATGTAGAAGAGACATTTCGGTCCCGTAAGCGATTAAAATATTAATTTAACAGATGTTTGTTCTTTTGTTTTCATTTTTTTGCAAGAAACACTATATTTGCTACTTCGTTGTCTTAGAGTTGATGTGCTCTAAGACAACGAAGCAGACAATATGGTGGAATTCTTGCATGCCTCATGAGAGACGTCATTTATATCACATCCGCTGTTCGGTTAGTGCTGTTGGCGTAGAATATACATGACACACACCCACTGAGGAGAAATGGATAAAATACAAGTGATTAACTGCCGAAGAACGCCCCTAGCTTGCCGACTAAAAATTGCATGGCGGAATAACAGAGCTTGACCTAATGTTAACAAATAATAGGGTAGTAATTACTCATTAACGTCCACCCAAACGCAGCCATACGGCTAAGAAAAGCCATAAAGCTTTTTAAGAAACTTCATATTTAAATGACTAGGCGCCGTCAAGGAGAGCGGACGCGTTTGACGTCGGCTCCATAGAACGAACTTTTTTTTTTCTGGCGGAAAGCGACATGGACTGCTGATAAACTGCTGAGTATGTGTTACGGATGTAAAAAGAATCCTCTGGACACCATTATAAAGACTGTAAGTGAATTTAGGAGGATTTTATCGCGTATTGTATGTTCAACCAGGCCGAACTCCGCACTCAGCGAAATGTTAGGCCTACACTCTTAAAAAAAAGTTAGTAAAAAGTTAGTAACTGCAAGCAAAAAGTTAGTAACGGCTGGAGTTACTAACGTTTTGATTGCAATTGCTAACTTCTAGGACCGTTACTAACGTTCTAGTCGAGCGAAAAGTTAGTAACTGCAGCGATTGCTAACCTCTTGATTCCCGTTGCTAACTTCTTAGTAAGTTCTTCGACCGTTACTAACTTTTTACTACTACGTCTCTGTTACTACCTCGTGTGCCTAAGTTAGTAACTGAAACATCCCTTTATGCATGTAACTTTTTAAGCGTTTATAGGTGCCATTTTTAAACTCTAAGAGCGAAACTTTCGTGCGGCCTGTGCAGATGGATAGTACAGCAAGGCGGACAGAGCTTGAATACTAAGTAAAATTAGCTAGGCAACCTTTTTAGTTGCATTTTGAGAGGGAAATATATCGTGAAGCTGAAGGCCGTAAACATATAAGTTGAACTCGTTAGTTGGACTCCCGCCTTGCAGATTTATAAGAGGACGTCGCTGCACGGACGCTGAAGTATTGTCGCTGAAGTCACGTTAATTGCTTCTGTGTCATGAAATATAGGCAAGCGTATTCCGTATTTTCTGCATCCATGTGCTTTTGACACCATTTTAAACATGTGGAATGCGGGACATGAGCTTAACGAGCTCTGAAATGCGTACATGTTATCCATATTTTTCTAACTGCATTGGCAATCAAGGAAAACTTAGAACTCGACTCAGCGTCTATGGTGAAAGCCTTCAATTGTGCCATATTACCATGCATCCATTTATATGTAGTTTGCTGTGTAATTGTCCAATCACTAAGTTCTATCACGCACGTGTTCATCTAGCTGTGCACATGACTAGGCCGCACCGATGCTACTCTGTCAGATTTCAAACTAATGATCTGTAAACATAAAAAAAAAAAACACCCTGTATATCGCACCACAGAGGAACTTGATGAGAGCTTTGTTGATGAAGCAGTAAACACTTTTTGCGTAAAATTCACGAACTCCGATCCCCTATTCACCTTTTTCTGAAAACGGAACAAGGAAAATAAGTGAAAAGTAGGGCTAGGTGTTGCATTTATTAATAATCTACAATATAAATGCCAACAAGCTCAGCAAATAAGGCAGATTAAATATGTCAAGCGAGCAAAACGATCAAGTCGAAAAGGAGGACCTATAAAACTCAGATGTGTTTACTTTCACGCGGCCACAGGGCCATTGCATAGACCTCGGAAACAGAGGAGGCGACGCCGCAGCGCGCGTAAGGCAACACCGCGAGGGAGGGGCTCTTTGTTCTTGGCGGTAACGGCAGTGGTTGTTTGAAGCGAGCGATCGGCGCCGGCTGCTCTCGTTTCGGACGAGGCGTCTCGTCTTCACCTCAATGAAACCCGCCGACGGTGCGTTCCCACGATATGCTGTGCAATGACCTTCACCATCGACTCGGCTTCCATCCCTCCTCGTGATCGTTGAGCAGAAACGTCACGAACAGCAGCTTGCCGAAAGTGGCCAGAGTGAGGTGGCATGAGGAAAATGACTGTCCTACGTAGTAGCATGTATACGTTTTTTTTTTTTTTTTTTTTAATAAAAGCGTATCGTTCGCGAGAGAATAATTTTTGATTCCTTCTAGTTTCAATTGGTAACCGTCGAAAACTTCGGGTACGTTTCTGGAACTTGGTATTCCAGATGCTTGCGGATGACTAGTTTTCGGCAACTTGTTAAAAACACTGTCACTGCAGCAACATGTTTTCATTTTCCTGCAATGCCTGCCTTGCAGCTGCAGCTGGCTTCTCCGATATGCCTGATCGGTTGACAACTGAGTAGAAAAAGGAAAATTTAAACCTTGCTTACAGCGAATGAAATATTATTGTCAGTTTGATGCATTTCGAGGACGCTGAGGCAGAAGTCTGTGCGATGCATAGGCCAGACACTTCGCTTCCGTTTTCTGTTCAAAAGACTTTCACATGGTGCACATGTCCAGACTCAAAATATTTGATGCATTTAACTATGTTTGAGCCCCGAAAAATATTTGTCAACCCCAAGGCAGGCTGAAATCAGGCAGCTATCAGCAGCGCCGCGCCGGCTCCTGTTGCGATGCCTGCTACGCTTCCCCCTGCAGACACCAAACTGGCCGGTGGACGGCGGTGGTGGCGCTGACAGCGCCGTCGGTTGAGGCTCCTGGCGGGTGCACGATTGTGTTACGTTACGTCGCGGCACAGACGCGCGGGAAGCCGCTTGTTGCCCGTTTCGTGTGCGTGCGTGTTTGTAAAGCATGTTGTAGGCGTTTGATGAGAACATTATCCACGCGTTAGAATGGCTACGGAACTCCGTTCATTCGAATACCATTGTTTAAAGAGTGCAAAAAGATAATCAGTGTTAAAGGACAAATGCAGGCCGATGTTGCGGATGCTTTGAAGAACACGGATTTTGGCCATGCCTTGGTGAGAGCACGGATGGAGGTAAGTGATTTCCGAACCTAAAGTGTGCAATGTGGACTGCCGCCTGAATAGGGCACCTTTATCAGAGTGACAGGCAGCGATCGGCGATGTTTGATACGCGCATCCGTTGATGTCCTGCCTGATCTAGTCCCGATCAGAATGGCTGATGAAAAAATGAGTTTCTGACATGTTTTGCAGTAGAAAGTAAGACATAAAGACTTACATGAGCATTTTCAAGCATTCAGAAATACTTGTCATTAAAGGGATAAATATCGAAAGCAATTCTGCGGCAATTCGGCTATGTTCATCCCAGAGCATTCTAAATTTCCGTATTTCCGTAATGTATTTCCGTGAACACTGCATTTTTCCTTTGTGAATAGCTTACGCAGGAAGAAAATGCTCAGCTTAGATTTTTTTTTTTTTTTGCCTTGGCTTATACCTTGCATAGGGTTACTTTGCACAATCACTGTGGTTCTGACTAATGCGATTGGGTCAGTAGTGCAGTAAAAACAGCTTCGTCGCGTATGTCTAGTAGCAGAAAAGATGCAACGTAATTCAAAGAAACGTTAAAAACAGTATATGTTAGGCTTGCACTTTTTGTGTAGATGTAGATTTTTCAGCCCTGCAGCTCTTCATTTTGGTGTTTCTTTTCAGATCACAAATCTCCCGCCAGACACAGCAATTCTGCATGATGAACTGACCGTTAATGAACACGTGGAATTCATGAAAACAGAGATCAAGCGGCCCTCTCCTCGTAACGCGAAGCTATCCGATTTGATGAAACAGACCAGTGCATCAAGGAGGCAGTGGATGAAAGACACGCAGCCATTAACAGCCGAAGTTATCGAAAAGTACCCTGCTCTATCGAATGCGGAAATGGTGAGCAGGATGCTACATTTATTCCTTTTCCGAATTCTTTCTCGCATGAATACACATTGTCCTCATTCAAGGTGCAGGTGAAAAACCCCATCTAAGTTAAAAGAAAAACACGCTGGTTTGAGGCCGACTGGGCTCCTTCTTCATTGGTGTGATTCCAATCAAGGCACAGCTTGGCTTTTTAAGCCGTTGTGTTGACGACCTCCGCGCCAATGGTCGCAAACCATGGATGTGCGAATAGGGAAGGGTCTGGCAACCAGCATCGAATGTCTCCTCTCTCGGCCAAAGGACCGCCACCCTAAAGAAAATATTGAAAGCATGGTCTACAAAACCCCTGCTCGGTCTGCCCGGCTTCATGTAGAGGAAATGAAAAACTTCGAGGAAAGCATGAAGCAACACAGAGCGGACGTTTGACAAATGCATAGTCAGCCAGTGCGGTGTCCGAACACTGCTCCAGATGGGGGTCACAAAATCGACTTCAATAGAACGGTTATAAAATACTATCACACTAATATGCGCAGGAAGCTTTCCCTGAGTCGAGGCATATTCAGCAAACAACGGGGAACGTTAATCGCTCTCTGCGGACCCTTCCCTCTTCATACATCTATATTTTGCGGCCATTGACACGGAGGTGGTCAATGCAAGGGCTTAAAAAACCAAGCTGCGCCTCGCCCGGCGTCACACCAAGAAGTCAAGTCCGCTTCGAAACTTCGTGTTTTTCTGTTAAGGAACTTTGTTGGGGTTATTCAATTGTACCTTAAGGTAAATTTCCCAACCAGACAGACTTGTGTCAGATGTGTTCTTTTGTGTCTCGATTTTTGTTTTAATATTATCGATAAAAGTATTGAGTTTAGTAATTAAGTGAAAATATTTCTCATTCAAGCTTCATGCGGAGTTCACCGCAATGACAGGCATAAATTTGGTACCGAAGTTGTTGGCATTTATAAATCACTACGGAGCACGGTGCTTGGAGCTGGCCAAGGGTCGACGGCAGAAGCACATCAGAAGCACATCGCGAAAAATTGGAAGGAGGCACAAAAAGTGTATGTATAACTTTTCCATGTTCATCTTGCTCAGTGCTATAACAGAATTTTGGTTGACCGATTGCTTCGCGGTTGGTGTTTTACGCATATTGCCGATGCTTCTGAAGGAGCAGCCGAGATTTCTGAAAGGGCCGGTAAGTGTACTGCTTTAATTTCCCTTCAATAGTTTACTCCTAAAACTGGGACTAATTTTGACTCATGGTATTGGCGCAGGACACCCACCTCGCCCTTTCTTTGGAGACTTCGCAGCTGCATGAAGCCAAAGAAATCGTCGCCACTTTTGAGGCACTCAATGTGGGTGTCATTGACCTTATAGACGGTATTGCAGCTGTTATAGAAATATATTGGATTTTCGATATTAAGTACACCAGCCACAACAAGAACACATTTGCTGTTTTCTAACATATTTGTGGCCTTCAAACATCCACCAGGACCCCGTTAGTGCTGTGCACCATATCATGCATTGAAGAGGGCTTGAAGAAGACTGCATAATGTAGATTTGGAGAAAAAATAAAAGTTCAGTCCGATCTGCACTATTTGAGTATATTTTTTCCTGGCTTTTAAACAGTGCAAATTTTAGTTCCTGATCAACATCCAGGAACCAAACTACTTCTTATGACAATGAGCACTAATTTGATGAGAGTTCATTGGAGTATCTTGTGTAGAAAAAGGCAACTTTTTTCATTTTTCAGTTTGCGTGACGTGAAAACACCTTCTGCAGATACCACATCCATGGCATTTCAGCTACGGCTATATGGGAGTGGAATGCAGATATTTAGCAAAAATGTCATAAAAGATTTTTTTACGCTTAACATTAATACGCGTGTTGTGCTTGCGAAATAGAAGCCCACGATGAGATGATGAAATATTTTATGCCAACAAAATTTATATGTACAACCGCTTAAGGTGCTCCTACTCAGAAGTGTGCGCATAAATTGATTCGTGAGCATGCTGCATTTCTCCAGCAGAACGAAATAGAGCAAAATATTTGCTCCTCATCAAGTGCAAAGCACCGAATATGAATACATTGTAATTATAAGTATGGCTTGGTACAAAATGGGCATCAGCAGAATTGTTTGTGTATATTAATGGGCTACAATTATGTGACTCTGCGTTGAATTCAAAATGTAATACTGATTTTACCGATTTGTTAAACATATTCGTTATTCTTATTACTTGCAGAGCAAAAGCTGCCCTCCCTGTCCACGTAATTCAGCTCAAGAGGTATAGTTCTGACGTGAGCAGCAGGAATTTTAAAAGTTTTATATGTATACATATTACTAGCTCAATGAGTTCCTGCCCTTTTAGCAACTGCAGTTAGTAACGGAAGGGTTAGTAATTTTTACTAACTTACCCGTTACTAACTGCACTTACTAACTCAATGGGTTGCTACCCTATTAGTAACTGAAGTTAGCAACTGGAAGGTTAGTAACAGTTACTAACCTTCCCATTGCTAACTGCACTTACTAACAAGGTAGTAACATATGTGACAAGCAGTTGCTACCCTAAAGTTAGTAAAAATACTACCTTTTTTCTAAGAGTGTACTGCTGAGGCGGCCTGAGCGGCGGCCGAGGGCCTCCGGCTTCATCTCGTACAGATTGTGGCATAAACATGACGATGCAAGTGAGTATTCGGGGTACGGATGTTGATCCGGCTGAACTAGGAATAACGGACTGGGTGACGAAACTGTCCAAACGTGTCGTGGAGCTTCAGGAGCGTCAGCAACAAGAACGCCAGGATGGCGCCGCCAAGAAAGTGGCCAACAGTGGTGGAGGAGGGGATGGCGGCAATGAGACGCCGGTCGGCTACAATGGCAACAAGTACTGCGTCTGCGGAGGACGCTCGTGTAAGAGCGGTCGGTGGCGTCTGACCTGTCGCGTCTTCTAAGCGCGGATCGCAAATTAGTAACAGGCCAACAGAAGGAATGACCCTATACTAAGCTCTCGGTGCCAGTGATTGCCGGAGTGACACGGATGGCGACGGCCATTCCGTGGCAGACAGGTCAAGAGAAGGACAAGATCATCGTGAACGACAAGCACAGAACACTGATCTACAGCACGCCCAACGGGGACGATGCCAAGAAAATGCTGGGACTGAAGTCCATAAAACTCGACGGCAAGGAGTACCCAGTGTCGACATACATGGCGGCGCCCGAAACCTGTGGCAAAGGAGAGGCACACGGACTGGACCTGAGGATCTCTGAGAAAGAATTGGAATTGGCTTTTTCACACCAAGAGAACCTTCCCATTCTTGGTGTGCAGAGATGAACAACTCCAACTCGGTGATCATCACTTTTGTTGGCGACTATGTGCCGAAATGGATTATCTGTTTCGGGGCGCCGATGAAGTGTTTTCTCCGCAAAAAGAGATATGAGATAGGCTACAGGTGTGGTGAGCTGTGACATCGATCCGACGTGTGTGACATTCCACACGCAAAGTGTAGAGGGGGTGGGGCAACCTGCCCCACGAAGGACCATGAGTGTTTGCCGAGGTGCCGACTGTGCGGCAAGGATCACATAACCAGAGATAAGAGGTGCAAGGCACTTTTCCGAACACCTTACATAATCAAGAAGAGACGATGGGAAAAGAAGCTGGAAGAGAAAGTGAGAGAGAAATAAGAGCGGCGCAAGGCTGACGCAGAAAAGCAACGGCGCGGCAGTAAAACTGGTTTAGCGATCGTTCGAGGAGTGCATCCAAGCATCGCAGCAAGTCTAGAGGGGGCTCGGAATCGTTTCCTCGAGTCGCTGGAAAAGGAAGGACCTGCTTCCAAGGAACCCCAGGACCGTAGAGGCGGCACCCAAGTGACGACAAAGTTTACTGGACCAAAGGCGCGTTGGGCAAATAAGGTCTCCCGGGATGCTAATGCAGAAATTATTAATGCTCCTAAAGAGCAAAACCGGATTTTACGAGAGCAAAATTCTGAATTACGAAAAGAACTTGATGAGATTAACAAACAACTAGCCAATAATCCTGAGTCCGAACCTGAAACGTTCCGGTTAACTAATCCTCCACCTTCAAAGAAGGAATGAATTAAGATAGAAGTCGAGAATAATCACGGAGTGAGAATTGTAGCTCTTTAGGTTGAAACAAAGTCGTTGCATGGAATACTTCAAACGGTACTTGAGCAGTTAAAACAAGTAGGAACAGCTATCGAGTAATTGAAGGCTGAATTTTCTAACAGGGACAGGCAGTTACAATGGCTCTGCCACGAGGCTCAAATACTCAAACACGATGGCTGTGCACCACTGTAATAACATGGTTTGGCAGTGGAACTGTAGGGATTTCTCGCGTAAACGTGCGGTTTAACTGTCCTTTCTGACAAATGGCGATCTACCGGAGGTTATTGCAGACCGGGAGTGTGGGCAAATGCTAAATTAGCGGGTTGCGAATCTTTTTCAGGATCGGCTAAAGCTACTCAAGTGAGTACATTTGTAAAGAGAAACGTTTAAGCGCTGCAGCACGAGACGGGGAATGCGCAGATCGATCATCTTTTGATCGAGCTCACTCCCTCGTAATCGCAAAAACAAGAATCATTTCATCCTGAACGTGCATATAGCTCACCCAGGCAGCGTAAATATGACTTTGGGGATCTTTTTTCGAAAACAAAGGTTATTTTAAAAAACTGTCCACGCTTAATAGTGAGCGATTTTAATGCGCACCATTCAGAATGGGGTTATGAATTCACGCAACTTAAAGACAGAAATCTATGGGATAAATTTAACAACGCGGGCTGATCCTCATTACGGACCCGATGAGGTCGACGAGGAAGGGAAATAGCGTATCCCAGGACATGACACCAGATCTAACCCTGGTCACTAATGACATCACTGTCAAATGGTGCAGCACCGGGGAAGACCTAGGTAGCGATCATAGGTTTCTAGAGATCGTAGTTGAGAATGGCCTACCAGTAATCAATAAGAAGAGAGTTGATTCTACAAAATGGGATGCCTTTAGAAGTATCAGGTCGGGACAGGACCCGATATGCGATATGAACGATTGGCGCGAAGGGGTTATTCAATCTGTTCAGGACGCTACCGAAGAGATTGAATATGAAGGTGATCAAGAAGTCTTCGATAGATATTCGTGAGATTATGGAAGAAAAAAAAACGTTAGAGCAAAAGATCAGCCAGAAAAAATGGTGACAGGAGTCTCCGAAAACAACTTGCAACATTGAACAAAGAAATTGGGGAGCATGCACTGAAACTTACCAAACAAAATTGGGGTAACATTTGCGATCAACTGGATAAGAAAATTAGCTGTGCTGGAACATGGCAGCTACTCCGATATCTAATAGATCCACAGAAAACAGTCGGAGGCTCGACAGCAGCTTCAAAACCTCGCGCATAATTATGAAAGTCTGACAGAAAAATTGATAGCCGAGGTTAGGGGTCGATGCCTCAGCTGTTCTGGAGTTGAGGATCTCCCTGACTATGTGGGCTTGGAAAACTTTACCTTGATCAAACCTGTCGGCATGCGATGTCATGGTACAGCTTAAGGAGTAGGTTATCAATAAAAAGACTGTTGCTACTACGGTCATTATGAGACTGGACGTCGCCAAAGGTTTTGATAATGAAACGTGTAGACATACTTGAGAACCTTAGTGCGCTAAATATTGGCGTCAAGACATATAATTACGTAAGGGACTTCCTCTCCATGCAACCATCAGCCTGGGTGGACAGTCACTCGAAAACATTGAATTAGGGAACAGAGGGACGCCGCAAGGGTCCGTATTCTCTCCAATCCTGTTTATTTAGCAATTATTTGGCTCCCAGGGCAGCTGGATTGAACCACAAACCTGCATCACACCATATATGCGGACGATTTGACGCTGTAAGTGAACACTGGGAGTGATGGACAAAGTGAAAGATGTCACCAGCTGCCTAACATATAGAGCGGAAGTTACGAGATCTCCTGCCTCACATATATAGCGGAACTTACGGGATCTCCTCGCACCTCCGAGCTTGCTTCGACATAAATCTCCGGGGCAGCGACCTGTCAGTGCGCGTCCTTGACTATGGGCCGCAGCACAACCAGCCGAGAGTATAAAAAGGCAGACCGCAACACACCCGCGGCAGTGCGCTCTGGGAAGATTTCAGTCTTCCGGGCCTCTCTCGCGGCCACTCGCTCTGGGAAAGTGTCTGTTTTTCACCAAGCCCACGATCAACTAATCGTTTCTTCTCACCTTATACAGCCGCCGCTACCGATCAACTCTGCGACTACGACACCTCATCGAACAATAAAGTCGTGAGAATTCCTTTTTGCCACAGACTGTCGGTTAACTGAATATTGTTTTCGCCATTGTTTGATCGGGCTTAGTATTTTACGCTGTGTTTTCTGCGTAACTCCTGCCCCTACTTACTATATCTGGGATACTTGCTTTGTTATCTTTATAGTCTTCTTTTATCGCAGTGTTTTGTTCATTGTCAGTTTTCCCTCTTGTCATTTACAGCGTCGTCTTTTATCCCTATTGTGTCGCGGCGTTTTCTTTTTTTTTTTTATTATTATTATGCAGTATAATTTGGGCTATTATCAATAAATATCCAGTTGTTTGTAAAAAAAAAAAAGCAACTTTCTTGGGCTTATTGCTCAATCACACACCGACACACGAACTTCACGGGTTGAAAGGCCTAATTTTTAACTGTGTTCTCAAACTCATACAGGGACGACGGGTAACCGTAAAGGGGATCCCGCGCCTCTGTTGACCGTAAAGGCGGGGGGTTTTGACAAGAGCGGAGTTCAGAGGGCCATAGATATAATAGAGAAATATCTCGAGTCGATTGCTTTAAAATGCTCGGCAGAAAAATCAAGAGGCACTTTATCTGTCATCTCAAACAAGGAAAAGGAACACGTACTCCCCTTGCAAGGGTTATGATATTGTTTAACGAGTGATTGGCAATGTCAGTCCTACCGTGACAGTATTAGAGTTCCATGGCTGAACATACAAGCAGCTGGTAAAAACACTGAAATTATAATGGGACTTGGAGTACCAGCCAGTGTGCCGGCTACATGAGCGCATCTTTGATAAGCATGCGGGGATGAAGGAGGCAAACCCTTTGAGATTGGTTCAGGCTTTCGTCATAAACCGTGTGCTATACGCTGCCCCCTATCTCAAACTGACCAAAGCAGAAAAAGACAAAATTGAAATCATAATCAGAAAAGGAATCAAAACCGCACTAGGTCTTCCTCCCAACACTTTAATGGTAAAGCTTCTAAGGCTGGGCGTCTCGAACACTCTGAATGAGCTCATAGAAGCCGCTACGGTGTCGCCGCATCAAAAACTTTTAAAAAGCAAAACTGGAAGAAAAATCATGGAGCGCCTTGGGTTCGAACCCTCGGAGTGTTCAAAGAGGACAGAGAACTTACCCAGAGCAACTAGGGATATCGTCAAAATTCCATCGCTGCCAAAGAACATGCATCCGATATTTCACGAAGGTAGACGCAAAGATATGGATGTGGCCCTAAACACGTCGACGCTGACGAATACTATAGCAAGGCAGCACACAAAGCGGCAGTGGCTCGTGGGAGTGGAGACCTGGTCTCGTGCTGCACCGTTAAAAACACGAGTTCAACTCAGGCAGAAGAGTTTGGCATTGCTCTAGTAATAATGCAAAAGGGCACAAAAGTGATAGTGACTCTAAGGCAGCTATTAGGAATTACGATATGGGCAGAATCTCCGCTGCAGCCGCCAAAAATTCTGAAAGAAGCGCAAGTGCCAGCAAAGTAAATCGCACTGGTCTGGTACCCGGCTCATCAGGGCCTTGAGGGGAACGAGAAGGCGCACGCGACCGCCCGAGGGCTCACTTGCCGGACGATCGCCGTTGACGCGCCGCCTTCAGGCGAGGAACCACTCCCTTCTGGTGACGAACTAAGAAAATAAACTGAAATCATTTCTCATTACAAGTTCCGTCGTAAAATCTATCAAGCAGCGGATAAACAGCTCAGCAGAAAAGAAGAAATCACGGTGAGGAAATTGCAAACAGGGATGTTTCGAAACGCTCAATTTTACAGTAAATGGCATCCGGCATTCTTTAATCCTAGCTGTACTCACTGCAACAGCATAGCAGATCTAGCACACATGGTCTGGACCTGCCCATCCTATAACGATCGGAATAGAAATGTAGAATCCTGTCTCTCCTGGTCCGGGGATCGAACCTCCGTTCCAAGGTAGTTGCTCTATACAAACTGAGCTACCAGGGCGGTCAGCTGGTAGGCGAGAACGAATTTGTTAATAACTCGAAGTGGGAATAGTGTTGGTCGAATGTTTAGCGGAATAGCCCAAGGTGAGTATATTTGAAATAAGGGAGTAATTACTCATTACCGTCCACCTAAGCGCAGCCAAGCGGCTACAAAGGAAAGCTATACAGCTTTCTCAGAAACTTCGTAGTTGAATAAAAATTCGTCCTAGACTGGGGATCGAATGTTCCCCTAAATGTTCCCTACCCCTGTTCGCCTAAATTCCCCTAAATATTCTATCAATACTAATCTTAAGAAGTCGGGCAAAGGCGAATTTCACGTGAAATGCCGTATTTTCTAATCTCTTGCGTGTTATTAAAACTGAATAAAAGTACTCGAAATTCGGCATCCTTGCTCCTTCAGTCAAAATAAAAACTCACCAATGAGCTATCAGTATAAAATCACCGTTACATCCCCTTGCGAGATTTTTTTGTTCATGTTTTAAAATTAGTCCTCACTGAACACTTAACGAAAACGTTAATGTAGAAAAATGCCAGTGGGTCGCCAGGCGATGTTGTTCACTTCAGAACTATGCAAAACCCCTCGACTCGGAGTACAGTGCCGTTTTCGGCTTCTATAGTGCGGAATTCACGAGACTGTGCACTAAACGAATTGCAACAGGAGCAGGAGCGGGAGACGAATTTATTTCCCTGGGCTGCGTTCTTCGATATCCACTTCAAAATCGCGTGTAAAGTATGGTCCACTTCAATAGGCGCCAGCAGGCGGTTGCACAAGCATGAGAATGACTAGCAGATCTGCAGGGGAGAACGAGTGGAAGTGGTCATTCAGTTGCTTCACCTGAAGAGAGAGACAGGCAAGTCAGGTGAATTAAGACAAAGGTAATACCTCAGTAAGTTATATTGGCCGTCTAATGCCGCTAGGAACCAATCGCTGATTACATTACCGGCCCACGTCGTACATTACCGGCCCATGTCGGGCCCTTGCGAGCAAACTACAGAGATTTCATTTAATGCTTCGGGCGTCCTTCGCGATCGACTTCAACTGCACATTCGCATTTCGTTGCAGAAGAACGACATTATTAAAGAGACCACCTAAGAGGACAAAGCTAAGCCAATGGACAAGACGATCCAGTGAAGGAGATAAGCCCTACGCACATGATGAAAACAAATTCGATTCACTCATACACTACAGGGTAGGATTGTTACTCGTTTCCCGTTATTTTTTCAAAATTCTTCCCTTTGTGCAACGTTCAGAGACGTGTTTCGGCAGAACGGGAGAGCATCAGGTTCCTGTGCTCCATTTGTTGTTGTTGTTGTTCTTATATCTTCTTCACAGCTACAAAAAGCACATATTTCAAATAGGCATTTAAGGGACAGCGCATCGAAAAAACAGGAACGCGAAATACAGGTAGAGAAACACGAGCTATTGACTCCTGCGTTTCGCGCCTTTTCAGGCTCCGCTACACTTTTCTTTGCTAACAAAAGGCAAGTCAAGTAGCCCTTGGATGCAGCATTGCCCAGACTCCTTTTCATTTTTCGGTCCTACTTTATTATAGAGAGCATAATACACTATAGAATATGTTATAAATGACCCACATTACGGAGAAGCAGAAAATGCCCATTTGTTGTGATGCGAACTATTGTAAAAGATAATATATGGTCGTCCGCTCTCCATCTGACGGGCTCAAGTTCTGCCCCCCCCAGTCGTTGCTAATAAAGATGAACTTGACGAGCAATATCTGCCTTCCCTGGCCCAAGAAAGGCGCTTACTGGCCGCAAAGAGGAAATTACCAAATTTGTTTGCAGAACTAAAAGAAAAATAAATGGTCGCAAAATTCGAAAGTACTGAGGAAATCGAAAGGGATCATATCAAAAAGTTTCGGTGGTGGACATTTGCATTAGTTTCTAGCGAAGTAGTAGCAAGCAATGGTGACTGCTCGCTAGAAATACAAATGACAACGTTCATGTCAAAAGGCCGTCGCTCGCTGAAGGTTCTATGGCAGGATGCATTCTCTGGAGCAATCAGTGAAACTGGGGTACGCGTGACTTACTGAGAATACTGCTATTTGCATGCATACAATTCACCTTACTGCACCCTAAAAGAACAATGGGCATCAGTGTCGCCTGCATTTGCCTCTCATTTCCCGTCCTGAACATCGCACCTCTTCAATGTTTCCTGCGATGTAGAGAACGGCCGCAGCAGCGAGGTCGTTCAATCCCCTTCTCAGGGCCAAATGATAGGTGCTTATGCAGGAGCTTGGATTCAGGTTTTCCTTAAGCATAGAGATGCAGCAGTCACGCACCTTCCGTACCTGTGTTGTTAAAATGGAAAGAATAAAAGTTACTTTCGACGCTGTTTACAAGCACATTCCATTGAAAAACAATCTTCAAATCTCTGGGCTGCCGTTGGAGTGTGAATGATTTTGGTTTATTCCCCTAAATCATATTTTTAATGAAGACCTTGTATTTTATATACTTGAAATGGTGTGGATTGTAGCGGCTTAGAACTAGGTTCGAACTAAGTTCTCCAGCATTCCTATTCTATACTGCGCCTCTCGCGGGGCAAGAATAATGTTATCCACAACCAAATTGAAGGCAAGATTCGCAGCCTACGCGCAGTGGCACCGTGAAAACTGCAGTCCTGCGTGTACTCCCAGAACCAATGCGTTTATTACAGCTTACAATGTTCAACTTTCAACAGATAGGTATCATCTTTGGAAATCGGATTATGAAGGGTGTCTGAGGTTCGTGACTATAGAAAACTGGGCCAGTTGCATTGGACTCATCTTAAAGCAGCCCAAACACAAGACGAAACGGAACAGGAGTTGACACGAGCGCTTTTTAACAGCTGAATTGTTTTATTCCTAGAACTGTGGTTATATAGGAACCAAACACAACAAATAAAACAAAACCAGACTCGTGATAAAACCGCGAAGCCCTTATAAAAACCGTACGCGTGTGCAAAGTAAGAAGTAAACACTTCAACACAACTAACAAAACTAGCAAACTCCCACGTGGCAAGCTTCCGCTAACACCTGATCGCCAAATATTCACCGAGAGCGCGAATCTCTTTTTCTACAAGATTAACGGAAGGTGTAGCTATAATTACGCACGTGTGTAACCCTTTACTCATCAGAAACGCCTCGACCAGCTCTTTGCATATCCGATCTGGGTGACTGCATAAGATATTGGTCCTGTCCCCAATGGGGTTTTAGGGTTTTCTTGGCAGGAAATACTGGAGTGGGTTGCCATTACCTTCTCCAGTGAATCACATTTTGTCAGAACTCTCTGCCGTGACCTGTCTATCTTGGGTGGCCCTACACAGCAGAGCTCACGACTTCATCGAGTTTCGCAAGCCCCTCCGCCACGACAAGGCAGTGATCCATAACCCGTGCTATGGTCTTTCCAGTTGTGATGTATGGATGCGAGAGTTGGACTGTGAAAAAGGCTGACCGCCGAAGAATTGACGCGTTTGAATTGTGGTGCTGGCGAAGACTCTTAAGAGTTCCTTGGACTGCCAGAAGATCAAATCAGTCGATGTTGTCGACCATAAACCCTGACTGCTCATTGGAGGGTCAAATTCTAAAGTTAAAGCTCAGCTACTTTGGTCATCTGATGAGAAGAGAGGAGTCGCTGGAGAAAGATTTGATGTTGGGAAAGGTTGAGGGTCGCCGGAGAAGGGGTAGGCAGCGAACGCGATGGTTAGATGGCATTCTCGAGGCATTGCAGATGAAGCTATGTGATGTTAAGAAGATAGTGAGAGACCGGAAAGCGTGGCGTGACATGGTCCATAGGGTCACGAAGAGTCGGACACGACTGAACGCCTGAACTGAACCCCAATGGGAGAAACAATCTTTACACTTCCGGCAGTGCGCGCCAAGGTTGGATGAAACAGCTCCTTTTACTGATCTGCGGTGTTCAAACAAGCGCTCATTAATACATCTGCCTGTATGGGAAATGTATGATTTACCGCACGAAAGCGGGATGGAATACACCACAGCGGTGTCGCAGTCGACGAGCTGTTTTCTGTACGATACCGTGCACTTAATCCTCGCCTGGGCACCTTGGGAATCCAGCTTCCTCCGTACTACACTGCAGATGCTGCCCAGCCCATTTTTAGCTGTGAAAACAACTTTTACCCCGTATCTCGCTCCAACCTTTTTCAACCTGTGTGAAATTCCGTGTACGTACGCAATCGCCATTGTTCTTGTCTGCCCTCTATCTTTATCAGACTCTTCTGCAAGATTTATGGTCCTAGCCAGTATCCTTTCCGATACATGTGCCAAAGCAACAACTGGAAACCCATCGTCTCTTAGCCTCTCAACTTGTCCCTGGAAGCTGGCGTCAACACTATGGGAGCACGATTTCAACAATGAAGCCTTCAGGCAGGAAGTCGCTATGCCTGCCTTTACCAACTTTGAATGTCCTGAATTGTATGAGCTGCTTAGCTGTTCTTGGGTTATACTCCCAACACATGCCTGTCTCATGGCACATGTCCTTCAAATTAAGGAACTGTATAGAACCTGTACAGTCAGTATCGGAAAGGACACTGACTAGGGGCAAAATTCTTGCAAAACAATCTGATAAATATAGAGGGCAGGCAAGAACAATGGGGATTGCGTACGTGCACGGAATTTCACACCGGTTGAAAAAGGTTGGAGCGAGATACGGGGTAAAAGTAGTTTTTATAGCTAAAAATAAGCTGGGCATCATCTGCAGTGCAGTACGGAGGAAGCTGGATTCCTGAGGTGCCCGCGAGGAATAAGTGCACTGTAGCGCACAGAAAATCGCTCGTCGACTGCGACACCGCTATGGTGTATTCCATTCCGCTTTCGTACGGTAAACCATACATTGCCCAGACAGGCAGATGTATTAATGAGCGCTTGTTTGAACACCGCGGATAAGTAAAAGCAGCTGTTTCATCTAACCTTGCCGCGCACTGCCGGAAGTGTAAAGATTGTTTCCCCCATTTGGACAGGACCAATATCTTGTTCAGTCACCCAGATCGGATATGCAAAGAGCTGGTCGAGGCGTTTCTGATAAGTAAAGAGTTAGACACGTGCGTAGCTACACCTTCCGTTAATCTTGTAGAAAAAGAGATTCGCACTCTCGATTAATATTTGGCGACCAGGTGTTAGCGGATGTTTGTCATGTGGGAGTTAGCAAGTTTTGTTAGTTCTGTACAAGTGTTTAATCCTCACTTTGGACATGCGTACAGTTTTTAAAAGGACTTCGCGGTTTTATCACGAGTCTGGTTTCGATATATTTGTTGTGTTTAGTTCCTATATAACTACCTTTATGGGAATAAAAAAAAAAAATCAGTTGTTAGAAAGCGCTCGTGTTGTTTCCAGTTCCTTTTAGTCTTGTGTTTCGCGCTGCTTTAAGATGAGTCTGTAGTTCTTGTTGCCGACGTGACCATGGGCACCTATAAGCGTGCCCTACCTTGAATAAAAATAAGAACAATGTACCTTATTCGCAATAATACAACAATATGTTTAATATATTAATTAGGCCAATGCGAAATCATTAGTAGCCTGAACATCGTCGTTTGGGTAGTGAGAGGTTTCTTGAAAGCTCTTGCAAACAAATATATAGATGCGTCATGTGGCTGCACAATTGAAATTATTCATGTATTTCCCTTCAATGTTCGATGTCAGGTATGCGGCTAATATAAACTAAGAAAAACGCAGTGATAACAATGGTGGCGATGTCGTCGATTCCGCAGTATCTCGGAGACAAATTCTGCCTGGTTTTATCTTCATCCTGAATGAGTGGAATAAAGGTCTGTATTTAGCCAGGGATATGCTGTCAAGATCATCCTTTCAAAGGATACCCCGCCGGGGTGGCGCAGTGGTTACGGCGCTCGACTACTGTTCCCAAGGACGCGGGATCGAATCCCGGCCTCGGCGGCCAGTTTTCGACGGAGGCGAAAAGCAAGGCGCCCGTGTGCTGTGCGATGTCAGTGCACGTTAAAGATCCCCAGGTGGTCGAAATTTCCGGAGTCCTCCACTACGGCGTCTCTCATAGCCTGAGTAGCTTTGGGACGTTAAACCCCACAAATCAAATCATCCTTTCAAAGGATTTCTATAGGCTGACGCTGATTAACTCTTTTGAGAGAACACAAGCATACCAGCAACATTAAAGTCACCTTTCTTAAGACATTCCTACTGCCTCGTAGGTCTCTTTTAACTGTTCATAGACTGTACAGCTTGCTTTTCTCGCATTCTCATGGGTGACGTCTTAAGCGTGCTTTGAAGTCTAAACCGCAATCGTTACCTGCACGATAACGTCTCGGGACACCAAATCGTGCCGTTAGTTTGCGTGGTCTAGCTTCACTTGATGACCACACCAGAGTGTTGAGCCTGTGATCTTACCTGTGTCCTCCCACATACTCACATAGAAGATCATCTTACGCGCTGTTTCGAAAACACAAGATGAACGGTGAATCAACTCAGTGCGCTCGTTTTCACCTCGCTGTAACCCACTGCTGTACTGGAGTAGGTTCTTGAGATGCACAAGATATCTGAAGGTCAACCATTCGCACTTCCCGGTCTGCACATATATTTCCTGTGCAGTGGACCTGTGCCCCGGACATCGATGAACCAATATCGAACACTAAGAGCCACGTGTAAACAATACATCTTTAGCTATCGCCAAGCCTTAACGATGAGGCCTCAAGTGACAACGACGCACATGTGTCAGCAGCTGCTCATCGACAACAAGATACTAGTCTTCGTATCCCTGATGCTGGCTGCCTTCGTGCCGCGAAACTTCGTATGATCTGTTTTATCCGTTTACTTGGTTTATCCCTTATCGTAGAAATTCAGTACGTAATGTGAAATATTTCACTCAGTTTTGTACAGTTTCAGCAGTTAAATCCTGTGTGTTTCGCTTTAATACAGGAATTAGGCGCCCAGAACAAAAGCCAAACAGATCTCTCAGAGGAAATTTGAGCACATTAAGACCGCAGGCACAACCCGCTCTAGCAGCCTCACTGCTCGATTACAGCGTGTAGTTGTTAGTTTTTATATGAAACAGTGAATTTAAGCCACATAATTTTAGAGATTGAGTAGCTAGCTCAGGTTTAGTCACAGCTATTTCGTCTAGTGTCACCCTAGTGAGCTATGATGTTACTATATATTCAGCTAGTTCTTTTGCTCAATCTGCTATAATATTGAGACGTTAATTTTCGATGGGAGAGTACCAGTTTTGTTGGGATCATGTGGCTTTGGCATCTGCTCCTACTCTCAGACAATACGGCGTGGTAAGTTACAGCGATGACAATGCTGCTGTTAGTTTTTTCTGCAGTAATTCTTACGTCGCCGTGTACCCATGCAATATTTGAAACCAACCACACCTGGTCGCTTGTGGTACTTTGGAGTCAAAGACAGCACTACTCGGCTACAACGCTAGACCAAAGTTTAATGACACCCGGTTTTGGTCTTTCATCCAATGGCATCGACCTCTCCTATGACATCGCAGTCAGCGGCATTGCGTCTTTTATCGTGCCCCTAAAATCAATCAGAGGAGGAGGAAATCTGTGAACCGCAACGACATTGGAACAGGCTGATGACATTGGATGCTTCTCAAAATATATTGCGGCGTGTTTTCATGTTGTATCCGCACTCAGCTCTCTTAGTGTGTAAGTCGCATCTAACAAGTCTAGGCATAGCTTTGGGACAGTGTTAGCTTTACTGCACTGCCATTTTTCTGTTATCCTCTGCTCTCGTCGTCCCAAACACAAGACGTTGATCGCAAATCAATGATCGAATTCGTGTCGGTTGTAGATTGATCAGCCTTGGAAGCTACCTATCTGCAGCACCCTGCGACCTATTATGCTGCCCATCAATTGGCCCCGTTTCGGCGGTAGGGCATGATGAGTGCGCAAGTGGGTTCTGCTTCAACAGTCCGGAACTCACGTTGTAAGTTTTGGCCATGTCCAGCACGTGGTCGACGTTGTGCTGCCCGATGCGTCCGTGGAGCGGCTCGTCGTAGGCGACGTCTACGAGGAGCTGAAGCATGTCGCTGCTAAGGTCCGGCAACACCACGCGGATGGATGGCTTCCACTCCATCTCCTCCTGGTCCCGCTTTTTCACCCTTGGTTACGACGAATATGTCGTTGCAGCCCGTGAAACTGCAAAGGTACGAGTCGACGAGAGACGCGTAGAAAACTCAGCAGTTCTTGCAGGAAACTCAGGAAGCATTCAGCAGAGCACGAAATTCTCGATAAAAAAAAATCAAAGGATATCGCGGACAGGTCAAGGCTCAATAATGTTTCGGTACGTAAGCTCGTGCACAAAATTTGAAGATATATTCATTGGATATAAATTTTAGATGCCCTCCAAAGCAACACATTAGTTTTCTGCATTCTTCTTCCCATTAAACGCATACATATACTTAATTCTAAACGCACTTCAAAGCAACTATTTTGTTACCAGCTAAACGTTTCGCAGCCGTACCCTAGCGATGGTCTGCCATAATAGCAACGTCGCTACTATTCCTTTATCATTCGACTTCTCACTCAGTCTGCTAACCTGCCGTGAAGGGAGCGAATGTCGGAAGCTGGCGCCCTAGGTGCAGACATAAGGAGAGGAAAAAAAGGTAGATATTACAATTGTCTCTGGGAAGCGAATTAACAGCCCGGGGACGTACTGGGCACGTGTGTCCAAACACCGCGGATTGCAACTTATAATGCATGTAGTAACCTTATATTACATTCAAATAGGCTGATTAATGTAGAGAGATCAGTCCATCAAAAAAATTACATGCTTCACAACTTATGTGAAATCACGATATAATGCTTTAAGATCGTACGGTTGCTCTTCCATTCGAGCCACGAAGTGACGAACTTATGGAATCATCGAATATCTGCACCAGCATGAGAACAGCCATTACCGTTATCCTTATTTGAACCCACACATTGTCGCTTGTGGTGCATGCAGTTTAAAGGCTTCACCACTCGGCTGCAGCTCAGAACCAATGTTAAATGACGCTCAGATCGGAGCCGGACCTATATCCAATGACATTTACCCGTCTTAGGACATCGCAGTCAGCCGCCTTGCACTTTTCACCGTGAGCGTGAATATTTATAACAAAGTCCGTACATCTCGTTGGGTATGCAATACATCCGTCGTCTTGATAGAGCTCAAAAATACGCTCGGAAAGCCAGTCAATAGAGTACCTCACACCATATATTGAGCTCGGATGATATTTGTAGTAGAACCAAAGCAAAATCTGTCGAAGGTAGAGAGGCACGCACATGATGGTGATAGCGACTTGGCGATGTGAAGCGCTTGAAGCTGCCAACAGCACTCGGTTGACTGACGAGAGATAGAAAATAAATAAACTGCAATGTATTTGGAGCAAGCAAGCAGTGCTCGTAAGCTGTCAATTCGCATGTTCTTGTAAAACATGGAGTCTTCTGGTGCTGTCGTGTTAACCGCGTAGGGAAAAGTACTCTGATTTTTTTCCTTGCTAACGCAAGGGTGCATAAAAAAAAATCATTTCACGTCAAAAAATAAAAAAAAAAAATCTGGAAAACGAGAGGCGCTCTGCTCACGTTTCGCTCCATCGTGAATTTAAACCTAGCTGCGACATAAAGGTAATAAAACACAAAGTAGCAACATTGATTTCGGCCTTTTACGTGAAAGTGTCACCGACAGTGAAGATTTCCCTTACAGAGTCTATATGAGGAGTGAATGTCTGAACTGCAGCCGATCCCTAAGCCACCTCAATATAGACTGCGTGATTAACGGTGAATGATGGTGTCCATAACAGAAGGTGAAAGTGAATGTTAAATACACTAAGTCCATTAGGAAACAACTCTATCTTGTCCCATAGTTGGCACCTAATCTGTTAGTTACTGAACGCATAACCTACACTGAATGAATTGTGAATAACGGACATTAAACTTGTCGAAAAAAAGTTTGAGAACGCGTCTGTCCCCGAATACTAATTGGGCACATGATTTCATTATTGGAAGCAAATTATTTGAATAGCGGACACTAGCATGTATGCGACAATTATTGACTGCTTAACGGATCACTAAAAGGCACAAAATGTTTTCCTCCCTAACGTGAAGGGGCCAGTGCGCATGTTCCTTCACAGGGAGCTATATATTTTTTTTTTTGTTATTGAACGCTTAACCAACACAAAAACAGTCATCGGTTTGTCAAATGATGCATCTGCTATTTCCGGCTCAACAAAAGCGCGCGGTTCCAAAAGGCGCTACGTGTTTGCCATACCAATGCGGAAAGAAAAGTGAATTTGCGATTAAACTTCGCAAAATAAGTTACCGGACTCTGAGCCAACTTGACTTCCGCTGCCGTTGTAAATGATGGACTCAATGTTTGCATTATGTGATGCGTACGGTATAGCATGTGTGCTTCCTCACGGGGCTCAAAATAACCATTAATACATGGGTAACAGACCTAACGGATGCTGAGCAAATAATGAGGAAATAATGTGACCGCTGTTGAACACCAGGCGCTACTCTACACGCGTGAATAACGGACGTTATAGCGTAATAACTGCAACAACCTGTGTCGGGTAAATAACGTGTTACGGACGCATTGCGAGAAGAAATTTTAGCAAGAAGAGAGTGGTAGCTCACCTGTGTGCCATGAGAAAGAGGTGCGCCCGAACCTCTTCCCCATCCGCAGCCACAAAAACGAGGTCGCAGTCCTTGCCGGTCTTCCTCTGCTCTCTCGTGGAGGGCATGAGACGGGAAGCGGCTTCTGGCGGTAACTCCGTCAGCCAGCCTTTGTTACTGAAGAGCAACTTCGATTCAAACGTCATTGTGATAACGCTTTCTGCGTCGGTGGCAGCGTTGGCGCCGTCTGTAGCCATGGCAGGGGAACTCATCCTGGGTAGTGGTGCCCAGCGCTTGCGAGGGAAGGGGGGGGGGGGGGGGGGGGGGGGGAGGCAGCAGGGCAGTGAGCGACCGAGAGAGCGTCCGCCACCAGAGGCGTCAGGCCGATTTGAAGCCCCAGCTTTGACACCAAGCATGGCAACTGAAATTAGGGCGCGAGCTGCGTGGCGCGCTTGCCATCGGCGGCGTTGACAATTGTGATGTCTTCCTTGATACTCATGCTGCTGAGGTCATTCCTCGTCTCTCTTCCATGTTAATAGGATTTCCTTGTGTGTTTCCTAATTCAGCATTGTTCCTGGTGCGGAACGAAATTTTATTAGATTGGCCAACTTTTTTTTTATTTAAAAGCCCCCTTGTTTCCCTTTTCGATAGTCTGCACTGAGGCAATAAACAACATTGCAAAGAAATGACTTAGTTAAAATTTTGGTTGAGTCATAAGGCAAGAAGATAATACTTTCGTATTAACGCTAGAAAAACTTCAGTTGACTATAAATGAGTGCAGAACTATCCTGTTTGCAAGGATCACCAGGCCTGACCGTTTAAACAGGTTGGCATGCATAGTGTCCTTTTTTCTTCTATGATGTTTTAACTCACTTCGCGACTGTCATCTTCAAACATAGAGTTTCTTACCTTACCTAGGGGGAAAGCTGGGCTGCCGTCTATGGGAGTTTACATGGAGTTTCCAGACGGCCAGTTCAGCCACCATGGGCGCTCAAAGCATCATGGGCCGGAGAGCTACCGAGTGCAGAACTACAACTTTTTGCCGAAACTAATGCAAAGATAAACATTGTTCTACCGTAAATAATGTCCTAAGATTGAATATTGTGACTATAAATTGCAAAGAGAGAGAGAAACAGCATGTCAGTGTGATATTTATCCAATATAAGCGATCGCTCTTTCTCCTATTGGCTTAGTTTTAAGCAGCACAAATACCAATATTTCGCACCTAATAGGCGAAATTTGAAACAGAAAAACGTTATAAAAATATTTATGGTTGTGCAATCACTTAAGGAAGTTTTTAGTGGCATTTCAGGAAACAAAAACTATTTATTGGCGACGTCTGCTTCTGCGCCTTCGCTACTATGGCTTTCGCGGTCTATGTACGCACCTTCAGATGATGATGATGACGAAAAAAGAAACATTGCAGTAACGCCACTCCACGTACCCGAGAAAAACCGACTGTCCCGCAACAAGCAACAAGTAGCACACCGGCCCATGATTCTTAGCGCGCCCATGGTGGCTGAAGTGCAGCGCCCTCAGCTTTCCCTCTAGTTAGTGTAAGGAACTCTATGTCTTCAAATATGCGAAACCAGAAAAAGAAGAAAGTTCGTCCTCTGATATGGTAAAAACGATTCCCGATTTTGGCACATTCACAATTTGAATACGCACCATTAGGCGCCTGCAAAACAATGACATCAAAGTAGCGGACAGGCATTAAGCGGTGTTGGTCAGTTTTTCTACTTTTTGTGTACGAAACCAAAATAGATACACATTTAAATGCAGCAGAACAGACAACAACACAGAATAAACACACAAACGAAGAAGGAGTGCTGCACTCTCAACTGAATTATTGTAGACTCCCAGCGCGCCTTCTTCTCTCTTCACTTCGTCCACCTGCAGCTATCTTCTTCACTTCATCGGCCTGCCGTTATGTGTAGGAAGACTATCTCCTCCTTCAGACCGAATAAAGAAGGCATGTCGACACAACGTACACTGCAATATTTAGTTGTATATGCTTCTAAAACCTCTTCGGTCAAGTTATTCTTTTTGAAAACCTGCACGTAATGAATAGGTCGGCTGAGCTTTTTTTTTCTTCTTCTTTGCCGTGCACCGCACGGTTGATGCCAGACATCCTCGATATCGCCGTAACGATCTCTTTCGTTTTATCATTGACGCATCCGCAAGTATGCCTATTAATATGCATGACTTAGAAATAATATCCGCGGGAAGAGGCGAGTATATATGAGTGCGTGAGCTCCATCGGAGCGTTAATCTTTTTGCGTGGAAAGATGTATTTTTTTTTTTTGCCTAATAGTTGATTTCAATAATTTGAAACTTCGCCTCCTTTTGGCAGGCCTTATTCAAAGTTCATTCGAAATTAGAATGTCCCGTCGTGCACCGCTCCACATCCTTCCTAGCTCGCTCGCGTCACAGTTGCCATTGCAACCGTGACTAGATTGCAGAACTCGGTAATGTGAAAACCTCGCCCCTTCATCGTCAGCTGCGTGAGCGAGAAGCATGCATTATTCTGACAGCGGTGCAGTTCCAGAGTCTGTCGCAATGTTTAGCAGCCGGGGAGGACGGCTATCGCGTACGGTTTCTGAAGTATCAACGACGAGACCAGAAAAAAAAAAATAATAATAAAACCTAAAAATAAAACCCTTTATGTGAAACAATTAGAGTAAAGGAGAATTTCCTGCCTGCTTTTTAGAAGGGGCTCTCTGTCGTGGCAGTTATTTCTTTTCCGCCACTACAGAGCTTCATGCTTGTGGGCACGCGTAGCGCGTATGCCTGCTCGGTTTTGTGCAGATAACTCATGCGCAGGTACTCAATATATCTGCAGCCCCGCATACGGTCAGTATACTCTTACACGTGTTAACTGAAGTAGGATGGACAGTTGGGCGAATTGGTAACATTGCATAGAGGGTGGTACAGCGCGAAGGCACGGAGCACAAAGAAGAGAAGCACAACCGACGAGCTCTTGTCTGTTGTGCTTCCCTTCTTTGTGCTTCGTGTCTTCGCGCTTTACCCTCCACTATGTTTTCACTACAGTGAAGAAAGTAAACACACAATCACTGCAGTGCGCTGCGAAGAAGCAAACCCGCGGCTTCGAGTCCCTGCGTTGCTTTACATACCAGCCACCTCGCCAAACCACTAGAAAAAAAAAAGGAAAAAAAGGAATGCACAAAATCGGTGCTCACCTTACATTAACGCCTATCGCGCCTTTTGACTGAGCCAGCGCGCCTCTGAGGAAAAAAAAATAAAACTTCACGAGATGATGATGATGATGATAACTTTATTTTCCACCAGATAAGGAGGCCCCCAATTCCCGCCCCCGGCACGCAGGCCTAAGGGACGGGAGCAGAGACCTCCGCGATCAGAAGCAGGCAAAGAGGTCTTGGCTCTTCGCGGCTTCTTCCGCCAGGCGGATGGCTTGTAGCTGTGGAGCAGGGACCTCGCTCCGCAGCAGGGCTTCCCAGGCTTCTCTACAATTTATATTTGTTTTAGCCCCTGGGGAGCTAGTACATTCCCAGATTACATGGTCGAGGGTCCCTCTCTCCCCACAGTGCTTGCATTTATCGTTTCTCCTATCTTCCATTTGGACATAATATGCCCAGACCGGGTTTACAAAGTTCCCAGCTTGCAGGCGCCGCCATGCGACTGCCTCCCTATTGTTTAGACTTTTATCCGGTGGTGGCACCAGTCTCCTGCTTAACCTGTAATTTTGAAGAATCTCCGTATAATTTTGCAGACGCTCGTCCATGTTCCGGCAACCGGGCGGCTCCACAGTTACCCGGAAGTAGAGAGCTCGGGCTAACTCGTGGACCGCTTCGTTGCCAGGAACGGACGTGTGTGCAGGGGTCCAAATTAGGCGAATTTTTCTGTTTAGTCGTCTGCTGGCCAGAATCCTTGCCGCTTCCGGCGAGACCCTACCCTTTCCAAAATTCAAAATAGCCGTTTTGCTACCGCTGATTATGAAATTGGCTTGCGTTCCGATGCAAGCGAGCGCTATTGCAACTTCTTCAGCCGTTTCGGTGTTGCGGCTTCTAATGGTGGCGGCTGATACCGGGGCACCTCGGCCGTCGACCACCGAGGCGACCGTCGCCCCCGTTTTGCCACTTGCCGCATCCACGTACGCAACCGACTTGCTGTCCATCGAATCGAAGCGTCTGATTAGTGCTTCTGCTCTCTTCTCCCTTCTCTCTGTGTTGAATATGGGATGCATGTTACGAGGGATGGGGGGAATGATTAGGTTTTCTCGGCAGTCCTGTGGGATACTTGATTTTTCTCGTAGTCCCCTATCTGTCTGCAGGCCTACCATTTCGAGTATAGTTCTGCCCGTGGTCGTTAGACTTAATCTTTCCAGCTGCGAAACTCTGACAGCCTCCGCTATTTCGTCCCAGCTATTGTGCACTCCCATAGAAAGGAGCTTCTCTGTGGATGTAGTAATTGGTAAGCACAGGGCCCTCTTTATGCACCGTCGAATGAGAGAGTCTAACCTCTTCTTCTCCTCCGACCTGATATTTAAGAACGGCGTGGCATAGCTTACGCGACTTATTACGTAAGCTTGGATGAGTTTAAGCAAGCTTCTTTCAGGCCTCGTCCTTTCAACGCGATTCTTCTAAATATTCCAATGGCTTGTGTGGCGAATACCTCTAGCTTTCTGATTGTTCCATCATTATATCCATTTTCCTGAATGAATAGTCCTAAGATTCTGATTTGATATACCTTTGGAACTGGTTTTCCTTCTACTTTAATGTCAAATTCCCAGCTGCGCTAGCATCGGGGTGACTTTGGGTTATAGACGAATAATTCTGATTTTTGCGGCGAGCATGATAGACCCCTACTGGCAGCGTAGTCTACGACAGTGTCCGCCGCCGCCTGCAGGCGCTCCTCAATGCTCGCATCACTACCCTGGTTAACCCAGAGATTGATGTCATCCGCATAAATACTGAAATTTAGCCCCTTTATGCTCCTCAGAGCTTCTGGGAGGCCCCTCATCGCTACGTTGAAAAGGAACGGGGAGAGAACCGAGCCCTGCGGCGTCCCCCTGCTCCCTAACTTCACTGTGGGGGACTGAATGTCTTGAAACTTTATGCAGGCAGTTCTGTTTGACAAGAAGTCCTTGATGTACTCATATGTTCGTTCACCTACTCCGATTTCTTGGAGATAGTGGAGGATCGCTTCGTGTTTAACTTTGTCAAAAGCCTTTGTCAAGTCCAGGCCGAGAATCACTTTGGCGTCTCTAGAACGTGAGTCGATTATATCGTATTTGAGTCGGAGCATCACGTCCTGCGTGCTCAAACCCGGTCGAAAGCCGACCATCTCGTGCGGCCACAGGTCGTGTTTCTCCATAAAGCGCATCAGTCGTGTCTGGACAACATGCTCCATCAATTTTCCCATGCATGAGGTTAGAGAAATAGGTCTTAGATTTTCTAGTTTCGGGGGTTTGCCCGGTTTTGGGATTAGAATTACGTTTGCCGACTTCCACTGCCGAGGCAGGTGCCCTTTAGTCCAAATTTCTTGCATATACTCAGTAAGAGCGCTGATGGATGAAAAAATGGCTATACGAGGTAGAGGGCGAAACTTTTTCTCTGTGCAAAATTGTTCATGTGAAGTAATAAGTTAATTTAGAGATAAAAAATGTCGATTCAACGTCGAACTTGTGCAAAAATGTTGCAAAAGCTTTAATTTCACGCCTCGTAATTGTATTGCAACATCGAAAATAGTCAGCCAAGAGTAAAAGAGGAAAAAGAGTAAAAACAGTAACAGAAGAGAAAAAGCAAAAAAGTAAAAAAGAGTGCATAAAAATAAAAAAAGAAGGAAAAAAGAAGCAAATGAGTGAATAGGCGGCAAATGAATGCAAAAAGTAGCAGGGAAGGCTTTCGTCCGACTTACCGCCACTAACAGACATATATATATATATATATATATATATATATATATATATATATATATATATATATATATATATATATATATATATATATATATATATATATATATATATATATATATATATATATACCATACGAAGAACACATACGAAGAATTTTTCGGGGTTCGTTACAAAACACCCCTGTAGAGCAACACGTACCAACAATCCAGCAACATGTGCTCTATTGTCTCTCCTTTCCTGCACAACACACGCTTCGATCCCTAAGGAACAAGAAAATCCATTTTCGTCTAATGCCGCGCCGGGGTGCCACAGCGGTTACGGCGCCCGACTACTGCGCCCAAGGCAGCGGGATCGAATCCCGGCCTCTTCGGCTGCTTTTCGCTGGAGGCGAAACGTACTGGCGTTCGTGTGCTGTGCGATGTCAGTGCATGGTAAAGGACCCCTGGTGGTCGGGATTTCCGGAGTCCTCCGCTAAAGCGTCTCTCATAGCCTGAGTCGCTTTGGGACGTTGAACCCCAAAAACCAAACCATACCTCCAGCCATGTTTTGCAGGGTTCCTATGCATAACTTGAAAACCATTTTTTTTGTGTGCTCAGGAGCAAATTATATTGTTACAGGTAAGATGCTTTTATTCACAGATAATGGGGGATAAACCAGATGCAGGGTAGGTAGCCAGGCCAACGCCTTTCGTGCTTCGTCAGCCTCTTCCGCTATACCCACACAGCCACTTCTACTTCTTTGAAATCTGTCGCTGCGTGACAGGTAACAATGTCTCCGGTGCTGACGAAGCTCGTCCTCGAGCAAGTCAGGAACACGCTCCGATATCACGTTCCATATTAAGCAAGTCAGTAATACAATTCAGGAACACGTTCTCTACATTCTCTGGTTTCCTAGAGTTCGATCCTGAGACAATCAAAAAGGCCCTTTTTCTATAGCCATGCTTTGACTGGCAGGTTTCCTACGTGGCCTCGTGTCTATGAGACCGACTCAAGCGAGTCGAGTCAGGGCGAGCCGCATGTCCGGCCGAGTCAGCGCGAGCCGTCCGGGTTTACATGAACCCGTTTCTGTCGGGGCATGTTCGTGGCTGCGCCTTTCAGGCGGGAGAGGAGGAAGAGGAGCAATGCGCAGACGAACAGGTCGCGGTCCTGTCTCCTGCTGCTGCCCGACCAGCAATTAGGCATGCTACTATCGCACCGGGTCGGGTCGAGCCCACCTATATACCTACCCCCTGCAGTCGAGTTGACTCGCCCGACTCAACGGTCGTTTAGATGGACGCCCTAACGTATAGGTTAGCTCGACAGGCCGCCTGGACCCGACTTGTCGGGTTCTTGTAAACACCACCTATAATGTAATTAAAAAAAAAAACTATCGTTTCATCCCAGGAGAAAGCTATATTTTTAAGTCGTCTGAGCATCTTTCCCAACACTTTCACCGAAACGATTCTCTTGTGTTGTGTTATAAGGCGTATAGGCAACTCAGGCTCTAATGTGCCAAGCCCGATGTGTAATGTGTTTTCTAGTTGGAGAATCAAAACATTGTTAGGATATTGCAGTATTCTTGGGAGCATTCTTTCTACGAATAAATAAAAACACACGACATTTCGACGAGTGAGTTCTATCTTATAGGAGCATGTGGGGTGGAATGGTTATGCTCAATATAAAACTTTCAAAAATATTCTCTCCGTTTTTCAAGATTTCTACACGAGAATAAAATTTGGTTTAGCGTGAGCTCATGTTCACAGCTTTCAAATGCTAATCTATCTTCTTTCTTGGGATTAAAATTGTGTGTTAGATGTGTCTGTACAATGCGAATGCGACATAGCACGATCGATGAAGCGTTTTTGATGACTACTACTTCCATTCCTCAGAGGTTGAAAATTTTGTTCTCAGTGTTTTGTACAAATTTAATGCGGTACGCTTAATTTTTTTTTTTTTTTTTTTTTTTTAGCAGCGCGGGTAGGTGCAGCTAGCTGATACATCAGCTGTGTTGTTGTCTTCGATTATAACAAGACCAAGCATCCAGCTGAATTTAGTTTGGTGCCCTTGTGTTTTGGCTGTTCTTATACGCAATGAATTATGTTTCGTACCTTGGGCTCTGCTGCATTTTTCGATTGTATCAGACCTTTCAATTCTTCTAGATAATTTCGGCAGCATTCTTACAAAGGATGATGTTTTAATATCCTTTCTGCACACATGCTCCGCTGAGATAATTGGCGGCACAGAAGCATGGCTATCTCACCAAATTTCCAGCAGCAAGTTGGCGCTTACAAGTTTTTTGGTGCTCTTCCGCAAAGACGGAGATAACGACCGAAGCGGCAGCGCTATGATCGCAGTTGAAACGAATATCAACCTTCTCTTGTGCATATTGACACACTTCTTGAGCTTATTTGGGGGTCTTCTTGCTTTCAGCATATCAAATGCATTTTTAGGGCTGGCTATCGTCATCTGATAACGGATTACCCTGAGCTCCTGAATGACGCTCTCCAACAGGTAACATGAAGTTTCGAAAGTGTATCATTGCGGCGATTTCAATTATCCTACTGTCGATTGGTTGTATTTTTCTATTCTATCCCAGAATAATCTGTCCCCTTGCAATGTGTTCACGTTTTTCCACTTCCTTCAGCTGCTTCCCTTTTCACAGCTGGTACAGGAAGCCACACGCGGCAGTCACATCTTAGACTTGCTGTCACCAAATATTCTTGATGCTACTACGCGCGTCCTGGAGGAGATTAACAACCATAGGCTAGTGGACTGTTCCTTAATTTTGTCCCGGAAAATAAATAAATAAATAAATAAATAAATAAATAAATAAATAAATAAATAAATAAATAAATAAATAAATAAGCAAATAAATAAATAAATAAATAAATAAATAAATAAATAAATAAATAAATAAATAAATAAATAAATAAATAAATAAATAAAGGAATTTAAACAATGCGCGAGTATGCTCATGCCGATTTGCCGAATATAAATTATATACATTCTAGTTTTTCCTGCTGGTGTGGACACACCCTTGAAATTCGATCCGCTAAAGAAAATTGGGGCCTATTGCGCGATAGGCCAAAAAACATTGAAGCTACTTGTGCCCTACAATTAAGAATCAGCGCAAGATCGAATAACTCCTGGTTCCCAGCGCGCGTGAGGAGAAGCCCGAACAGACAAAAGAGGGGTTATACAGAAAAGCCACTCAAAACAATTCAGCGTTTGACTAGGAGAGATATAATAACTTTTCCGATCTGCGATTCCGAAAGCCGTGCAAAACTATTTTAGCCGGACTGTACCCCCCCCCCCCCCCCCCCAATATGCCTAAAACCTACCCTAAAAATTCTGGCGCACAGTTAATCCCAAATGTGACCATATTGCGCCTATTCTACCGGACGAACATGGCTGTGCCTTTTCTTCTCCACACGCCGTTGGGGCGTTAAGTGAACTCTTTGTAAAGTTTTTACAGACGAGCTGCCACTTACCAATTCCCATGTACTTCCTCCTTCGTGTACACAGATTAACCTCCCCCATATTGTAAGCTCTGCAAATGGCGTAGCGAAGGCGATTGACAGACTTCCACTTTCCACCAATTCTAGCCCCGATTTCATCACCTCCAAAGTTCTGAAACTATCGTGTCATCAATCATCATTCCTTTCCTTAACTCAGGATGCGTCCCGGATGACTGGAAAGTTGCTCACATCATTCTTATATATAAGGCAGGCGCTCTTTCTGACTCTACTATAACTACAGACCCGTTTCCCTGACATCAATATGCTCGAAACTATTTTAACACATCCTGTTTTCTCACATTATGAACCATTTAAGCCACTGGTGTCGCTAGGAACTGCACAAGAATGCTGAATTGGGCGAACTGGTGCGTTTGCATTTTAGGAAGCGTCGCTACGGTCACTCACATCAATCTCTGTCTCTCTTTCTCACACACAATCACTGCCTCTTTCTAAGGAAATAGGACGAAAACCACATAATGCACTAGGTGAGCCCCGTTGGGGGGTGTATTCACTCACAATTCCCCCTCTGAAGCACCTGGTCTTGCTAACGGTGCCCGACTTTTCTTCTCATTGTTATTCTTCTAGCCAGCGTATTGTGATCAGCCTTGCCATTCCACTGAACAACATGCATTCCGCGCCTTTCTGCGTTTTGAAAGTGGCAGGCGGATGTATGACTGGGCCGGGGAGCGAGAAAGGCACAGGAGATAAATCAGCAAGACAAAGGTCAGCCGGAGAGATACTGCCAGCGGTTATGGCTTGCGAAAGTAGAGTGAACTGCATATACCAAAAAGAAGCGATGGGGCAGCGCGACCGCCGACGAGTGTGGTCTAACACAATCTCGCGCAGGGGTTTGCACACAGGCCTGGACCAATGTTAAAATCATCCGTAAGGTACGTTAAGCACTCCTCACAAAAGAATAATTCGTTCTACGAGAAGATCACACTTGTGCGGCATCCTTTTCGCGTCTTTAAACAATAATCCATTTTGAACAGCTTCAACCCCTTGGGCGCTGAACCCGGTGCGGACGGCATCCCCCGCACCGCCCTCGCGACGCCACTTATTCAAGCTTAAATAATCTACTTCTTGAAAACCAGCTCGGTTTTCGGTATAAAAGATCATGCCGAACCCAGATATTTGAATTAGTTACCAACCTGCACTACGCGCTAAATGTATATCCCTCGACACAGACGTAGTATTGTCCACTTTTCCGAAGCCTTTGATCGTGTTCCTCGCGAATGTTTACTGCTGAAAGTTAAAATTTGTAGCTTGACGATAAAACGCCCAGATCGGTCAATGAATTATTGACTAATCGGTCTCAGTCAGTTAAGATCGATGATTGCATCTCTAATCCTACACGTGCGAAGTCAGGTGTCCCACAAGGAACAGTTCCCGGGCCCCTTTGGTCTTCCTAATTTACATGAATCACATCGCATGTAACATAAGCTCATCAGACCACATCTTTTTTTTTTTTTTCAGACGACTTCATGATTTATAAAAAAAGAAAATATCTAACGCGAACAATGCACACACGCTCCAGTCCGATTTAAGCGCTTTAATTGAATGGTGCCGTACTTGAAAAATGAACATAATAGCAGAAAATAACAACACACTAGATTTTCGCCGGTTCCAGGACCATTACGTTGCATTTACACAAAAAACGATAGAGGTGTTGGATCTGTTTCCTGTATTAAATATCTTGGTGTTCATTTGCATTCGAATCTCTTTTAGAATGCTCACATAAACCATATCACCAGCAAAGCTTTTAGAAAACTTGGTTATGCTAAGGCGTCGTTTACACCTCGCAAATTCTGACACAAGATATTAAGCTTACGCTACACTGATAAGGCCTACCTTAATATATACTTCTGTTATATGCCATCCTCACCAGGGCTCCATTTCTAACCTTCTTGAATCCGTCCAGAACGAGGCCGCAAAGCTCATCAGATCATCATACTCAAGAATTCGGTGCGTATCCTCAATCCAAGAAATTCTCAACCTACCATCGCTCGCTTCCCGAATGAAATTTGCGCGAATATCATTTTTCGATGCATTATATTACAGCAATTCAAAACTTGCTTGCTCCCATCTTCCTGCTCCTCACGCCTCATCTTGCTTTGATCAAGCAATCAAAATCTAGCCAAATTTTGCGCGAACAGAAAATACCAAAATTCACCACTAACGTTGGTAATAAATGAATGAATGATATGCCGCCTAATATCGCTGTTCTGGCAGATTTATCAGCGTTTCAAGCAGCATTGCTAGCTTTTACAGAGGCATTGTAGTTGAATTGTGCGAATTCTGCGGTTTTGTCCTTACCTATATAGACTTTTGTTTCTTGCTTCTTTCGACGTCTTTTCTGCGTCTAAGGCGGTAAGTTAGCAAAGTTACTTTTTTTAACCTTATCCGTTTTTTAGTCTCCTGCCCTCATGATTCGTTTTTGTTGTGTCTGCCATGCACAATGTATGTGCTTTTAAAATGTTGTTTGCTGAAATCGCTTCACATGTTTTTGTTTTCACGGCTCTGTTTATTAAGTTGGAGTGCTATATTTGCCCGCCTATTTCTTCTAGTTTTGTATAAGGATTACTTGTCAAGCCGTTTATTACCCTTCCAAAAACCTCATAACATCATATCTCATATCGTTTGTGTTTTACGCTGCTTTGGATCAGTATCTCTCCCCGCCCATTTTCTGATCTTCTACTGCGCCTTTAGGGTATTTCAAATACATACATACATACATACATACATACATACATACATACATACATACATACATACATACATACATACATACATACATACATACATACATACATACATACATACATACATACGTACGTACGTACGTACGTACGTACGTACGTACGTACGTACATACATACATGCATGCATACATACATACATACATACATACATACATACATACATACATACATACATACATACATACATACATACATACATACATACATACATACATACATACATACATACATACATACATACATACATACATACATACATACATACATACATACATACATACATACATACATACATACATACATACATACATACATACATACATACATACATACATACATACATACATACATACATACATACATACATACATACATACATACATACATACATACATACATACTGTGGTGCCCTGCGCCACATATCTGTAGGGCCCGTGGCGCGCCGCGCATTCGAAGGCAGCGCCACTTCCCAATGCTCCCTGCGTGCTGTCTGTTTCCCTCTCCCCGCTCGTTCGGGGATAACCGGTCCCGCGCGAGGGGGCTATAAAGCAAGGCACGCGCCGCCGTCTCGCTCTCTCTTCGCTCCTGCTCTTCGTTCCTGCTTCTTCGCTCCTGGCGCTTCTCCACGGATAGAGTCCCTAGAAGTATTTGCTAGTCTGCCGTCCGAGCGGGGTTCCCTATGGAACCGGTTGGCCGCTTCCCGGATGAAAGCGCAGGGGGCGCTGTACGCATTCGGAGCGTGGTCGCGATGTGTACGTGGTGCTGTGGCGGTTGTGCCGTACTGCGAATCTGCGCCGCGCTGATCCGTTGGTGCCGTGACAAGCTCGTGCACCACGTGCACTTTTTTTCGCTCGCGAGCCGGAATGCGCGCAAATTAGCTAGCATGTGTGCAAGTGTGCCTTTTTTATGGATATGTGATCGCGTCATGTCCAGAAAACGGGGTAAGCGTGATAGCACGTGTTTCTTGCCCGGGTGCAAGACCGGGTAGCGCTCGAACAAGGTGAAATGTTCTCTCTTCAGGACACCGAAAGACGCAGGAAAGAGGCAAGAGTGGGAGCGCAACATCAAGCGCGGCTGCAAAGGCAATAACATCGTATATTGTCTCAGCTAGAACATAAAGGAATATGCAAAACGAAAATTAAAAGGCGTAATAAATGAAAGAAAATAGACTGGCTGTGTTCTAATAAAATTCAAGAGAGAACGATGATAAGGCTCTTGCATGCAAGCAATGTACGAAGATGGGTTGCTCGGTGAAAGGCCCACTGCCGTCAGGTGCCGATATTGTCGGCTTTAGTGGCGGGCAAACCCACAAGTGGTGAATATCTTCCTCATTATTTTGTCAGTTGCAGACAGGAAATCCTGGACGTTGATATAAATATCGGTATATATAAATATCGGATGATCCGGATCGGGGTTGCCCTCACATTACTGTAACACGAATAAGCTAGTGTCGACGTTTGTGAGCGGCACTTCAAACCCTGCTTTATTGAGCGAAGTTTTAAGACAGGTAAAGGTAATTGAGATTCCACGGGATATGTTCCGCAACTCACGAAGGATGCCATCTCAACGCTGTTTCCTGACACTCCAAAATACTTGTTGAAACCCCTGCCTCTCAAGAGAAAGGAGCGCAACTTGTACGAGCAAAAACAGTCAGCAGGGAGACCTGCAGAGAAAGAAAAAAAGTGCACTGATCCTGAAGCATCAGTGGAGCCAGTTGAAGAATACAGCGGTGGTGGATCGTGTGACGTGAGCCTGCTCCAGGAATGCAGAAAGCTGCATGCCACCGCCACTGGGGACAAATGTCGATCTTTCTGATGTTGAACAATGAACATTCGCAAAGTGCCACTCAAGCGAGGACGAATCTCCGGAGGCAATTGCCATCGGCGAGTTCTGTTCCATCGCAGTGGTGAAGCTGCCATGAATGCTGCTGTGTGCATTCGAGGAAACAAAGTCAAGGAGATAGCTGTAAAGTCGACAGAAGAGGTAATTAATCTTATTCAGAACATCGCGAAACTCAGCTTGTGTCCTGGCAGCGGATTGAAGCCTATTACCAAGACCTTTCCCACCTACAATGGGCGTTGCTTAATTTGCGACGAACTGTACCTATATTTCCGATGCAACATGCATATAGCCTGCAAATACTTGCGAAAGTTAACTCAGAACACCCTGTCAAGAAGAAGAAAAAATTAAGAAACAGACTTCTATGTCTCGAGCAGTTTGTCGTACGAAGGACAAGGTGGCAAAGCTGGTAAAAGCTCTCGGTGAAATGAAAAATGAAAATGAACACCTTCAAGGACAGAGTTTGAAAGAAGTGTTAGTGCCCTTCCTCTCAACTAACAGCTGGCTGTTAAAATATGTTTTAGAGGTTGCAAAACGGAAGTCAACAAAAGTGATGGCATATTCTGATGAGTGGCTACTAGGCTTCCTAAGTACCAAATAATGCCTATTAGCAGTTTGCCTGAAGCGCGGTGCGATTTGAAGGGCTCGGGTTCCCATCTTGCGTGCTTTAATTGTGCATGCATCCGAAAGTTTCTAGTTCTATATACGTGTTATAACTTAGCTAAACGTCCGAAGAAGTTAAGATGAGACTATAGCGTGAATGAAAACGCCGGCGACAGCGCTCTGTTGCTCGCACACATGCATGGTCCTTGGAGCCTAGAATGTGCGTCTAGTACAGTTCTCCATGCAAGCGCAATTGTTTGCACAAAATCCTCAGAAGTCTTCATTACAATACGGCACGGCGGTAGCTTCAGCAGGATAATAGGGTATAAAAAGCAGCTTCGTTTCTACATCGGCTCAGGGGCATGCGCGCAAAACATCGCTCACAAAAAAAAAAGTCGCGTCCGTGGTTATGCCAACAACTCGGCTGCGAATTCAATATTACGACTAAACTGAAATCAAAGACTAAAGAGCGGCATCGCATGTACAGGGCACCTGACAATGAGCATGCAGCGAATGCATTTCGAAGCGCACGGGCGCGCACGTCGTCTGCTCCGTCAGCAGTGGCGCATTCCGGTTCACCGCAGCGCCACCGCGGCGATCATTCAGCGGCAGCCCCCGCCGCGGCCGGCGGACGACAGACTAGCAATATTTCTAGGGACCCTACCACGGAGACGACTCCCTGCCCTCCCGGACGACGACCCCGCACCGCCTTCGGCGACCCCCGCGCTGACGTGAGATTAAAGATGTTTTAACGCGGTAGCGTTAAGCAGCTCGTGTCGCAGAAAAGCCGGTGTCTTCAGCGGCGTTGGCCGTGAGCGATAAATCCCGGCATGCACTTCATAAATAAAAAGCAACTTCCAAGAGGGGCTGGATGGGAATCGAACCAGGGTCTCCGGAGTGTGAGACGGAGACGCTACCACTCAGCCACGAGTTTTTTTTTCTTTATTTCCTGACCGAGGACGTACACAAAAAAGACACATGTGACATCAATAACATGACAAAATAAAAGATCAAGCATTGACTTAAAGCTTCGGCCTTCCTTAGCTGAAGTTGTCGGATTAAAAATCCCTCATATGTGACAACCCTTCAAAACTAACCAACCATTCTGACTCTAGTTTTAACGCTTTCTGTTCATCCACATATGCCCGTATGCTCTCTCTAAAGAGCTGTCTCGCTGAACGTGCATCGACGTCACCATGCTCTACAGCCATTCTGCTTTTCCATATGCTGTGGAGAGCCAGTAGCATCAAAAGATCCAACGGTGTATCATTGTTCGCTTCTACTGGCAAGAATCGAATACCATGTGGGCTTATGGGTAGTTCCTTTTTAAGCGTCCTCTGGAGCACGTCCCATAAAAATACGGCGTCCCAGCATTCGAGAAACACGTGTTCAATCGTCTCCTCTTTCCTGCATATTATGCAGTGGACACCCCAGGGTACAAAAAGCCCTTTCTGTTCCTTCCATTTCTTTACCTCCAATGTTCCAGTGTGCAGCTTAAAAAAGAACGTTTTCATCCCTGCCGGCACCATCATCCTCTTCACTCTTTTAAGAACATTTTTGCCCCCGGTAGACGAGTACACAGCTCTGTACAACGGTTCTGGAAGCACCACATCGCACAAGTCTTTATACAGTTTTTTCCGGTTTACACTCCACAAATAGTCTAAAGTAAACCGCACCATCAAGAACCTGTACGCTAAGACCACTTCCCTTAGATACCCGTGGACACCTCCTGACATGCGGTCAGAAGAAACGACAATTCCCGGGAGAGCTTGACCCAGGCGTAACTGACAGACCGTACGAAGAAATGGATTTTTCACATTCCTCAAAAACATGAAACGATTGACTAACTAACCGCAGTGTGTAAAGACGTATGCAAACGTCGCAGGGCCCGTGAGGAACGACGACATGTCGGAACACCTCATGGACGAGGCGGATGCGGAAGAAGCAGCTAAGGAGTCAGGCACCAGCTCAGCAGAAACAACGGTCACTCCCCCCTCCCCAAACGCGGACGAGGTCAAGGAACAGGGTGTCAAGAATTTGCAAGCGTGTTCCGTCGGCGTCGCGGACGCTAAGGTGGCCAGCAGCAGCAACTCAACTGGGGACACGGAGGTCAGTCACAGCACAGTATTCATTCATGAGACAGACAGCATGGTCGAATCTGAGGCAGCGAACTCGGCAGCGGTAGCGAAGCGGACACACGACGACACGGAGGACCGAACACCAGGTCACGAGAATGCAGACGTCGAAGGACCGCCGACAAAGACTTCCACGGCGGTACGGCGGGCGTCCTATCGGACTAGGTCGAACTTGTTAGAGAAAAGAGGGGGGGCTGCATCGCTCCCACCTCAGACTTAACACCTGACACCATGGAGGGGTGCTCGGCCACAGACATCACTAAAGGTATGACCATGCTCCCGGGTATTCGTTCATCACCAATGATTTGTCTAGACAAAGCCATTAGATTCGCGACTATTAATGTTCGAGGGCTCGCAGCAAGGCGCAAGCAAAATCAACTGTTTCGTTTGGTTAGCGAGCTGGAGCTAGACGTCATCGCGATTCAGGAAACTAAAGTTGATGGTGAAGAAGAAACCGGGAGAATGGTTAGCCTTTTTACTTCAAGATACAATGCCGTTGTAAGTCATGCAGTTGGAGCAGCGGCTGGTTGTGTGCTGTTTGTGCGTCAGTGCCTTGGTGTCACAATTCAAGCTGTCACGACTTGTGCGTATGGCCGCTTCGTTGTTTGCGATCTCGTGCTGTATTCATACGAATGGCGCATCATTTGTGTTTATGCACCGAACAGCGTGGGCGAAAGGCACGATTTCTTTGAAGGTATTCGTCAGTATTGCAACTCTGAAAGGCTAACTGTGATAATGGGAGACTTCAATTGTGTACTCTCCGCATCAGATAAAACGAGTAGAAGGCCGCATAGTGATGCCAGCACCTGTGTTCTCGCAGAATTGGTAAATGAGTTTAACCTTGTTGATGTGGCTGGGTGTCTGGAGGGTGGACGAGCGGCACAGTTCACTCATTTCCAGGCTTCTAGCCACGCTCGACTCGATAGGATGTACATATCTCTTGATCTGGTGCCTGTATGCCACGAATACCACGTTAAGCCAGTATCGTTCAGCGATCACTGCTTGGTCACCGTCACTATCGCTGGGAACAAAACTAAATGTCAAGGATTTGACTGGCAAATGTGGAAGTTAAATTCAAAATTATTATCTGATGACAGTTTCCAAGCCGACGTTGAAAGGCATATAGCAAATATGAAGGACAAAGGCGTAACAAAGTTAGGGGCAAAATGGGAGGTTTTTAAACAGAATGTCAAAATGACAGCATTGGAAAGATCGAGCGCTATAGCCAGACAAGAAAGGGCCGAAGAAAGGTCCCTTCGCGTGAATCTACAGCGTCTAATCGATGTGGAAAGCAATAACCCCGGTTTGTTCATAGACGACATACGAGCCCTTAAGGGCAAGCTTGAACTACTCGACGCTGACCGATATCGCGGTGCCCTTGTCAGAGCTAGAGCCGAACGGCTGATAAGGGGGGAAGGTCCGACAAAAAGGGCGTTAGGCACAGAAAAGTGGCACGCTCGAAGGAATCAGATAGATGAAATTGAATACCAAGGGACCATTACCAATGAAAAGAAAGAAATCCAGCAAGCTTTCTTCGAGCATTATCGTCAGCAGTTCGCACGATGTGCAGTTGATATCGAGAGTTTCAAGAGAGTTTATTTGCCTTTAATGCCACAACTCGACGAAAAGACGACACGTGTGCTAGAGACCCCCATCACGGAGGACGAAGTGAAATGCGCTATTGGGAATTTGAACCCCGGCAAATCGCCTGGCCCTGATGGACTTAGCGCCGCATTTTATAAAGCTTTCCAGGATTTTCTCTCACCGGTACTGGAAAAAGTGTATAATGATGCATATGACCTTAATGTGCTGCCGCCGTCCTTTGCATCTTCTCATACTGTGCTAATTCCCAAAACGGAGGACCGAGGTCAATTACGCAGTGTTACCTCTTACCGGCCGATTAGTTTAACCAATGTCGACTATAAAATTTTTATGAAAATACTAGCTAAAAGACTGCAAACAGTTATTAAAGATATTGTTGGAGACCACCAAACATGCGGTATTAAAGACAGGTCCATTTTTACGAACATTCACATCGCGAGGGCCATTCTTGAATGTGGCGATGCTGGTGGACTTGGAGTAGCAATGCTCCAAATAGATCTTGAAAAGGCTTTTGATAGAGTGCCCCACGACTTGCTTTTGTGTATATTAGACTATGTCAAGGTCGGATGCGTCATCAGAGAAGGAGTGGCTATGGCTTACAGTGCTTGTACAACTAGACTAATTGTGAACAAATCTGTCGGTGACAGTATTGCTGTCCAACGCTCAGTTCGTCAAGGTTGCCCCCTTTCACCTCGTCTCTTTTGTATCTATCTTGAACCCTTATGTTTAAGCATTATCAAGCATGAGAAAATGCGGGGCTTCAAGCTGCATCAAGCAGAAGTGAAGCTTTTGGCTTATGCCGATGATGTCGCGATGTTTTGTGTAGACTACGAAAGCATCGTAGAAGTTGTGAAAACTGTAAAAGATTTTTGCGCTGTAAGCGGCAGTGCTGTTAACTGGGGCAAGTGCCTGGGCTTCTGGCACGGTGACTGGCCAGCGACCCCAGGCATTTTTGCTAACATGAAATTTGTTACCAACCCTGTCAGCTACCTTAGTGCCCCTCTTGAATCGTATCGGGACAGTGACCCATACTGGAAAAACCAAGTCGGTAAATTGAAAGATAGAGTGGACAAATGGAATGGATGGCAGTGGTCGGTGTTTGCGAAGGCCACGATTTGTAATTTGTTTTTAGTGACAAAAGTTTGGTACGTGCTTCAAGTGTTATATTGTTCAAGAGCTAATGTCCAAAACCACTCAGCCACGAGTTCGATGCTTGAAAGCGGTACAAAAGCGCTTCTAGTGAATGCGGTGTTGCCTTAGAAACGTGCCGTAGAACGTTATACTGCGGTGTATATCGGTAATTATGAGCATGTTACAGAAGTCGCAGTTACACGAGTAGCGAAGTACGTTTCCGCTACATTTCTTCTGCGCTCTGCGCACATGCAGAGCCATCTATGGCAAACACAGAAGAACCCCTCCTCGCAATGTGCGGCGCTGCCCCGACACGTGGCGCGCCACTTGCCCCTGACGCTATCGCGTTCCACTCTTGAAGACGAAGCTTAAGCGTCCTCCAAATTTTTGTTATACGGCCCGCTGTGTATTTGTCGTGCGCATCCCTCGGGCAGAGGAATCGCCCACAATACATACATACATACATACATACATACATACATACATACATACATACATACATACATACATACATACATACATACATACATACATACATACATACATACATACATACATACATACATACATACATACATACATACATACATACATACATACATACATACATACATACATACAGAATTTTGACACTGCGCTGAGGGAGTCGGTGTAGATTATGCTGTTTTCCGATTCACATTACTATTTTTCCTACACTGTGATGCAATATCATTCGACAACAAAACTTTGGCATTTCTCTTCGAAGCGGAGGAAGAGCGCTCTGATTGCTTGGGGTTGGTTGGTAGACAGTGTTCAAGATGCGCCCTTTATGACTATTGGGTAACAGAGAAGTGTCCGGAATGAGCGGATCCCGAGAATATGTGAGAACAGTTCTTCGGTCTACGAGTGGGGGTTCATTGGTTTCTACTTATAAAATGTTTATGGGTAATGCCCTGCATGCTCTTGTTGAAAAACGGAAGCCCAAGTTGTCTACGGGGTGCAATCATTTTAAATGATTTATTCCCTGACAAAAAAACAAACATTAGCAACACAAAGCATAGATCTTGCGTAGTTAATGTAGCCTCAGTTTTTGCATTTTCATCTTTGTGTAGCCCACCGAAACTAACAGCGACGCTTGTTTGGTTGCGGTTTGCACTGTAATAGACCTCGCTGGCGGCCATCTCACACTTCGTCGACCTTGAAATGTCCCGACGCAGTTGAACCCAACGATTTAAGCGGCACCCGTACTGGTGGACCACGTGCCTTTACTACCTCAGTCGAGCGCGTTTGTGTGTGTCAGGTATGATATGGTTGCCTTTGGCGAGCTAGTCGAGGTAAGTGTTCAGCTTCTTTTTCACCAATCATCGCAGCTCTCCGCAGCACCCGATTTGCGACAGCAGCAAGCATAATTGGCACGCATGAATGTGAGGGTTCACTCCAATTCGACCTCACGGTCTTAGCGAGAAGCGGCTGAAACGCTACTTCACCCCACGGAGATGTAAATTACGAGGTGCCTTCGATAGTACCGCGAAAGCCCCGTCGGCCCCTCACCCTCAGGTTCTGCGCGAGGTTCGTTTGAAACCTTACTGGGACCGGCAGCACCACATATTTCAACTCTGCGCTCTGCATACGCTTTAATGTTTTACCAATGCTTGAACGCTAATCGGGACGATGCTCACTTTGGGCGCAGAGCAGTGCCATGAGTGTGCAGTTATACTTCCTGCTGCCTGCACTGGATAAATTAAATCAAGGTATATTTTGTAGTGTGCACGTGAACACTTTTCTACGCCACTTTACCCGGTTCCAGCTGTCGTGACAACCCGTGAAAATATCTAAAAAATTCAAAACGAACACAAAGACATGTAAAGAATGAGGTGGCGTGATGTTAGAGAATTAAAATGTGGAGAGAAGATGGGTGAGCGAGGGTCTGTGAAAACAGGGTGAGGTAAAGGATGGCCCCCTTCTCCTATAAGAGAACACCAGGGCCATGGAGAGCTGAAGACGCGGGAAATTGCACGTTGCCGTAGACGAAGAGCCGATTGTCCTTGCTGGCCAGCACCACAGAACCGTCATCCATGAGGGCCACGTCGAAGCACTGGGTGTGTTTCACCTTGGATTCTAGTGCGCTCACCACTGTCCATCCTGGGTAAACACAGTCAAATTGAATTTGTTGTGGTTATCTGCCACCAGGATCTCACCTACCTGGCTCATGCAGACACCGATTGGATAGTTGGGGATACCCTCGACACCGAGTTTTCTCAGGAACACCCCATTGTAGTTGAACACCTTGACGCAGTGGGCCCGGTTGTCGGAGATGAAGATCTCCTCCCGATCGTTCACCACCACGCCACTGGGGAATTCGAGATGTTTGGAGCAGTCAATCTTCTCTAGTAATTTGCCGCTCTTGTCGAAGATGATTGCCCGCATCACTTTGCTTCCGACGACCACCACACGGCCCTTGGGGTCCACAGTCATGCCGCGAGGGTGCTGTGAATCCCAACGCCTAACTTATGCACAAACTCCCCGCTATTAGGATTGGGTTTGCGTGCGCCTGAGTATCGTACCGCTGCCAGCAGTTATTACGTTCGTGGCTCGCGTGCTCAGCGCACTGCTGATGCCAGTTATTACATGCGGCTCGCGGCCCCTCGGTAGCGTTGGCCTGGCGGCTCCGTGGACGGCAGACGGTATCAACGGTCCCAGCAAAGGCGAGGCGTCTTCTAACGAAACGACCTTTACTACATCATGAAGAAACTGGCAGAGAAGCTGACCCGGAGAGAATACAGACACTCTCACGCAGCTGGTGTCTAGCGTCGTGTCAACGGCGCGTCAAACTAGTCTCTGTCGCAGTGGAGTCTGCCGCTGCTTTTTATAAACATGCCAGTTCACAGGGAAAGGGGGAGCCCTCACAGGGAAGGGAGAGCCCGACAAGTCTGGTCAAGATGGGATGACTCAATCGCAGGTGGTCCGACCGCATCTCCTCCACCTCCTGCAGACGGGCGAGGGCGACGCACTCTCCCTCGAGCTCCAGGCTTGGCCGGCGTTTGCACACACACACGCACGCACACACATTTGGCGCGTGGCAGGATCACGTCAAGACTTGCACGCGGGAGGAAGCGTTGGGCGGCCGATGAACGGCGCCGAAATGGCCGATCCGCTCGCGGTTCTGCCTGTTGCTATGCGGTGGCCGCGTCAGCTGTCCCACTTCTCGACGGCGAAACGTAACACCGCACTGATTGTAAACCTGGAATTGGTGCATCGGTGAACGCTCAGTGACTACAATGTCACCAGACTGGCGCACCACAGCCACTCGGTTGGGGTACAGCAGCTGTCCGTAGTTCTAACATTTGCAAAAGGAGTCTCCAGGAGGTTAAGAAGTGATGCAACCCGGGAAAGAAGATCGCAGTGACACACAGAGTGTCATGGCTCTCCACGCTGACCCGTATATTTTCGTTGTGTAACACCAATTAGCTCAAAGCGCCACTTTAGTAAACTCAGATTCACCCCCGTGATCAGAAGCGAAATTAAATGTATAAAAAAATTTACGCAGTCAATGATGCTGAAAGCAGGGATACCGGGTGTTTGGAGAAGCATCTTTGGGTGAAGGTAATGGGGGTGTGGGGGTGAAGAGTCGGACACGACTGAACGACTGAACTGAACTGAATGGGGGTGTCTAACGGACCAATCTCAAAAATCCTTCAAGGGAGCTGCAAGTTGCGCTAAGATTCTATAATTGCTTTCGCCTGTCTTTGCTGCGGCTGAGTGAACCGTCTGTTTTATCGACGTAGTGCTAGTACGAGTTTCGTGTCCGGAACTTTACTTATCAGTTATGAACTAAACCATCACGGATAGTTGCGCTCTTCACGAATTTTGTGACGGGAGTGAGACACTCCGGTACAAGCTGAGGAAACAATTTTTTTGTTAGACGACGCCTCTCGCTTCGTACACGCAGAGCGTTCGTGAAATGAGCGGCCAGCAGTGACGAAAAACACTCTCGAAGTTTTTCGAGAACTTTGCGACAACTGTGAATTTACAATACAAAGTTTTCTGAAGTTAACCACAATGCTGCGTGGTGCTAGAAGTAATTTTGGCACTGTGTCGCCAAGTGCCGTCCGTGGGTCCCTTGATTGAGGGAAAAGTAGGGAAAGCTACTGGGGTCGGTGTACAAATTATTTTCCTTCCGAGCGCGCCGTCTTCCCTTTCTCTGTTTGCGAGCGCCTCATCCCTGCCGCATCGGTCTGCAGATGTTCCGGCCTTGAGCGCGAGAAGCATCCAACAAAGGGGGCGAACAGGAATAAAAAAAAAAAGTGAGACTTAAACCTGCGAGCAGCGTTTCGGAATGTGCGCTTGTTGGCAAGTGCTAGTTTGTTTTCTCGCGGATCCTAACTTTGGGCGCAAGCCTGGTGGGATGACAGTTAGTGTTTGCGTAGTTTTACATTTGTCCTTTTTTTGTAAAGTGGAGTGTCACACTTCAGCGGGTTCACATTGGGCGTTGAATTGACTTCTATTTTCAATATTTAGAATCTTGTTCGTATATTGTTTGTTATGACAGTCGCTGGTCTCAGTGCCTGCTCGCCTCAGTGTTTGCGCACGTGCTCCGGGGTATGTAATGCGTTCTGGACGAGGTTGGTGCAACGGCTGTGCTGCGTGGCCGAGAACGATTCTGTCAGATATATATCGTAGTCCCGACGGACTTTTCTTGAGCTTTGACGTTGATCACCTTACATAGGCTTCTGGTTTTGTGCGAGTCCGACAGTATACAAGCTTGAATTCGGCTTTGCATGCACTAGTTGGAATGTTTAGTTGCACATGATCCTATTTTGAGTAATTTCTGTCAGTTTATCATTATGTTGGTCATGTTGTACAGCGTGAAGCGATGGTTGCGTAGTGTTTTATGAATGTTGGTCGAAGTAACTGTGAAGCGGGTGTCATTGAGAACGGGAATATAGGCAAGGCGGCAAGGCTCATTGCTGCATCTAGTTCAGTCAATGCTGTGCTGTCTTTAACAACCGTTGCTGTGCTTATTAACACACGAAGAATTTACGAAGTGGAGAGTGAGATAATATTCCGCCTGATTGAGAGCGTAAGTGCGTGGTGAATTCTGAATGTGTGCCTTGAACTTGCTCTTCGCCCTCAACTTTCGCAGTGTGAGTAAAAAGCACTTACACCTGCTTGCGCGCTCATGCTTCATTGCCATCAGGCCGGTGTATTCCCAATCTGAAGGGATCTCGTTCTTGACCAACGAGATTCATGCAGTCGCAAATTGGCGGATGCCCATGCTGCTTTCCGAGAACCGAATGGGAAAATAATAGTGAAAAAGAACAAAGTAAAGCTTTGGTGCAGTGCTGCGAGTAATGCTCTGACGACACAGGACAGGCAAACTGAGGACTGCCAGCCTATCTTTCGCCGCCAAGTGGATGTCGGCCGTCCACATGGATTTTTAGGTGTGGCGCCCAGTGACCTCTTCAGCGGGAACCTTTCTTCAATTCTGTTCATTATTCCTTACAGCCTGCCCTGCGAGACTCCCTATAAGGTGGTTTCAATTTGTCAGGGCTGTTTTCCTGACAATTATCACGACGAAAACCCAGCCATTTTCAAGCGTAAGCAACGTAAGCTAAACGCAAATACCTCCATAATACAGCCTGTCAGAGTGCTGCTATTACTAAGTGAGCTGCACCGGTCTAGTAAATCTCATTACGTCTTAAAATATGCTACATACAGTCTACCTCAGGGGTCTCTTCTGGCATATTTATTGTTATTAATACATAGCAACACTATTGTTCATAATATTTCACACAAAATCCGCTTGCACGCACAAGACTGAATCTTGTGCAGCCCGACACTCAACAAATACAAAGTTTGCGCCTTACAATATACTATCTAGACAGCTTCCACCAATTGACGCGTCATGGGGAAATGGACGCTGAATTGAAATAAATGCGAATATACTCAACTGACTAGGAAGCGTATATCAAGAATCTCGGCATATGGTTTAAATTCCAATTCTTTGGGAAAAGCTTCAGAATCTAAATTAGTAGGCGTGCGTACCAACATAGGAGATTTCACGAAGAACTCATGTCGAATATTTAACTAGCAAAGCATACAGAATATTGAATTTCTCGGCGAAAATTTCACACAGCCTGAGATGTAAGAGAGCTGCTGTACCTCCCACTTATTACATCAATTCTTAATTATGTCAGCACAGTGCAGGATCCACGTATAGTTACCGTTATCAGACTCTTAGAACGCACACAGAACCATCTAGCCACTTTTTGTTAAGGCCGCTGTACGGTTGCTTTTTTGACCCGCTCCGCACGCATGCGGCCCGCACGTTTTCTGCCTCAAGCGGACGGGGTGCGGAAAGGGTGTTGTACGATCGTTTTGCTGACTGCCGGTCAGCCGGACGGTTCCAGCGTCCCGATTGGCGCGTTCGGGCGTCGCCTTCTGTCCAATACCATCATTCTCCAACTGGTGCGTGACCACCGTGGAGCTCTTCCGCGTCTTCCTTTCTAGCGTGCTGCATCTCGGCTGTGTCGGAATCGCCATGGCGTGGTTTTTGTCGAGGCTTTTGGTGTGATCGATGGCTCTCGTCAGCTACCACATGAGTAGCAATTCAGCAGAGCGCCTGACTACCTACATGGCCGCCAGTAGCGATGTCAGTTGGTCTTTAGTTGCTCAGTTTATCGCCGCCGACGTAATCCACCAGCAGCAACGTAAAAGGCGTAAGCCTGCAAAACGTCTTTTGAGAGATCGGCGTCGACTCGGCGAGTATTTTACGTTGGTGCGGGACATGAGAAGCGGAGACGGCACAGACTTCTTCCAGTATTTCCGCATGTCTGTGGAAAGGTAAGTAGTACATGTTCATATCATCCTTGCCTGTATTTCGTGAATTTCTTGAGCGCAGTACGCCGGAGCAGGTAGTGTGCTCGCGTCAGGGATGCATGAGATGGGAAGTGCGTTTTCATCCGTCAGAACATAGAGCGTGTGAAAACTTTATTACTAAGTTTGTTTTACTCATAACTACGAAAGAGACTGGGAATGCAAACGCGGTTACATTTGTGCATTATTAACCTCAACGAAGCCTTTCAACGAAGCGAGCCAAAGGCGCGGAAGTGCTCGTCAATGAAAAAAATAAAGTATGGACATCAATTTCTTGCCTAGTTGGTTCTATTATTAATTTTTGTGTGTGTGTGTGTTTTTTTTGCCTCAGCTTCGCGGTAATTACCTAGGCTCACCCGATACGAAGGAGTACGGCCAACATCACGTTCATGAATTTCTCAGTCAGTAAAAAGCATGAACTAATTTTAATTTTACCCGTGGCCGCTGTAGCATATCGGCCTTGTTACTCAGCATACATGCATCTGCCGTGCTTTTTTGCGTACAGGAAACGTGGGGTTGTCTAACTCATTTTATTCAATAGACAAGTGTTTCATTATGCTGTTGTTATTGTGCAGGTTTGACAGTCTCCTAGAGTTAGACCTCTGATTGAGCCACTCAAAGCCTCATTGGTCAGTTTGTCAGCTGGGGAGAAGCTGGCATTCACATTAAGGTAAGCGTGTTTGTTTTTTGTTTTTGTTTTTTACAGTCCAGTGACGTGTAAGTAGCATATACCATGTGCAGGTGTATGCAATGCTGTCATCTGTTTAAGGTGCATCCACATTTTAAGCTCTTTAGTTATTGTACCGCATGTATGAAAAAAAAAATGTATTGTTTACTTGTAATTTACAGTGCACAGCGCCTCATGGGTTTTCTTGTTCTACTTGTGTGCATAGTCACAGCTGTACTAGTAAGCTTTTTAAGTGCTTATGGTTAGCTCCTGCATGTAATCATCCTTTCAGCATTTCAACATCTGCTCAGTCAAGAAGGCAATAATGTCATTTTGGATTATACTAACTTTTTATTGTGGCTGTAAACATTCCTTTACATTTGTGGTCAATTCTATATTATCAAGTATTGCCATGTCTAGTACACCATGTGCTTTTCGTGAGATCTCCCAGTTTGTTTCTTGATTGCACATACGTTATTTTACAAACAATGCAAGACATCCATCGACCAGTGCTAAGTAGAAATGTGAAAATATGTTAGAATATTGTGAATATTTGCTTCACTGTTTAGCTTGCTGTCAGTATTTTGTAGTCAAGCAGTTCCAAAGCTGCTAAGAGGAAATGCTGAACGCTGACAAAATTTCACAGCAGAATAATGCTGCAGCAATTATAGTAATCAGCAAACACAGAAAAGTAGTCAGCTCCCCTGATTTATCTTATTATCTTAGGCTAAAAAAAGGTATAAAAATTTCAGGCCACCATATCATGCTGAACTAATATTTAAGCATACTTCTAGCAGTATGTTGACCATGGCCTATTGACACAAAGGGCTCCCAGCTGCAAAGAAAACATGTAGACTTGCTTGAATTTTGATTTAGGTGTGATGATCCTAAGTAAATTACATCTCCATAGCTTGATTGCATGCCTTGAATGTCAGAGTCTATTGATGACTTTTTTTGCAAACATACTGCAATTTTTTATGCATGGCTCGTCCAACATTGAATATGTAGATACTGAATACGAAGAAAACAAAAGGCCATATATTTACATAGCATGTAAAGGGACTGTGTAAGTCTAAAAAACAGTCCGATAATAAAATATCTCATGACAGTGCATTGCAAATTTGCGTTGTCGTAAGGGAGCAACAGGTCTTGATACTGTTATTTCAATTTAAGGTGGTGGAAAACTAATATTTATGGATTTTGAGTCCTCTTTTGGGGACTTACATGCATCCAGCACATTTACGTTACTTCCTTTTATAAGGTTTCACACTCAAATGTCCATACATTAATTTCCTTTGGATCCTCGTTGATCAGATATTTAGATGCCCAACCATATAGTGAGAATCTGCACTTTTATATTTACCAAGTGTAAAGCTGTATACATTTTGCTGGCTTTTTACAAGACATGATTCCATTTCTCGTGTATTAATATTAGCAGAGCATATCACATATCATGGGCCTAGCTCACATTCTCAAGCTTATGGATGGGTGAGATAATGTTAGTATTTGCATCAACCAAGCATTCAGTGAAAAACTGAAAGCTAGAATACATGTCATAATCTTTTGACTTCTATAATCTGAGTCGTTTTGGGACGTTTAAACCCTACAAACCGAAACCAAACAGTACAAGTGAACAAGAGCTCAGTGGCCTGGCTCGGTACTGAGGAAACTCATTGCCAAAGTGCCTCTGACTTCAGGTATTGCAGCAAGTGTGTTCCGAGATTTGTTTGCATGTTCCCTTGTTTAGTTAATAGAAACATTAGTGGTGTGAATGCCAGTGGCACTGCACTTGTGTTCAAAGTAGGCACAATCTATACGAAAGAAAAATACCACTGCCAAGCCTTGCATAGTCTCGTTCTTCGACTACTGCTCCTTGCCCTCAAGGACTTTTATGACATCAGGTCAGCTCTGAGATATGAAGCAAAGGGGGCAGGTGTAGTAAGACGCCGACTACGCGGATTCTTTTATTACAGCTAATGATTGGTTGCTGATGTAGTGATCTGTTGACTAATAGAATAATAATTCCAAAATTCTTCGTGCTTGTACTAAGTACTTCATTCTTAATCAAAGAGTGGTTCCATGCCTATGTATTGCCTGTTTGAGATTGTGCTTGCATTTCATGCTTTTCAACAATATGAACTAGTATCTCACCACCATATCAGCTCGGTGATGGACACTTACTCCTGAACTCAAGGATTTGTATTTGATCCAGGCTGTGGTGCCTACTTTTCAATTGAGGCAAAAAGCAAGGCGCCTGTGTACATTGCAATGTTAGCGCACTTTAACGAGCCCCAGGTAGTCAAAATTTTCGGACCCTCCTAACCTAGCAGCATCCCTCATAACCTTGGTTCACTTTGCAACGTTAAACCCGTAAACCAAATTATAAACTGCTTCACTGAATAACACCTGTGCCTAAAAGTTTGTTCCATGTACAAATAGTACTTTGCATTGGTCCTACTCACTGGGTTTCCTATTTTTGCAGGTACCTGGCACACGGTTCCACGTTGAGGATTATAGCAAAGTCGTACAGGATCTCCGACTCTATAGCAGGCCGTATTGTGAGGCAAACATGCATTGCCTTGTGGCAAGTTCTTCAGCCCTTGTATCTCCCAGAGCCAACCACAGCTGACTGGGGACGAATAGCTTTTGAATTTGAAGACCTTTGTAATTTTCCAAATTGTATTGGGGCAACTGATGGGAAGCACATTAAGATAGAGGCGCCTGTTAACTCTGGAACAGTGTTCCACAACTACATGGGTGGCTTCAGCACAGTTCTACTTGCTGTGTGTGATGCCAGATATCAATTCATTAAAGTAGACATTGGGGAATGCGGTTCTCGTGGGGATGCTGGCCTCTTCAACAGCTGTGAACTGGGGAATTCAGAGCGGGCTCTTGGTCCATACTAGAACCAAGGCTGCTCCCAGGCACCTCTGTAGAACTTCCTTATGTCATAGTTGGGGATGAGGCCTTCCCACTATCTTCAAATCTCATGAGACCCTTCCCAGGAGCAAGCCTGAACTCAGAAAGGAGGATTTTTAACTATAGGCTATGTCGAGCAAGGCGTATCGTAGAGAATGCCTTTGGTATTTTGGCTAACCGGTGGAGGATCCTTCGTCAGGAAATCAGGGCCTCTACAAAAACGGTGGATGCAATAGCATGGGCCACTGTGCTTTTGCATAACTACCTGAGGACACTTGATGACGAAGAGGACACCATTTTTCAGTATTGTTCCCCAGCAGATGTTGACAGGGTGGGAGAGGATGGGCGAGTAATTGATGGTGAATGGAGAGCTGATGAGCGCACAGGTCCTGGCTTTACACCTGTTCGCAGGTGCAGCAGCAACAACTATGGAGCTCAGGCAAAGGCAGTGCGAGAAAAGTTCGTGCAGTACCTTCTCTCTCAAGCTGGACGTGTGTCGTGGCAGGACAAAGTACTTGATGCTGGCATTGTACTTCCAAAATAGCAAGTTACATTTACCTTGAACGTGAACATGGTGCAGCCATTGTCGAATTCCGGCCTACATTTTATTCAATAGGCATTTTCAGGTTTGCTCGGTTAGCTCACGTTAAAGCTAGACAAAAGAATTGAGACCTGGCCCACAGCTTGCACTACAGTGAGCGGTTTCCTGAAACTGGTTCATGTGCTGCATTTAGGAATTCAAGCAATTTCCGGATTGCAGTGGCAGCACAGCGCTAGGACGCGACATGTGTTGACCATTTATGCTGGGTGAAAATCTCTTGAATGCCTAACAGTGCTGCTGTTCTGCTGCTGCTGCCAGGTTCTGGTCTGCATCTGGTTCAGCGGGCCCTCTCATAGCGGTCCGTTTGATCCAGGCCAGCTGGTGACTTTTCATGTACTGGCATGGCACCACAGCTCGCACTGCATTGTGAGTGGCTTCCTGCAACTGGTCCGTGTGCTGCATTTAGGAATTCAAGCAATTCCCGGCTTGCAGTGGCAGCCCAGCGCTAGGACGCAACATGTGTTGACCATTTGCATGCTGGGTGAAAATCTCTTGAATGCCTAACAGTGCTGCTGTTCTACTGCCGCTGCCAGGTTCTGGTCTGCATCTGGTTCAGCGGGCCCTCTCATAGTGGTCCGTTTGATCCAGGCCCAGGCCAGCTGGTGACTTTTCATGTACTGGCATGGCACCACAGCTCGCACTGCATTGTGAGTGGCTTCCTGCAACTGGTCCGTGTGCTGTATTTAGGAATTCAAGCAATTTCTGGCTTGCAGTGGCAGCACAGCGCTAGGACGCGACATGTGTTGACCATTTGTATGCTGGGTGAAAATCTCTTGAATGCCTAACAGTGCTGCTGTTCTGCTGCCGCTGCCAGGTGCTGGTCTGCATCTGGTTCAGCGGGCCCTCTCATAGCGGTCTGTTTGATCCAGGCCCAGACCAGCCAGTGACGTTTTATGCACTGGCTTCGCTTCAGAGCTCTCACTGTGCTGCGCTCGTGTAACTGTGTGGCCTTTGCCATTTATAGCAGCTTCTTCATTTATTTTTCTTTCATTCCTTTGCCTGTTTGTGCTTGTGGTTTTCTGTTTTTGTTCTGTTTCTTTTCAGGTGACTTCAGACTTGTCCAAAAGGCAGCTGTGAAGTTTACAGGGGCGTTGCAGCCTGCAGTGCAGTCATGTGCATATCCTAACCGGATATATATATATATATATATCCGGTTAGTGAACATATATACCCAAGCAAGCGGAGGGGAGGACAGCCGTCGATGTAGCTTAGTTGGAAGAGCACTGAACACGACATTCGGAGGTCGTGGGTTCGACTCCCACCATCGGCGCATTGTTTTTCCTTCCGCTTTGCATTTAATGCTCTTTATTCCAGTAATCAACACACGACAACATTCCCGTAAATGTCAACAGTATGAATAATAAAAAAAAAAAAAAAAGTTTGCCTTGCACTCTGAGACTGTTCGCTCCTTTAAATGCTATATATATATATATATATATGGTGATGAAGGAAGTTGTCAAGCAAATCGACGACTGATATAGGTATATCTATATATATATATATAATATTGCATGCAAGCTAGACCATAAGCATTCATACAGCATATGTACACACATATACCGATTGTTATGTGGCGGTATATATAGTTACTGGCAAATAAGGAAATTATGTGCAGTTCACTACACACTGCGTGCTTCCTGCAGTATGTTCTAGCTGCTGACCCAAATTTGCTCCACGGGGCTCATTGTGCTGCTGTATGAAACAGTGATATTTCTGGCTTTACAGTGATATTTCTGGCCTTTTCTTGACAAGTAAAAATAGTAAGGGTGAATGTAATGGTGATTCTCTTTTCAAAACCACAAGGTAGTAGATAACGTTGCTAATTACTAAGTGGTGTCATTACCTTTTATAACTAAAAGTTTCAGAAGGGATTTTGGTTGCTGACTAGTAACATTTTCAACCTAATATAGCTTCTTTTGTTCTTAGTTTGCTTTTCGAAGAACACAAGCATCAGAAACTTGGAAAAGGCCATGTTGAAGTTGGGCGAAAGAGCATCGAGGAAAAAGAAGGGCAGCTGTGGCTTGCATCTTTCACTGGCATCCTTTGCTGTGTATTGAAGTTTGCCTCTTTTCATTTTATTTAACTCTGTATGCATTCTTGTCTGTGTGCAATTCGCCAAGTAACTGGGGGACTATTAGCAAGACACACTTTGAGGCCAATGTATGATGATGTGGGTGATTATACAGTGTGCATTACAAGTACACATACAAACTGCTTTCTGTACTTTGTCCTGTCATCACCTTGGGTAAATTTCAAAGATCTTGATGCAAGTGCACTGTAGGGATACCTGGTGGCTAAACAAAAGAGGAAACTGTGTGAGGAGAAAGGAAAATAACAAGAATTGCTTCCCTGTACAGTGGCATTTATTCTTTCCTACTGACCTTGTCCTTTAGCAGTATTTTTTTGCCGGCACCACAGGACATATGTTAATGTGTTGTGCAAAAGTATTCACGGCAGGTTAAGTCGACTTATTTTGCAATCGACAATTTCTGTTCCATGCAAAGCAGTGTTGTAATCGTCTTGCAGACTTTCCAGAGAAATGCCCTTCTTGAGTCCCACAGTTTCAAAACACACAGCTTCACTGTTTGTCTCATTTCCATAACTAAAGAAAAGGTTCACATATACAGCTATGCCTCGTTAACACAGACCCTGTTAATATGGACGTGAACGACTCTTAATACGAGCAGTTTTCCTGCAGATGAAATTTTCAATGCATTTACACTTCATTGACATGGAAGTTTGGTACTTGGACAATAAACAAGAGCCTATTGGAGCCTTGTGACCCATGTATTCTTCATTAATATGCACGGCAATGCTTGCAAACAAAATTGGCACTGTGGTAGCAAGGTTTATATTGTAGAGTGTGAGGTCTTTCAAGGCTCTTTCGTTTCAGTAGGAAAGTAAAACAGAATGAATCACATCGGCTGTTACTCTGTGAAACTCATCATACCGTTCCACTGTGGACAATATTTTGTGAACCCATGAACTGTGAGGCACATTGAATCCTTCCGATCACTACTGCCTGCTCCCAAATCACTTCTCACCTAGGCACAGTTCGCTTGCCTTGGGATCACCATGGTGTGTTTTTGTTGTGCTCATGGGGTCTCGTCAGCTACAAATTAGTAGTGCTTAAGTAGAGTTCTTGAGTGCTTACATGGCCACCACCGTAAATTTGAATTGGCCTTTGCTCGCACGGTTCGTAGCTGCCACCACATTGTCCACTTTTCTGACTTTTCTAGTATGCCTTCGCTGATTTATCTAGATGTTTCTACGCCGAATTTAAGTTGAGCACTGTCAAATGAACGCGCATTCATAGTTCGACGACCGATGAGCACGATTGCTACTATAGACGAAACCGTCTTGCTTTACTGTTTTGTGGGTGCAAGTCAGCCCAATAAAGAGCTATTAGTTGCAAAAGTAGCATGCACCGGTCCCATTGATGGCAAGGTGTATGAGTGCAGTGAGGATAAAAGACAAGAATCTGCATTGGCGACAATCACCAGGCGTTAAAATCATGAATGCTGAAAGAAACATTCAAAAAGGAATGATATGACGGTTTGGGCATGTATACAATACAGAAAAGAGCTACAAAAAAAAAAATCTAGTGGAGCCTGAACCAGCGCAACCCGGGAAAGATAACAATTATGGAAGATCTACCAATGATTAGCCTCAAACCAATGCAAGCTCTCTTTAGCCTTCCACTACATTCCCCTAAAGGAAAATTAAAATGAAATATGTGACAGATGTGTGAAAAGGAAATGGAGACTCAAGGTGTTACCTGAAGAGAAAAACCGCTCACTCACAACTGATTGATTTCTTGGATGCAGTTCAGTGCTATAACATGCAAACTAAAGCATGGGGATTTCGGCATGAAACATGTATAGCTATTGGCAATTTCTATGTGGGAATAGAGCCAGGGTAATTAGTTCCCATGACTGCAAAAGTATTTACATTAGCTGCAGTTTGCCATGTTGTTACTACATGTTTGTTGCACAGGGCTCTCTTTGTGCTGCTGCTTTATGAAAGCATTGATGTTGGTTAAATGCAGTTTATTTTAATCTGAGAAATGTTTGTGCAATAAAACACATTATTTTAATCCTAGAGTTCCTGAAATCAATACTTAGCATATTGTGTGATGTACTTAAAACAGAAGGTGGCTGTGACATTAAAACAACTAAAAGAGAAAAAAACAAAAACAAAAGACTATGCAGTGTGTTATATACCAGGTGTCCTAGCTTTCAGAAAATCTATGTGCCCTAGCTCAGTGAAATAATCCAGCTGTGGGCTGTTGAAAGTTGCCTGGCCTAGGCTGGTGTTTCATTATTTAACCTTAAAATGATTAAGGCTATATAGTTAACATTTAAATTATTGGTTTCAAGAACAATTAGTATCAATAAGCAAGTAGAAAACTGTTTTCCAAAACAGCTGACAGAAATGTTTGCACTAAGGTGCCTTCTATTTTGCATAACTTTTTTTTTCTCTGTCTTGAACGGCAACAAACCCAATAAATAAAGTGTCTGCATGACAGCAATTCCTCTTCAATGTCCCTAAACGTAGCTCAGACAACAAAATTGGCTTTTGTCAGAAGTGCTCTCCATGGTGTGGCTTTGCATGATGTGGGTGAGAGATATGTGTGAGCAGCTAGTCATATGAAAGCTCTATTTGGAAGCCAGCTATGGAAATCATGCCATGAAGCAAACATTGCGGGCAGCTGCTTTTCAGCACTATCTGCAACTTTAGAGCTGATGCTTTGCTCCTGGGGCCAATAAATAAGTCACTAATTAGTTTTTACTACCTGCAGAAAAACCATGGCAAATGGAAAGCCACTGGAGACTAGGGCAATCAACTCTGAATAGTTCTCGGTTGGTTTCACTAGCCTAGACCAGTCTACCTAATTTAAGGTTTGATTAAATTTAGCCGGGATACTTGGTATGCATGGTTTGCTGGCATCTCTTGGGGTCAGCTTCAAGTGAAACGGTGATGACGCAGCTGTGGTCTTGACTGATATGGTGGAAGCTGTCCTGTAGTCTCTTATCAGATGCTTTGTATTGGAAGGGGGTGCATGCTTCTGGGATCATGATGAGAATAAGCAGCATTTTGAGGTCAATGGTTTGGTTTGGTTTGTGGGGTTTAACATCCCAAAGCAACTCGGGCTATGAGAGACACCGTAAAGGAGGACTCCGGAAATTTCGACCACCTGGGGTTCTTTAACGTGCACTGATATCGCACAGCACACGGGTGCCTTGTTTTTCGCCTCCATCCAAAAGTGACCGCCAGGGCCGGGATTTGATCCCATATCCTTGGGAACAGCAGTCGAGCGCGCCACCCCAGCGGGGACTTTGCCAATGAGATGAGATGGCTAACTATAATGTGCATTACAAGTACACATACACACTGCTTCCTGTACTTTCTCCTGTCGTGACTAAGTAAATTCTAAAGGGCTTGATCCCAGTGCACTGTGGGGATAGCTCGTGGGAAAAGAAAAGAGGAAACTGCATGAAGAAACAAGGAGAACAAGAATTGCTACATAGTACAATTGCATTTATTCTTTCCTACTGTCCTTGTCCTTTAGCAGTGTTTTTGCCAGCTCCACAAGACCCATATTAATGCGTTGTGTAAAAGTTTAGAAACAAGTTAAGCCGACATATTTTCCACTCAACAAATTTTTGTTCCATGAAACACAGTGTTGTAATTATCTTGCACACTCTCCAAAGAGAAATGTCCTTCTTGAGTCCCACAGCCTGGCTGTTAGTGTCATTACCATAACTAGAAAAGAAATAAGTTCACATATACAGCTCGTTAAAATGTATTTATGTGACCCATGTAATTTTCATTAATAAGCACAGCAATACTTGCAAACAAAACTACCACTGTGGTACCAAGGTTTCTATTATAGTGTGTGAGGGCTTTTAAGGCTCTTTGTATTTGCGTAGGAAAGTAAAACAGACTGAATTGTGTGGCTGTTACTCTGAAAAACTGCCATCCTAATACCGTTCATTGCACTGTGTACAATGTTTTTGTGAATTCATGAATTGTGAGGCACACTGAGACCTTCAGCTCACACACTCCGCTTCTCAAATCACTTTTTCTTATGTTAAAATAGTTAGCAGTAAAGTCACCGCTGCAAGGCTTGGCAGCTCATTTGCTAGTCATTGCACAAAATGAATTAGGCTGCCCGCTTAGATTGTAACCATTCTGTTATAACCTTATCCTGCAAAGCTAAGGTAAAACACTCTGCATAGGTGCAAAGCAGAGTAGTGAATCTGTGAATGCAAACAGCAAATCCAATCTAAGCAGAAAAGGAATGAATTCAGATTAAGTTACATGTGACCTTAGTGTCAACAAGTCGGGTGTTACATCCATGCCTCACAGCTTTCATAGTGGATCAACATCACCATTATAGAACCAATACCTATGTGATAATGCTCAACACACGATGAAAAGATAAGGTAATGAATCTTTGCAAATGTGGTATGAGACCATGCACAGTGGTGGCCATACAGCAAATGTAAACTGATATGTGAGAAAACCCAGTTGATCACTTTGCAAGGTGCAAAAAATTTAGGCGAGCAGCAAATGCAACAAAGACTAAAAAAATCAGTATTGCATTCTACATTGTTGTAAGATTTGCACACGTACATCATCGATATCACTCAGTAGGCAAGTAATCATGGGCGTCACAGCAAAATGGAAGCAGCAAATAGGCACGGACATGAGCATCGACATCTGATTTTGATAGCATCGAAAATATCTCAATTGGTACCCCTTAGCAAAGAAATGCAGCTGAACAGCTACTCAATACCATTGAAACTGAGTTGGCATGCAGTCTGGTGAGAGTAGAGCTGTCAAAGCAACAAGTATGGGATGTAATGTGTGCAACTCCATAACAGCATCATGTCAGTATAAAGCCTACATACATCATTTGTCTAAGCAGTTGTCCAATGAACTTAACTCATCCAAGTTATGCAGGAAGAAAGCAGATTGTAACCACAATAATTTCTTCAATTGTTTTCTTTCTTTTTAACCAAATATGTTTTCATGCTCAACATGCCTTAGGTACACCAAAGTGTCCATATCATGAGGCACAGTTGCATATGGTGTGCTTTTTTTTCATAAGTACAACCTCCCGCCATACTGTACTTTTTTTTTTTTTGGCATCGCGTCTAAATGTTTTTTTTTTTTTTTTAAAGACCTGATGTGGTAATAAAGTGTTTAGCCCATCACATAAAGCAGTGTTCAGTCGACCGATTCATCGCACAGATACTTATTGCAGACATAGGTGCACCATAGCTAGCAGGAAATAAAAATAAACAGGAAGGTACTCTCAAAGTGACAGCTGCCGTGAAAGTACACGATATTTTCACAGTTTGCACAGTGCCGTCGAGCACCCACATCAGCACAAAGCGCAAACCGCGGAATAGTGGCATATTAGTAGCCCGAAAGCCGTGCAGCTAACGTCGTCGAAGGGCTCGGCGCTCGCACGGGAAGGGCTCGGCAAGCACAGCACATACACGGACCGCGATCAACACAGGCGATCGACACATCGCGGAAACAAAGTCGTGTGCTCGTTTCTGTTGCGGTCACTGCGACCAGTGGAACAGGTGCCAGACTAGTTGTCACCAAGTTAATTTCAGTATTAGGAAAACACAGTGTGTGACGAACTTTGCAAACATGGACAGTCCTCTTCTAGGTGGCAGTCGCTCAAGTCGTAAACACTTTCGCAACACATGCACGGGCACTTTTCGATGCGCTGAGGAGCCGATTCGTGCGCATGAAAATCACCGTGAAACTGTTGCTGGCTGTCGGCCGTGAAGATCCTCACGGCTAGCGATAATCACAAACACGTCGTGACACCGGTGCGACCTAGTACACTTCGCCGGTTGGAAGATCACTGTCTTCAGCTCAGCGCAGATAACAGTGGCGTATATGATCCGACTTGAGGGGAAAACACAGTCGATAGGAACACTAGTAAGCAATGCGCGCAAAGTATATTGGTTTTTGCGGCAGAGCAACAACTACCATCTACGCTACGCTCGTCGCTTCGCTATCACCGCTGGCGGCCATATTGCCTGGCAAGATCGGGGAGGAGGAGCTAGAGACGTAGAGACGTCGCCTACAGCGCAACCAATAGCTGCAATCCGGTCGCCTTGCTGATCAGCACGTGCGGGCAAAAAGTTGAGATTGAGTCAACTTTTCTGCGGACGACGGATGCGGGTGTGCGCTATTGTATGCCCCGCCGAACCGGTCGTCTCGGTGCGGCCGCATGCGTGCGGAGCGGGTCAAAAAAGCAACCGTACAGCGGCCTTTAATGGTTACAATTTTCAACACATTTCAGCAGTGATGGAATCTTTTGGCTGGGAATTTTACAGTACTGCTATTAGTAGGCATCTCTGCTCTGTTTTTAAAAAACTGGGATTGAAAAAGCTGTGTAGGCTGCTACTAGCACTACTAAGAAACTCCCAGCCAAACTCCTGAAACGCTTTGCTGAAAATTGTAGAACGAAGCGGGTAACAAGGTTTACGCGTTCTAAGATATCTGATAGTGTAGCCATAGGTGAATCCTACACGGCGCTGACATATTCAAGAATCGATGTAACATGTGTGAGGTACAACAGATATTTTACATCTGAGGCTGTGTGAAATTTGCACTAAGATATTCAATGCCATGTATGCTTTGCTATATGCATATTTTATATGACTTCTCTATGAAATTACCTCTCTAATATACATTTCGGGGCATTTAAATTCGGAAGCTTTTTCCAAAAAATTTGAATTTAAACAGTATGCCGAACTTCTTGGATTACGCAGTCAGCGCAGCATATTTGCATCCATTTCAACTGAGCGTCCATTTCTCCGCGATGCGTCATTGGTGACCCTTTCTAGATGATATAGATCGGTAGAGCTCAGTAAGTACTAAAAGCACTCTGACGAGCTGTATTATGAAGGCATTTGTTTTCAGCTTACGTTGCGTACGCTTGAAAATAGCGTAGTTTTCCATTGTGGTAATTGTCAGGAAAGACAACCTTTAGAAATGACGCGCTGGGACCACCGCTTAAGCGAGTCACGCAGGGTTGGCTGTGAGTAATAATGAAAAAAAAAAATGAAACAAAGCTTTCCGCTGAAGAGGTCTCTGGGCGCCGCACCAACAAATCCACGTGGAGAGCCGACATCCACTTGGATGCCAAAGGTAGGTCGGCAATCCACAGTTTGCCTTTTCTGTGCGGCCCGACCATTACTCACCACATCACACTAGAAAAGTTTGCTTTTCCCTTTTTTTTTCGCAATTATTTTTTTCCGTTTTGTGCTAGGAAAGTAGCACGGCCATCAGCCACTTCCTGACTGCATGAACCTCACTGGTCAAGAACAAGATACTATTATATTGAGAATACACCGGCTTGATGCTGATGATGAGCGCCTCGCAGATGTAAGTGCTTGTTACTCACGCGGCGCAGGTTCGGGGTGGAGCATACTCAGGGCACACATTCAAAATTCTCTACGCACTAACGCTCTCAATCAAGTGGGCAATGCCCGCATGTTCCAGTTTTTAAATTCTCTGCGAGTTAGAAAGCACAGCGAGGTTAATAAAGTTAGGGCAACACTCGCTGCACTCGCTGCATTGGATGCAGCAATGAGCCTTGCCGCCTTGCCTATTACCCGTTCTCAATCAGACTCTTGGCACTTATTTCGACTTGGTGCTACGTAACCAGCACCTCAGGCCGTACAACGCTACGAACATGTTGATGACATTAGAAAATTATTCAAAATAGAACCCCATTGATCGAAAACGAGAACTAAACATTCCAATTCTACATGCAAAGCCGAAGTCAAGCTTTGACAGTGTCGGACTCTCGCATGACCAGAAGCTCATGAAAGATGACCAGCGTCAAGCTTCAGGAAACGTTCGTCGGGGCTACGATATCTGATGGAATCGTTCTCGGTCACGCAGTCCAGCCATTGCGCCAACCACGTCCAGCACGCACTGCACACCATGCACGGAGCACGTGCGCCAGAAGGTGAGACCAGCGACAGTCATCACAAACAAAATTCGAACATACTCTAGATATAGCAAGTAGCAGCCAACTTACCGCCTACTGCGCACCCACTGAAGAGCAAGACTCTACAAAAAAGAACAAAAGTAAAATAACGATAACACCAACCCTCGCCTCACCAGACTTACGCCCGACAGTAGGATCCGCTAGAAAACAAACTTGCCCTTGCCAGCAAGCGCATACTATTCCGAAACGCTGCTCACAGGTTTCCCTCTCTCTTTTTTTTTCGCCTCCTCTGGGGGATGCTAATGGGAATGGAACATGCTAATGGGAATCTTAAGAAGACATCGGACCCACCACATGCCCGAAGTGTTCCACACCAGCTGCAAAAGTGGATGTTTGTCACCTGCTGTGGGCTTGTGCAGGGACAAGGGCATCAACGACACAGATTCTACAGGAAGTGGGACTAACCGCAAAAAAGGAAGAGGACTTCTCCAAATGGCTCACCGACAATGATAAGAGCAGGAGCCTTCTCCGGTTCCTTTCAGAAAATGCTTTACATTGGGTATTATATTACGCTTTATGGCTTGATTAAAAAAAATACCACCTAACACAAACTTCTGCAAACACAAACTGGTCCAGAAGAAGGCAAGTCTTCTTGTCGAAAGCTTGACGAGCGGACAGCGGTTACCCTTTAACCCCTTTTCTTTCTCCGTTGCGTTTTACTGAAGAAAGCTTTCCTTTAAGTTGTGAGCATGCGCAGAAGCATGCCGCGAGGATGTGACATTTTATGAATGTATAGACTCGCAAAAGGAGCAAGAGGTAGAAAGGAAGCCTGCGAGGATTTGTCTGCTACATTAGTCGCGACTGTTAATTTAAGAACTTGTATTCTTTGATACGCTGCGCTATTCTCCTTCAGATCGCCTAGGAATCTGTCATTTCAAATTTTGTACACAAAAGCGGTGCACATACCGGGAAAATGTTGACTGGTTGCCGATGAGGCGCCATGTAGAAGCGTGCGATTTGTTGGTCTCAGCCAAAGTCCAGTCACCAAATAGGAGCAAGATGTCGTTTGGAATGGACGCTTCGCTGGCAGGTCCCCGCCAGCACACTTGCCAAGCGCCGTCGACTGGCCAGTCACCGACTGCGCATGGAATATGGCATCGAGGAAAATCAAGATATAAGTTTTGCGAACCGGAACTACTTTCATATTCATCAACTATAAATGACCAGCGAGATACCATAAGGCCTTAGGTAAAGTACAGAGTATTGCGCAAGTAAATATGTCGTCAATATATCATTCTCAACATCACAACCACCAATACCCAGGTAAGTTCTGTAATGGGGCAAAGGCAAGACCTCCGAGCTTTGCGTATTGCTGCAGGTACGGCAGCCTATCGTGGAGAATTCCACACCTTCATTTCCCCAGATTTCATTACTTCAATCTGCTCTTTTACCAAGTGGGACAATTGGTGACCTACTCTTCGAGTCCTGACTGTTTTTTTTTGTGGGTGAAAAGACGAAAACGTGGTCTTCTCATCTACCAATATTTCACGCGTCGATAGACGAAATATCGAAAACGCTCCCACGCGAAGAGACTGTTATCCGGAATGACCACGGCTTCAAAGTTTACGTGAGCCTTCTCTTTACACAGCGGTAGTGTCTCTATTCAGAAACGTGACCAACCTAGTGAATCGCACTGACGACCTTGAAGCTGCCTCCGGTGGGTAGATGAATACTGAGAACCTCCGCAATGATATTTAATAAGGAAAAAGGGGGGTTAATTCGTACCAGTAGTGTCGCTAATTTATCTGCGTGCAGCTTTCTCCAAGTTGCGCCTTAAAAACTGCTAGCCTAAATTTATCCTGATTTACTTTGTAGAGCGTTTCAGTCCTAACTTCAATGTCTAAGCCCCTGTATTTTGAGTCACCAGTTCTCCACCTTGTTCTTACGTCTACCACAAATGCCTTCCTGTAATCTTGGTTATCCCGGAAGCCTAAGATCTCCAGAATGCTGTTTCCGATTCACCAATTGGGTTAATACTGCTACACTCCAGGAAAATGCTCAAACGTTTCTGCCTATTGAGTCGCGTCACATAAGTCCCAATGTCAGAGGTTTTCTTCCTTTAGCAGTCGGTCGCTTCCGGCAGTGCATGTTGTGGAAAACCAGTTGTCTCCCCCTTCCCGTTTTCAGATGGGGAGGGGGATTGACACCCGGAAGTGCCGTGCCCCAGAGTCACACATTACTCATCAGCCCATCATCATCCATTCAACACCTCCGGCAAGGTCAATCCAGGGCCAAGTGGGGTCTGGGAGAGCTTTTTAGTTCGAGGTGAGGGCCCTACCCGGACAAGGGTAGGGCCCCAGAGAAGTGAGTGGCATCTGACGCAGAGATGGCCTGCGGCGCCATCGTGGCATTGAGCCAACGAGGCGGACCTTCATACCTTCATGACAACGCAACGAGTGTCACTAAGGGCGACTCCCCCTTCGCCCCGTGGCTGCGCCAGCTGGGAGAGGAGGTAAATACCTCCCCTTGGAGGAAGGAGAATAAGCGATGGGTGCGCCACCAAGACGTCTACGCAGGTTCCCGCGAGAAGACGACAGGGAGGTTCTGGATCTAGCCGGCAACGAGAGCGGTCGTCTCCCGCCGTCGCCTCTCCCGGCAAATGCCGGGGGATAGCGGGCACGGAGTACGCTGCGCGCACGGGAGGACCCGTCGTGCACGACCGCCCGTCTTCTGGTTCCCAACGGTGAAGCGACCAGTAAATACTGCAAGCTCTCGCCGCCTTCCGTGGCAAACGCCGTGGTAGGGCTTTGTTCGAAGAATTCGGCGCGCACGGGAGATCCCGGCCGCCATATTCACGGCGTGTGCAAATTTCCGCCACCGAAGTCGCACCCCCATTCCCCAGCCGGTGAGTCAAAAGTATTTCTTACGTAGCCTTGCCCTTCAAAGGAAAACCTTGTGGATGTATAGCTAGCCGGCATGCTCTGTATTATTTGCAAGTGCAATAAATAGCATTGGAGTAGTAATGCTGTGTCGTCCCCGTTCTTGTCCCTTTGTTCCCCTCCGCGGGTCGCTAGCGAGGACGCAGCACCTGGGGAGTAGGAGCGGGGCGGAAGACCGTCCCGTTTAAACTCCTACAATGTGCGAAAATGTAAAGGCTGAACGCGCTACTTACACTCACCTTTTTATAATGAGGACGAAAACGGAGAAACGTTCAAGACGAAGATGAGACACCCCTACGTTCTCAGAGAGCGGTAGCCAATCACTGAGGACCTTGAGGCTGTCTCCTTCAGCCTGTACTTGAGGGTCGCTGACAACCCGGTAGAACTCCCTGTCCGAGAAGAAAACATGAAACTGAAGGATTTTTGCCTGCAGTGAGCGACATATATTAGGCGCATTCACAATTGTTTCTACCCCAACAGACTGCCTTTATACTTTTCCGAATTACAGATATTACATACACCGCAGGGCTAACCAAAAACAACTGAAGTCACCTTAACGATGTAGAGTGACAGCGACGGTCGACTGCATGGACAAAAGATGTGCCACGGTGCATAACTTCTTCACATGCTGGGAGCCGAGTTTTATATGGCGTCATGTGCTTCGAAAGAAACGAGAAGCTTGTCACAATGACGCGAGATCACTTTGCACTTGTCGTACACAGAACGAGAAAACAACGCAGTAACGAAAGCTGCAAGCATCCCAGAAAACAATGACTGAAAAGCAACTATACAGTGCAAGAGGACAACTTCTCAATCGGCGCATTTTAAAACAAGCGAGTTAACCTTTTACCATTCCGAGGAGAATCAGTGCAGAAAGCAGAACAGCAACGATAACAAATTACTTCGTTGCCTCCGCTGCCAGTGCAAACGCAGTTATGAACAGAGGGCGCAATAAGATCGCTGCCATAAAATTGCAACATTCAGCACAGTACTTTCAGCAAAACACTTTAATGATTGTTAAAACGGGGTCATTTAAATGTGATCATTTTTTTTTTTTTTAGCAAAGCACTTGAATTAGTGGCTTATCAATTTCGTTGTGTGGCTGTTTGTCTCCCCAGTCGGTGGCTCTGCTGCGAACGACTTTATCCCCTTTTGGTGCCCGCCTTCGTCACTATGTTGAATACGCCCTCCGCAGACCTTTTGTCCAGCATCTTTAGACGGCCCACGGAAAGAAGAAATATACTAAAAACGCGCTTGCACACTTTCACTAGCGCACTATAGAGTTCCAAAAGCTTTGTGAATGAATGCAGCGTGTTTACTCGACGCCTCAAAACGTGCTAAAAGGGAACTTTATAGTCAGCATAACTCTTGGAAGTCAGAGAACGCATTCTCTTTAAACAACGAAAGCCCAACCAGTGTCCTGCGATAAGCGATCGATGGGCAGGCCACCGATAGCAGCTTCAGACATAGTTTATTGAGCTATCACACAGATAAAGCAAAAAAGAAAGACAAAGAAGATAAGTCGCATAGCTAGGTTAGCCTCAGTAGTATATTTGTATTTTTTTTTTAGTTTCATCTTTTTGTAAATTTTCATAATGAGGGACGACCGCTCACTGGGGTACAGAGTGCGCTGTAATCGACCTCGCCGGCAGCCGCTTTATGTTTCGCGGATCAAGTATCATCCCGACGCAGTAGCAGCCACGTTTCCGCGGCACGCGTGTTGGCGGAAAACATGTTATTACCGCCTTAGTCGACGTGTTTCTGCACGTCAGCTCCGACCTGGTTACCTATGGAGAGGCTCAACTGCAAATTGACTGTTGAACTGCTTTTTAAACGGGGCCTTGGTGTTGCTTAGGTTCTAGCGCAGCTAAATATAAGAGGCGCGAAACTAAGAAAGATTAACACCAAGGCCTCGTTCAATCAGCAGCTGAACACACACGTTCTTCTCAACTTTCGCAACGCTCCGCAGCACCTTGCTTAAGGAAGCAGCAAGCATATCTTGCACGCATGAGTGTGGCGCTGCATTCCAGTTTGACGCCGCGGTCTTAGCGAGCTCTTCCTGAAAGCTGCTTTGCTCCACAGTACATAGTTCCCCGTATAGATGTAAATTACGAGGTGATTCCGATTGTACCGCGAAATTTCCGTCGGGCCAGTCACCCTAAAGTTGTGCCCATGGTTCGCCAGAAACCTGTTAGCAATAGGACCAAGCGTTCTTACTCTGCGCTCTGCTTACGCTTTAGCGTTTCAGTAATGTCTGAACGTGTTTCGGGACGATGCGCCTTTCGGAACAGTAGTAGTGTTATGCGTGCGTGCCAGGTGTGCTTGCTGCTGCCTGCACGGGGCAGATCGGCCGCGCAGAAGATCATGCGTTGTACACGTGAATACCGTTGCCACCTTTTCGCCCAGTACCCGCTGTTACGACAGCCCATGGCAACATCTCCCAAACTTTTTTTAATATAAAGAACAAAACCATGTACAAATGAGGTCACATGATGTTGAGAAAACTGTAATGATGAGAAAACATGGGAGAACGTAGGCCTTGGCAAACAGGGTACAGCAACAAGGGCGGCCCCCCTCTCTTTTCAGAGGCCCCCAGGGCCAGTGGGAGCTGAAGATGCGGGTATTTGCATGTAGCGGTAGACATAAAGACGATAGTCCTTGCTGGCCAGAACAACAGAGCCCTCATCCATAAGTGCGACGTCGAAGCACTGAGTGTGCTTCACCTTGGATTCGAGTGCGCGCACAAGCTGCCCATCCTGGGTGAACTCCGTCAGATTGAAGTTGTTGTGGTTATCAGCCACCAGGATCTCGCCACCTCGGCTGATGCAAACTCCGATTGGATAGTTGGTGATACCCTCGCCACCGATTTTCCTAACGAACACTCCGTCATAGTTGAACACTTTGACGCAGTGGGCCCGGTTGTCGGAGATGAAGATCTCCTCTCGGTCGTTCACCACCACGCCATTTGGGAATTCGAGATGTTTGGAGCAGTCAAACTTCTGTAATACTTTGCCTTTCTTGTCGAAGATGATTACCCGCATCACCTTGCTTTCGACGACCACCACGTTGCCCTTGGGGTCCACCGCCACACCGCGAGGATGCTGTAGGATCCCAGCCCCGAATTTGCGTATGAACTGCCCGTACTGACTGTAGACCTGGACTTGGTGCGTCGGAGAACGTTCAGTCACTACAATGTCACCAGACTGGCGCACCACGGCTACTCGGTTGGGGTACAGCAACTGTCCGTCATGCTTGCCGCACTCGCCGAACTGAAACTTGAACCGCCCCTCCTGGTCAAAGACCTGGATGCGGTGGTTGTTCGTATCGGTCACGATGATGTCATTATTCGCATTCACTGCCACGCCAGAAGGCTCAGTGAACTGCCCCTGCATGATACCAAACTCACCAAACTTGCAGTGGTAAATCATTTTCTGCCTCTTGATCTGTGATGTTTGTGGGTATAGACCTGTGCCAGTGCCAGCTAGGTTATTTGGCGATAGTTCAGTCAGAGCTCTCTGTAGCGAAGGCGCCGAAAATGCCTGGGGAACACCAAAGTCTGAGCCATTGTGAAAGATGTCACCACCTTCCCTCGACCGCTTCTCATCAGGGTTGACACCTGCGGGAATGGTTGCAAACGAACGTAGACTGCCTGCTGAGCTGAATCGCTTGTACAGAGGGTTCGACTCAAGAAGGGACGTCGGAAGTGGCGGTAGATGTTGGCCATTCTCACGTGCGGACCCGCGGTCAGCCGGACTCAGAACACCACCATTGGGACGAATGATTTGTGGTTGCCGCGGAGTACCTCCAGACGCTCCGCCTTGCTTGATGTAGCCAAAGGTGTTGCGCACTCCAATCTGTATGGCCTGATAGTCCGACAGAAACTCCAGGTCCATGCCATGTAGCGCGAGCTCAGGGCGAAATGAGAGACATTCTTTGAACTTTTTCTCTAGCAAAGGCTTGAAGACCAAAATCTCGCTGCTCGTAGAAAAGCGAGTCAACGTTTCCACAAAGTTGCACACTTGATGAATCCTTTCGATCGTATCTTGAATCTTTTGTTTGACCAAGCCAAGAGTCGTCATCTTGGCACTGTAGATGTTCTGGAGCTTGTGCAGCGTCTCCTGCCGCCGCTCCTCCAGCATGGCGAGGTAGAAGTTGTAAGTGTCTGCCACCTCCCCCTCTGCCCGCTGGTGCTGAGCTTGCAGGCGACTGGATGCCTGCTCAAGAGTCTTGAGTGCTGCCTGGAGGTCACGCAGCCTCGCCCTTCCATCCTCCAATATGTGCGACAAGCTTCCCTCGTGCCGAGCGGCCGCCTCACCGAGTGGCTCTAATACGTGCGTTGCCTCGGGGTGGTCGATAAAGCACACCTTGCAGACTGGCAGGTCGCACGACAGGCAGAAGTAGCTCAGTGTCTCCGACCGGTGGCGCAGGCAGGCGACAGGCTTATCCTGTGGCACCCGGAACTCATCGTTCGTGCTCTGCCGCTCTCCCAACATGAAAACCCGATGGCCTTCGAAGCAATGCATGAACTGGTGTGCCATCACACAGTTGGGGCACAGAAAGTTGACGCAATTGAAGCAACTGGCCACTGCACTCGCCTCTTTGGCTTTGCAACCTCCGCACCCAAGACTGACAGCTTCGAGAGCCGTAGTCTCTGGGCCGTTGGAGGCTGCATAATAGGATGGAAGGTCAGCCGTGCCTCCTGGCGGTAAAGGTGTGTCCTGGCTGCACTGGGGGCAACGAATCTTTTCTGCAGTGCACTGCTTTTCCAGGCATAGTTGACAAAATGTGTGGAAGCAGATTAATACCTTAGGATTCGTGAAGGTTCCAAGGCAGATGCTGCACTCAGTGCTTAGGTGGGGCGGAGCTGCAGTGACGGCAGAGCAGCCATCCGAGGGGCCGCCTTTGCTGGTGCATTCCCCGGCAGGACTGGGTGCTGTAAGCTCCTCTGGCAGTGGTGCAGGAGAGCCCGGTTGAGAGCCTGCTGTCGCACCAGAGCCAATGAGTGTTGTCGGCTGGCTGTTGCCCTGGGACAGCTGAACCGTGAGGTTGTCCTCCGAGAACATGTCCGCGTCTCCGGCCCGGTCTCACAGAACGCGCCTAAAGGAGGCACGAAGCCCGCACGGTGTTTTGCGCGTGTCGCGATGAGGGCCTGCCGTCGCCAGCAATCACCGCCTTCTCGACCGCGACATCATCTGCTCTTGGTGGCGGCGACACATCCTCGTAGGAGCGAATGACAACTAGGCGGACTGCCCGTTTGAGCTCTGCGGGCGCCACATCATGTATACGCGCGCGGCGACAAATTACGAGAAGGGGCCCTTCTTCAGCGCGAACGTGCACCGTTCACAGCAGTCTGGCGCTGTAGGCTTAGTGGAAGCAGCCCATTGCTTTGATAGACTGCTATGGTAACAGAAGAAGAAGTAGGCTGCCGGCAGAGGCACGTTGTGGTGCTCTACGAAAAAGAACCTGGCGAGCATGCTTCACGACGAACACACCGACAGATTGTGGGACTAACCACAACAAGGGAAGAGGACTTTTCTAAATGGCTCACCGACAACGCTAAGAACGGGAGCCTGCTCCGGTTCCTCGCGGAAAACCATTTACATGAGTTTTTATATTATGGCTTATGGCAAGCTTGCGTACAAAAAAAAAAGATTGTTCCCTTTACGTTGAAGAGGAAGAAACACTGCAGCATGCGCTGATAGGCTGCTGTGGAATTAGAGCTTGCGCCAATACGAATTCACTTTTGGCATGGCTTCGCTTTAAAGAGCCTCGAGACGGAAGCGTGGGGCTCGAAGCGCCATCTTCAACACTGGTTACAAGGGACATTTCGACCCACCAACTATCAAGTGACCCGCTTAGTTTCTAAAGCCGTGCGCCTAAGGTTTTGCTTGTTTTGTTTTGGCTTGTCTGTGCGGCTGTTGCGGTCTCTCCGTTAAAGCGGTTGGCTAGTATCATCAGCAAGGTCGTCACCATCATCCTTCTGGCTGCTACTATTCGCCCCTGCTGCTGAAAACACGGTTCTTTATCTTGTGTGTTTTCCTTCGTCGGCAGCATTTGCCGTAGCTAATTGTTCGCATCGTCGTGTCGTCGACGCCATGCACGATACCGAAAAATTGTTCCTTCAACTTCCTTCATCTTCCGGATTCATGTATGTTACGTAAGGTATGACGTGTACACGAATGAGACGGCGACATGGCTCTTGGCGCGTAACATCTCGGCTCTCTGTCAGTGATTGACTTCTACAATACAACAAAGTGGCGACGAGGTAAACCTTTTACAATGAGTTTCGCGGGACTTACGCCTCCTACTGCATTCCTGAAAACCCCGACCCAGTCACCAATACCATGGAACCAGTGAAGGGCAACGTTTTCTGCATACTTAGAAGCATCTGGCGCTTCAGAGCTTGCAGCGTCTCGGCGCAAAGCTATACTTCTGCACTCGGCTCCGAGGACGCTTGTAGTTGGAAGGTGCAGGGCTGACTGGAAAAGGCAATTGCAGTCGCGTGCAACTACGAAGGAGCACCTAAATGTTTGCACGAATTCACCTTTTCTGACGGCGTGAACCAAATACATAGACAAGTTCGAGCACCTCGCATCGGATTTGGACACGAGACGCTGCTTATGTGCCGCCGTCAACTTTAGTGTGTAATCAAGGAGGACGTTGCTGTTACAGATGCGGCTCTAATGAACATTTGACCAATTCCCCTAATCGCAAAGCAAGAAATAGGGTTTATTCCAAATGCAAGAAAGTTGGCCATTTCCAAAAAGCATGCCGTAGTGCGAAGTCGGAACAGATCGTCAAGTATGCATGTAAGGAGATGAATATAAACCGCTGAGGCTTCTACATGTTGGGGCCAACACTACGCGCTCCAGAATTCACATCGGTATTCAAGTTGAAGGTGTGAGCATGCAGGTTTTGTTAGATACGGGTTCATCTGTGTCTATCATGACCGAACATGCTTACGTTAATCATTTCAAAGCGACTGCAACGCTACCTTTACCTTCGGCGACGCTACTCAATTACTCCGGGGGGGGGGGGGGGGGGGGGGGGGGTATCGCAGTGAAGGGCTGCTTCCTCGCAAATGTGTGCTGCCAGCGTCCATCCACCTCTGTCCTGTTCTGTTGTTCGCCAACGAGCTGCGGAGCTTGGACTAGACACCATTCGCAAACTTGACTTATGCATCCAGATGTCAATGTGCCCCTTACTACCTTACTGCCTGTCGAATTTCGCAAAGAATTTGGATGTTTGTTTACTAATAAAATAGGGCTTGTAAAAGGATTCGCGCACCACGTGAACCGCAAGACAGACATTAAGCATGTTGCTGCAAAACTGCGTCGATTTCCTTTAGCTCTCCGTGAGCAAGTCTCGACAGAATTGAGGTGTCTCGAGCAAGGAGGTGTTAATGAAGGAGTGGGTGCCTCTAAGTGGGTATCGCCAATTGTGGTAGTGCGCTAATGCGACGGCAGCATTCGCCTTTGCGTAGATTTACGTGAATCCAACAAAATTAGTATTGTTGATGGATTTCCCTCCCTCATACGGATGACCTACTTCACCAGCTGGTGATTGCTACACACTTTTCAAAGATTGATCTCGCGTCGGCATACCACCAACTTGAGTTAACACCGGAAAGCAATAACCTTAATACGTTTATTGCCCATGATGGCCTTTTTCGATTTCTTCGTGCGTGTTTCGGCCTTGCATCTACACCAAGCACCTTTCAGGAGATGATGGCCAAATTACTGGAAGGATGCAATGGTGTGTTTCGTTACATGTGTATGGGAAGTCAGCCTCTAAACTCACTGGAAATCTTCGAAGGGTACTAGCACATCTCAACTGCTTGTCTACGGCTAAACCACAAGTTTGTCTTAAATGTCGAGGAGTTGACATTCCTGGGTCATGTCAATTGCAACGGCTTAGCACCTCTTCGGTCAAAAGTCGAAGCCATAGTAGATGCGCCACAGCCTACCAAATGTACTGAGATACTTTCATTCTTGGGACTGGTAGGTTATTATGCCAAATTCCTGCCTCACTATGAAAATATTGAGCCTCTGCGCAGTCTCTTGCCACACGGTGTAGCTTTCACATGGGACGCCAAGGCGGCCCAAAGCTCCCATGAAGTGAAGCAGCTACTTTAAACTTGTGAAGCAATTCACATGTTTGATCCAACTCTACCAGTGGTCGTGACCACAGATGCATTAGAGTATGAGCTTGGTGCTATTTTGCAATAAAAATGCGTGGAGAAGGAGGGAGAAATGTAGAGCAATTCTTTTGCTTTCGTTCTTTTTATTAAGGTGGTTTGGCGGCGTGGCTGGTATGCGAAGCGATTCGGGTATCTTAAGTGTACTTCTTCGCAGCACGTAGGGATCGCGCGTTTGCTTTCCTCATTGTAATGAAAACGTGTAAGAGTACTGACCATTTGCGGTTGCGTACCTAGATGCGCATAACTTATTTGCACACACGCGCGCACGCATACGCGCCACGCGCGCTCATACACATGCAGTTTTGTATTGGCGGAAAAGAAATAACTGTAAAGACTTAAAGCATTTTTTAAAGGGTGCGTAAACATTGATGTTTGGAATTAAGCTGTGAAATATTGCTTAGGTTATGGACGGAAATTTTTCCGTCACTATAGTTGCTTCACATAAGAGACAAAAGTGGCCGATTAAGCACCGTGCTCTAAAGCACTGCGCACAGAAGCAGACAAATCTTTAGCTCCCTCCGCATCCGCTTAGGCTGCCGTAACCCATACCACTGCTAGGTATGGGCAAAGGGAAACAAGCGTGCATACATCCATGTTCTTTGCTTGAACAGCGAGACACCTCCCTGCACCAAGTGCCGGAGGCAGCTGAAAGCCGTCACTCGTTTGACGCGGTTATTATGATCTGGGGAGGCAAGAAAAACGCCGGAGTTGGAATTATCTCCAACGGCTATTGCATCAGTTTTCAGTCGTGAGAGGACATTTTTTTTTTTGCCACCAGTTTACTTCTTTCGACGTTTGAAAGCCGACAAACTCGCTCCCCGATGTAGCCACTTTAAGTTAATAAATGCAAGCACCGTAAAATTCTTGAGAATGGCTTCCGATTTAACTCGCTAAGTTAAATGCGGCTTAAATGCGCAATCTACATTTGCCCTCTTTCAGCCTTGTTTATTTTGCTCTAGCTTTTAAAGAAGGTGCGCCAAGCACTCTCTCCACTTGCTGCTGCTGGCGCGACGCCAACTCTCATTACTCCAGTTGACGCAGCGCCAACTCTCATTGGCTCTTTCTGGCACGATGTCAACTTATATTGACTGCTGTTGGCGTAATGCCAAGTCTCAGCGGCTGCAGTTGGTGCGACAATTCTCATTTCCCTTCGTCTTCAGATGGCACGAAGCCATTGCTGCCCGCACTTCGCTATTGGATATTTTTTCCTTGTCTCCATCTCTGCCGCTGGCCCAGTGCTCGTCTCTACTGTGTTGTGAGCACTAAGTGTAGAGTGACGTGTCTTGTGGTTCCCGTTCCCTCCTCGCTCTCTGCCGCCCTCCCTACGAGAGGTGCCTCTTCATCACTCGCCAGCGCGGTCCCTTCAGGAGCCTGCGCCGTTCCTTGGGTTCTCTCTTCCCGCATCCTGTGCGTCGCCGGCATCGACTGGCTCAACTGCGGTCGGTGTGAGTGAGTGCTGGAGTGCTGTGCCTTGACTTCCTTGACCTTATGTGCTCTTTTCTTTCTCTCTCTCTCATCCGCCACAAAGTACTTGCGTATGTAAGCTTTACGATAGGTGTTCAGTACCCACCAGTGCCGCAATGATCGCAGCTCGGGCTCCTCTTTAGTGAGTAGTGGATCGTCTCATCGAGAAGATGGGGCAAGGAGCCTCGAACTCTCGCAACCGGCTAGCCGGCCGCCATCGATTCACAGGCAGTGTCGGTTTCACGCGTTCACTTCAACGTCTTTACGAAAAAGCTCAGAAAATCATCGCGTACCAAGAGGAGGCTCGTCGCCGCCGCTCGACCATGGAGCGTAGCTACGGCGCGACGAAGAGCCGACTTGCTACCCGTCTCTCACTCTGGTATGACGTCAGTAGTCACGTGACCGACCGCCGTCATCGCTCGACCGTGCAGCGTAGCTACGGCGCGCTGAAGAGCCGACTTGCTGCACTGTCTCTCGCTCTGGTATAACGTCAGTTTTCACATGACCGACCACCGACCATGAAGGGTAGGCTCCGGTACGGCGAAAAGGCGAAACCTGGCGTAGTATTGCTTTCGCAATAAAAGTGGGGGAGGCATAAGCAACCCGCCAGCAAAAGCGACTGAAAGGGAAAAGCGCAAGAAGCGGCACCTTACCTTTTGTTCCTTAAAAGAAGCCCAAGCTCTTCGATCAGCACCTACAGACGCAGTCATCGCGTCCTGTAGTGCCGCGACACCGTACACAAGCACAAGCCATGCCACGATCTTGTACTGTTCGCACAGCAGGAAGGACAACATCCTTGGCTCCTCAAGAGACGTCATTGCCGCATTGCTCTCCAAACAGCCCGTTGTTGTTGCGTTTAGAGTCAACCAGCGCCGCAATGCCTGTGCCGTCGACTGCCAACCGATAGCTGTGGTTCAGGGTGCACGCCAGGCAAACTGGTGACAGAACGTGCACTGGACTCTTTCAACGTCGATTGCAGCCTCACCGAGACTGGCACCCTTGGCGTCACTGACGCCAAGGGTGCCAGTCCCTATTTTGGGACGTTGGAGAAGTGGTGCTGATGTTATTATTCGCTTTTCCGGCAGAAATCCGCCAACGAGGTTGCACTCTTCAAACTTCGTCTACCAGTGCGGCCGCGTCGCTCACGTCCCCTCCAATGCACCTAATGTGGAACCTTAGGTCACGTAACTTTGGTCGGCCGCTCAAAGGCGATGCGCAGCCTACCACCGAACCACCGAATTTGCAGCCGAGAGCCCGTGCTGTATCAACTGCAGCGGCAGTCATTCTTCCACTGAATCTCGGTGAACCCAATAGCAACACGAGTGGCATCTCGCCAAAGGCTTCCTCAGAGCAGTACATGACTTGAAACCATCAAAGTCCTCCGAGGCAACCATGCCTCTGTTGCATGATCCAGTCGAGCCGAGGGAGCCAACGGGCTTATCGCTCGCATGTGAAACGAGCAAGCAAAAATACCCCCCCCCCCTTCCTCCTACCCGCAGCAACGCTTCAGCAGGGTCACAAAACAGGCGCTCCTCCCAAGACACCCTCTCCCCTACTGCCTCTGCAGTGCCCTGCCCTCCGGCTGATGCTCGAGATACCGTCATTGCGGCTCTGTCTGGAGCGGTGCAGGCGCTTATGGACGAGCTGACTGCCACATCTCCGGCGCCCCATCTGTGTGCAGTGATCTCAGCCACCCAGCGCCCTCTCACCAACCATCACTAGCTTAGCTGTGTTTCGGCCCCGCATTTTGCAGTGGAACTGGAACTCCCTGCGCCGCCGACAAGCTGACCTAGCAGAGCATCTTACCCTCTACGCGTATAATGTACTGACCCTACAAGAGGCGGGCGTACGGAAGATGCGCCACCGCCTGGCTACACCGCAGAACAATGCTTCAATCCTGCACATCCTCTCGGCAAGCCGCGAGTGGCAGTGTACGTTTTTGCTAACCTTTCGCACTAAGTTGTTGTGTCGGACATAGTAATTGGTTCGTGGAATATGCCACCGTTACAGTGCGCCTTGGCGACGCCAACAGCAGAATGGCGAGTATGTTCGTCCCCACAGTTACTAGGCATGCCAACAGCATCATGCGCATCTCCAACTGTCTTTCTGCTGTGGCCATCATCTGTGGTGACCAACTCCCACCACACAGCCTGAGGATGTGCTCCTAAAACCCGACGCGGTAGAGACTTATTAAATTTCGCACTGGCTGCGGGTCCTCCCCACATCAACGCGATGTTAAAATTGCGGTTTCTGCCAAGGTTCACGTGGCTTCAACAGATGACGGCTGGAACGAAGCAGGTGCCGGCGAGCGGCAGCCAGCGAGGACAGTGACGACGACGAGCGTTCCACCCCACGTGCTGCGGCGGTCAGTTACCTATCCGGGTCAGAAAGGGGAAGCGAGCTCAATGACGCCAGCCAGGATCTCCTTGACAAAAAGTGTCGACCAACCTCCTTGACGGAGTCAGCCGGGAGCAGAACCAGGCCTATTCCGCGAAGGGAGAGATGTACGCTGCTTGCCTCCCCCCTTCACGAGAGCAGAGAGTTTTGACCTTCACGAGAGCACGTGGCGTGACACCTCAGCCGATGACCTGTTTTCCTCGGGTACCGAAATTCTGTCGTTGACCAGGCACAAAATCGACATCGCCACAGTTAAATATCAGGTTCTTTCTTCTTCTTCCTTTCTTTAAATTTTCGTTCCTCTCCCGATTAACCTGGACCGGAATCCACTCTAATTGCAGAATACATAATGTATTTACACTATATACACATTGCAGCACAACTTCACTTTATTGAGGGTGCGGCCTCTCGTCACGGCACCCGAAACGAGTCTCTTGTTTTGCCGCGTCGCTCGGAATCTTCAAAGTCGTTCTCTCCATCGAATTCCTCCTCGCCAGGCTCCTGGGGAATCCTTACTTCAACCGTCGTTTCGCCGCATGCAGGAAGAAAAATTTTCGCCGCGGCTGTGGCTGGTGAAGACACCTTCCACCCCCGTTACAAATGTTGACCGCCAGCGCCCGTCGAATTCTCAGAAGCCGACTCGCTGGCTCGGCGGGGATGGTTGCAGGCAGATCGGATGTCTTCGGGAGCGACGCTCTTCTTCTGCTGATCGTCCGTGCGGCGCCAGCTCGCAGGCCACCTCACAAGTTGGCACAGTACAGAGGGAGAAGGCGTCTTCCACAGCCGCTCCGTTGGCCTACAAACACACACAAACGCCAGCGAAAATACACACACATATGCAGTCTTTTCAAGAGTTATCTCTGACCGCGACCAGGGCGCTTCAAACGCGCACTTATAACAGCCACCATCGGAAGAGCTGCGAGGAGGTTCCAGTGACGCCTGTGGGAGTGAACCGAGCCTGTGTTGACCGCGCATGCTCCTCTTATTGAACTGGGCCAACTTAACTACATTCCCCAGCTAGAGAACTGGAGATGAACGCTATCTTCTATCTTAGGACCGGAACTGTATCCACGAACAGCTCTCTTTTCGTCTGACTTCCTCTTCCTGGCTTAAAATCTAAAAAAGTTGATATAAACTTCTTTGCCAACTCTCCCTGCTGCTCACCGTACGATGTCTTGTCCGCCTGATCACATCATACTACCAAGAAGACTCTGCATCCGGACCTGATCGCATCAGCAGCCAGGTAACTCTCGCTAACGCGATATATGCCACTACTGCGATTGATCTAACTTTTCCACACGTGTATGTGCACGGGATGTTTGGCTCCAAGTCCTGTCCTGACACCAACCGTTCAAACGACTTCCCCATCAATATGTCCCCTCGGGTGTCTCGCCCTAATGTGCACCCTTGCAGTGTCATTCGCTGATCACATTTCTGCGAACTCTGCGTGAGTGATCGAAGTGGGACGAGCTTTTTCTTGCATATTAGCCAGCGCGACAAAGAAGCAAAATCCAATTGCATAGTTCCTGTCGGTGTCCCTGAGCCTGACATAAAACTTCTCAATTTCCGCACACCGCAGCGCGTTGCTCAGTGCCGCGCTATCCGCGCTCATCAACAATAACTGAAATATCTACAATCGATTCGACGCTACATGCCGACGACATGCCAAGTGCCTCCATTGGCATAGCTAAGTCAGCTTTTGCACATCGCTGATGCACACCATCATCAGCATCGTGTGTGGCACATAATGCCCTCCTTCCTCCAACTTAGGGTGCCTCTCTGTCTGGTACTGTCCACAGCTATTAATCTCGGCATCACAAAAAGAGTACCTGTAGAGCAACTGACAGCGCAGTTTCCTCACCTATGCACGCAGTCACCCCCCCCCCCCCCGCGCATATGCTGCACCATCTCAGGTAAGACCTCTTGATTCATTCTGCCTCTCTTTCCGTACTACAAGTAAAGTACTTGCTTTTGTGTGCGGCTGGTTTCATCCCTCAACTCCGCCGCGTCTTCGACCGCAGTAAAGGCCATAGCGCCCCGGTAGCAGACGGCATAACATATCAAACTCTTCGTAATTTGGATAAACCGTAACGACAGCTTCTTGTAGCCTACTGTTAGATGTGGCATGGTTGTAATGTCCCGCAGGCCTGGCGCGAGGCCACCGTTGTCCCCATTTTGAAGAAGGGCAAAGCGAGAACGCAACCTGCCCTCCTGTCGGCCTCTGTCGCGCACTTCCGCTGTTGGCAAAATAATGGAAAGCATAGCCCTTCTCCGCCAGAACTGGGTCGCGGAACCATGATGCTATCGCTTTTCAACAGAGCGGCTTCTGTTGACACCGCGCCAAAGCAGACTCTAACGACTTCGTGCATGATGTCGACACTTGAGCAAGCACAACTTTCGCACCACGCCGGTTTTCTCGTCCTGGTAGACGTGAAAAGTGATTTTGACCCACTCCCCCAGCGGGCACATCATGGACGCTTTCGCTGAAATGGGTATAAGTGACCACCTGTACAATTACGAGGCCTCTTTCCTCCGCGAATGTACAAATGAGTGTGCGCGCCGGCTCCGGGTCAAGTTGTTGTCCAGTTACGTGCGGTGTCCCCCAGGGCATACAGAGTTCTCGGCCCTTTTCGTTTTAATCTTGTGGTTGCCGGCCTCGCGGACTGCATTCATCCGAAATCCCGCGGAATGTTGCGCGCGTTGCTGTCTATGCCGATTATGTGGCCTTATTCGCGTCCTCAGCAACAGCAAAATACCACCCCACAAACCCCACAGTGCACCTCGCGCAGTGCGCGCTTGATTAGATTGTGATGTCGTGGCGTTCCCCTCCAACGTCGGTCTGACTATGTCATGTGAGATGATTGGGGAGCTCATGCTGCATCGATTGAAGTTGCCGCAATGCGCAATGTGATGTCAGCCGTCTTCGGCTTAGTGGGCAACTTCTACCATGGCGAAAGCAAGTCCGCTACCATGGCCTGACAATCGACTTCTTCCTGATTTGGTCACCCGCTGTCAAGGCACTTCTCCAAGAGACCAAGAGAGTGGCTGGCCAAGCTCGACGCTTACTGGCACGTGTGAAGGGCTGCACGCCCAATCTGTGCCAGAAAGTTCACGATATCACGTCTACTTCCAAGGCACTGAACACTCTGCCGCTCGTGATACTTGCACCGTTCAAGAAGGAAAGAAGCCAACAGTCGGAAAGGCCAAGAAAAGCGTTAGGGATGGTACTTTGTCTTTTTTTAATGTTTAAGTGGATAATCACAGAAATTAGTAATGTAATCTGTTTAGGGCAAAAATAATTAAACACAAAGTAGAAGAAAAAACGTGCCGATGGTAGGAACCGAACCCACGACCTCCGAATATCGCGTCCGGTGCTCTTCCAACTGAGCTACATCGGCCGCTGTCCCCGCTGCTACTTTCTTGGGTATTTATGTTGCCTGTATACGAACCGTGAGTGTTCACCAGCGTCACCCTCAACCATAGCGGCGGACGTGGAACGTCCTTTGTTACCGCCAGCGTCACGTAGAACGTGATCAAGAGTGAGGGCGAAAGCTGTGCTAGAACCCTCTTACGCTACCTATGGCTTCAATACTGCCAGAACCGAGACCCCCGTAAGCTACAAGCAGATCAATTAAGGGGAAATGAGGGTGCTCGTTATAATACATGAATGAAAGAAGCCAACAGTCGGCGAGGCCAAGGAAAGCGTTGGGGATGGTACTTTGTCTTTTTTTTTAATGTTTACTTGGATAATCACGGAAATTAGTAATGTAATCTGCTTAGGGGACAGATAATTAAACACAAAGTAGAAGAAAAAACAACGTGCCGATGGTGGGAACCGAACCCACGACCATCGCACAGCCCTGCGACTGTTCGATGGTCTTCCCCATACTACTGGGCAGAAGTTTCCCGGACACGAGAAAAGGAAATCTGATGTACAAGCATCACCTTCTTTGGCGATCTCTTGGTTTCACTGGCTGATGTCACAGCATCAGTCAAACTTTCACTGTTAAGTCTGCTGTCAGGACACCGGCTAACAACATAACTATTGGCTTCGATTCCTGATGCGTCCTGGAAACTTTGCGGCCCCTTGTTGCGGCCACACATGCGGAGACACTTCTGTACCCCGTTCCCCTCGATCTCTCAAAACGCTCCTGCATGAACCACCTGAAGTGCATGAGCCGAGCACCTGAAAGAGCTCCTTTGTTGGCTCACATTCGTACCAGCAGCCTCTCACGTATCGACAGAGCGACGAACTTCCTCACCCAGCTACTAGACCCGGCACACAGAGCAGCGCAAACATGAGGCCCCAATTTATGCAAGCCACCTAAGTCAACACCAAGTTTCCAGGGGTTAGGAAAGCACCACATGCCTCACTGTCATTCAGTAAGTAGTGGCAGCTGTTCTACACAAGACACATGCCCTCAGTGCCATAGTTCACACTTACCGGTCAGTTCTAAACGACGGTAACACTGCGGCTGCCGCACGTGTAGCCCAGGCATATGAATGTAAAGACAATACAGACTGCCCAATCCCGTCTCATCCACTATTACTGGTTGCCTGGTGTCAACCTCGTACTGGACCTACTACTCGACATGCCTTAATCTTGTTCTACCTCTACTCTTGTAGACTCTCCTGCTGCCCTGCAGTCCCTACTGCATGCGAAGAGAGGCCAGAACCTGATACTGGTTATCTCTGTAAACCTCGACGAACTGGACCTCCGAGGCCGTGTTGTGTCCTTCCTATGGTCCCCTCACATGTAGGCGTAACCGTTAATGAAGCTACTGACGAGCTGGCCAGGATCGAAGACACATGAACCCACATGCCCGTCAGCCACAGTATCACGATATCATTCTGCAAGACTGGTCATCACGAGACATGTTCGTAGCCACCTCTCCGACTATCAAGTGGCCACCTCCCAGCGCCCCTGCCCCATCGACGCTCACGCTTTTCAATGCAGCGACTTCGTGTGCCTGCTCCGCCTCCGTATGGGAGGCGTCTGGATGGCAGACAGGCTCTATCGCCAGCGAATTGCGGCCAGGGCAGTGTGTGTTCAGTGTTGTGTGCCACGCGAAACACTTGAACACCCGCTTTGTGAGTACCCCAATCTCTGCCAACATTGTGCCACCGTTAAAGGTGGCTACCATGAGCTCGGCCTACCAGTTGTGTCTCCTAGTGATGTTCTCTTCCCGACCTGTTGTCCAGCAAAACACATTGCCGCCTTCATACAGCTTCTAGAATTTCTAACATCTAAACTAGGTGTCTGCCCCTATAACAACACCATTTGCCCCGAGAAACACCGGTCCTGTATCCACTGGCCTATTCTGTAAAATTGCCATCTCTTTGGAAAGCCACGTTGCGGTGATCCCTAGCCGAATTAGGAGACAGGCTTGCGCACCCCTCGCTTCAATATCCCTATAGCCCATATCCAAAAGAGCTGATGTTTTCAAGAGCCTCAGGAAAACAGGTTTGACTAGGCTGTGGGCCGAGTTCGGGGATATATACCTCAGCTTCCTCTGTGCTATGAGTACAATCCAGTATCCAGTATGGATGCACCCGTCCATTAATTATAGAAAAGATGATAAGGGCACCATGAAGCGGCCGGAGCGAGACTTCTAGTTCAACACAGACACGAGCGTGGCGCACGAGCATCACGACATTGTTTCCATGAGGCTTCACCAGGACACATAAGACTTTCTCGCTAATGAGTCATGTAGTGCTAGCTCACCAAAAAATTGCGGTTGTTTCTGCGGGCTGCCCAGATTGAGCCATCCTTAACGTCGCTATATTGGAATACTTTTTATGCGGCCCGTTAAGGTCGTCAAAATCACAAAATGACCTTTCCTGAACGCTGCCTGGCCTTCTGATTGCCTGAAGCTGCTCTAATCATATAGCGATTACTTTAGTAATTATATTACAGGCAGAAAACAGTAACTGATCGCTCTGTACTTTGTGAATTTCTTGACGACCTTTTTCTAATATCTTGAAAAAATGTTCGCGCTCTTTTAAGATTTTGGCACGTTCGAGGTCATGATTCAGTTCATATTCACGGTAACATGTTTCTTCTGTTCTAACCTTCATATTGTTCTTCGATCCGCAGTTGCGTGACTCTCAAGAAACGCTTTCCTCGTGCTCAGTGCTTTTAAGAGTTTCTTTACTTTCTCTTCCGTTGTCAATGGCGAGATCTTCAATTAGTACACTCCATTCACTTTTTTGCTAGCATCCTGATTATTTCGGCTGCATTATCTATAGCAGTAGCCTTGAAAGAGAAGTAAGCTCCGTTGCTCCCTTCTATTCGTAATCATGTTATCAGGCGGTCTCTCCTTTCTTCCTTACCTATATATTACCTATATAATATTAGCCTGAATGGCTTTGGGACGTTGTACCCTACAAACCAAACCAAACCATTACCTATATATGCGAGACAACGTTCAGATGTGCGTCTACAAAGACGATATTGCCTTCTCCTCGTCCACAGATATCTATACTTTATATCATACCTCGCAGACTTTCTATCCTGGGCGGCTTCTTCCCAACTCGGTGAGTTTTTTCAAGCAGTAATGTATAATGTACATTTCACTGCTGTAATTTTTCATTGCGATATAATGAAGTACTTTCTTGTGTACTTAATCATGTAGTGAAACAAAAAAAAAAGTTGTTTTTAAATCTTGCTTTTTTTCAATGTGATCCTTCGATTAAAATCCAAGTTTTGTGTAGTGGCCGTAAAGGCCATTTTGTATGTCAGTCCTCGAACAACATTTTTCTTTTTTTAGAAACAAGCGATTTTTAAGTAGGAACGTTCACTCACAGGCGCGAAACGTTCCTAGGAGGCAGAACACTGAAATCAATGCACTGAGCTACACAATGTTCCGTTTTCATGACATGGAAGCGTTAGCGTTAGAACCACTACCGTTTTCGCTGCCTGTCAGCCTTTTAATCTGACCCTTAGCTCGATGATGCCCCGGTACTGCGCGACTTCAGCAACGCAAATAATGTTTCAAAAGCAACATAACAATAAACATTGTCTCATCGCGTGTCCGACGGAGCTCCTGTACAGCCTCAACTGTCCAGCGGCGCAGCTTGGCGTGTGTGTTAAACGCAACGACGAAGAAGGTCCGGTCCCTGCTGCTTCATGAAAGTCGGCGACGAGTCCACAGCGTTCACAGCCTAGACTTCACAAGCTTTCAGAAGAACTGTGAGTTGGGCGAGTCGGCTGGCCCTGTTGCTCCTGGCTGGTAGTGTTGCCGCATTAGGGCCCATGGCCCGATGTCTCTCTGTGGCGTTAAACGATGCGGTCGCCTGGTCACAGCCACATCTCTGCAGACAGACAAAGATGAAACAGATCAGAAATTAAATAAGATCGATGATGTAAGGCTGCATAAGGTGAAAATAAAAATCATGTCATCGTCAAACATGTGGCTGGTTAGTGGATAAGGCCAAAGAGCGTAATAACGCGGCCTTCGGGCTACAAGCCGTTCTAAACTTTACAAGTGAGCTTAGAAACGCACATATATTACTCCAAAAGCAACTATTATCTTGTTATTCTTTTTGTGACTGAGCTGCATGGCATGTTGTAACCAACGTGTGTGCGATTGGGCAGGTAATAGAGTGCTTGATTCACTCCAACGTGCACGCATTGGTAGCGCTAGAGCCTTTCAGCTTCCTAGCACCGACCGTAACGCCAACTACCGTAAACAACAGCTAGTTGGCGCAATGACCTCGCAGCGCCCCAAGAGTGAGCCACGCTGCTGACGAACTAAGATAACGAAGGCTTGGGTTTAACGTCCCAGAGCAACTTGGGCTATGAAAGACGCCGTAGTGGAGGTCTCCGGAAATTTCGACCACCTGGGGTTCTTTTAGCGAAAAAACAGCGCAACAACAACGAGACACACGAGAGACAAGCGCTGACTTACAACTCACGTGCACTGATATCGCACAGCACACGGGCGCCTTGCTTTTCGCCTTGATTGAAAAGCGGCCACCGCTGCCGAGATTCGATCCCGCATCCTTGGGAACAGAATGTTGCCTCGCTCTTGCCTCCAAGGGACTCCGAAAACCCCGCTGCGCTCCTTCTGGGGCAAAATAGTTTCGAACACTTCAGCTTGTAAAGGTGGTTCGAGTTACCGTGTTTCACGGGGTTCAAAACTGAAAACGAGTCGTGTCCTGCACACGAATTTTCTTTTTTTTTTTTTTGCTTTCTTTTTTTTTGGGGGGGGTCGCTGCTCGCGGTTGTTCGAACGTGTAACCGCGGGCAGTGCCCTATATAAGCTGCAGCGCATGTCCGTTGCTGCTGATAGCGCACGCGTTCTTTAAAAACTGGAAATAGAGCAGAAAGCGCCGTATTCTGCAAGTCTTCGGGCCGTATTTTATTTTGAACCGTGCAGGGGGAAATTCAGCTCAGCTCTTCTATCAAAACCCACTGGCCGCCTTTTAGACATTATGTGGCTCAAAAGCAGACATAGCAGTAACTGAATTACAGTAGTGAAATTACTGTAACTTAATTACTTTTTCCGGTAATTTGCAGTATACTGAATTACTTTTCCGGTCTGGTAATTTAGTAACGTAATGCATTACTTTTTGCAGTAATTTCGCAGCAAAAGTAATTAATTCCTCGCGAAATTACTTCACTAAAGTGCTTCACTACTCCTTCAATAGACAACAATGCCGAGTGCCGCAAAAGCACGACGTGCGGCAAGCCTGGGCCAGCGTAATTTATCGGCAAAAGGAGACAGAATTGAGAACTCTGCGTCTGAAACCTCCTGTGTGTGTAGCCGGGCCATTTAGTGCGGATATTCTACGGGTAGTTGCAACCATTCCCAAGCAGCAGGATGTAAAACGTCAAGGAACCGCCGAAGGGACAGGTGGGGCAAGATGGCTGGAGCTCATCACCACCGGCTAGAGAGGGTAGGGGAGACCAACAGAAGGGTTCATGGAGTGAGCATTACTGACCACAAGGTGTCGAGGTCAATTATTGGCTTCTTCAGGGATTCCAAACGGTAGAGACAGCTCGGGGCCAGCAAGACGCTAGATTCACCGCTCAATTTACAAACGTTCGACCATGCTTCTGTTTTTATTGATTTTTTTTTTTTTTGCCGTTGTCTTATTTTTGTAACGGCACGTTGTGTAGGAAAGCGGGAGAGAATGGTTGTTTGGAACGGCTTTTGGCGCGAATACGAAAGGATGTGCGTGTCGCGAGCGTCTTGTGAGAAATTGTTTTGTCTTCTAGCTTTACTTAGTTTTTTCATGGAAGAAAACTAGGAAGTAATTTTAAAGTAATTGAATTATTCGGCAGATGTACTTTAAATGTAATTTTATTACTTTCTCGATGCAGTAATTAGAAATGTAATTTATTTGCATTTTTGCGATTTCCAGCAAAGTAGTTAATGTAATTCAATTCCTTTCCCAAAGTATACCTTTGCTATATATGCTCTTTATTGTTGTTTAACCCCAATCTGCCTTTTTCTCGAGATGTGGCACCCCATGGGCAGTGGTTGAAAATTCGTCTGGTACGGGTTGAAAGCCTCCTTGGGAGACGCAGCCGCGTGCGAGGTGACGACGTGCACACTTTACAGCTGCCGCCATTTGTCGGATGAACTGCGTATATGACTTCAGCGATCGGCTCTGGCTGCGCGATCACGGAGGCCACCATGCGCAGAGTGGCCTTGTGAAAAAGGCGGATTGCGGATCCTTCAGCTAAAACAGAGGCGCTTTGCAAAATAAATGAAAAATAATTAACAAATGAGCAACAAACAGCAATACAGCGATAGCAACTAGGTGAGTTCAGAACAATTCGTAACCGAGAAGTTCTTTTCAACGCACTGGTCCAGTTCGATCCTATGAGGAGGAAAAGGGGAAATTCAAATGTGAAAACTGGAGCACATTAGGCGGTGAGTTGCTTCTGATGTATTGGTATTTTGAGGCGAAAGATAAGAGGAACGATGAAATCAACTGACTCTTTTGATTTCAAGCAGAGATCCTTCACGGCATCGTGCTTTCAAACCGCTTAATAATCAACTTATTGTTGAAATCTCGTATGAAATGTGCGTCTCATAAATATAATTGAATCTGCAATAAGTTTGCCTTGGCAGGCGTCATACTGAGTAATTTTTGAAAAATTCTGGAAATACTTTTGAACGTAGTTTTTTCACATACTGCAAATTGCACCATAACAGTAAATATATCCGCTCATTTTCCCTCAGCAGATTGTAGCAGTTGCTATTTATTTCAAACCGCACAGCGCTGGCCCCGCCGGGGTGGCGCAGTGGTTACGGCGCTCGACTATTCCTAAAGATGCGGGATCGAATGCCGGCCTCGGCGGCCGCTTTTCAATGGAGGCGAAAAGCAAGGCGCCCGTGTGCTGTGCGGTGGCAGTGCACGTTAAAGAGCCCCAAGTGGTCAAAATTCCGGAGTCCTTTACTACGGCGTCTCTTCATAGCCTGAGTCACTTTAGGACGTTAAACCCCACAAACGAAATCAAATCGAACCGCACAGCGCTCGTTTCCTCATGTGAGCGTGGTACAAACTTCAGAAGAAACCTTTGGCCCGCATCGGAAGTTTAGACCATGTGTACTAATATGTTCATATAATTTTCTTACAATATTGCAAAGTTTCCTCGTTATTATTTACCACACCTGACATCGGCGGTTTTCTACGACAATTCTAAAGACTCGCTGCGAGCGGGGGAAAATTCTTTAAACGTAAAAAGTACCTCGTAGTATTTTGCAGGTTCCTTACAATTACGTAATGTCTCATTAAGCTGGCTTTCTGCCATTGCATTAGAAAGGAGTGGCACAGTCTTCAAAACTGATTGTGCCCCGAATGCAGAACGAACTCTGTTAATATGCATCTTCCAGGACGAGTTGGAAATAAAGATGCTACACGAGTATTTGGAGTATCTTCGCGCGCAAATTTTGTTTACCTTTTTATTGTCAGCCCAAGAGTTCCCTTAAATGCTTCTTTTGTGTACATAGCATTATCACCATCCCGTGATATTCTTGCAGCCTGATGCCTTAGTTGATAATATGACACCCATGAATAAGCGGCTGCTATCACTGGCACATGAGAAAGGCAACGAAAAACGCTATAAATGTGTGTGGCCGAAAAACTGGATGTTCTTGTGAGAAAACCTGAGGGCAAGAACTCCATTCACACCCTAGATGAATATGATCTTAATAGAATGGTAGCCTTGCTGCATTGCTCAATGAACAGACAGTTAACAAAATGTCGTTGGTAACACGAGACAGTGTTTATCGTGAAGGTAGTTCTTTTGCAAATTAGACAATGTAGACGGTATTAAGAGAAATCCGATCAATCGGACAGCTTGCTCCCCTACACACAGTAGAAAAGAGCAGCAAACAGTTTAGTTTGCGCACCAAGAATATCACATGGTGGTAACAATGCCGTGAAAACAAAACAGACAGGCCGGCAAAAGAACTAAGCAACTCGGCGGTGGCGATAGCAGCAAACGTTCTCACTGGTCGCCGTACTGCGAATTCTCGCTGCCTTCGTCAGCGCTCAAACTCGGCAACAAAATATCAGACAAACTGGCCAAAGGCAACTAGAACAACCTGGAACTATGTGGAAGCCATTGCAATCATTCAAGGTACTACATCTCGGCGCATCCTGCATGTGTTACAAAGAAAGGGATATGGCCACGTCTCAGCGATACTAAGCGTGAACAAGGATCAAGCGCAGTGATAAGGCAGCATGCCGGCGGCACTGCTCCCCCTTGAAAGCGCCTCGTCTCGGTGCTTCCTAAAGAAACAGAGGAGGGTAAACAATGAATGAATGAATGAATGAATGAAGCCTTTATTGAAAGGAAGGGATGGCTCTCGGCCGCTGTTTGGGTTCTTGGGGAGTTAGGAGGGATGGGAGTAACTTCGTCTTAACGGTTCTTCAAGCTGTTGCTTGTTGCTTGCCATGCGGCCGATCTTCGCGCTGTAAGTCGACCTCTCTCACACTACTCGAAGCAGGCCGCTCTCACTGCCGTATGTAGCAATGGAGTGTTGTATTTCGGTGCTTGATATAACCTGACCTGCTAATGTGGGCATGTCGTCGTGTGGAATATGCGTAATTTTGTTTCTTCCTCGTGAAAACGATGGACATTGCCATATAAGATGTTCTAGGTCTGCTGTACACTGTTCCTGACAGTGCGTGCATATGTTGTGTTTGAGTGTTTCGTGTCTTCGGAGAAACCACTTGTCAGGTATGTGCGGTGTGTAAGCAGCGTTTGTTATTACTTTGTTGAGAAATATCTCTTGTGGTCGAGTGAGCCCTTTCGTGTCCTCAAACACCGGCGTTGGTCTCGCTTCATGTAATCTAAGCTTACTGTCGTGTTTTATTTTGGTGTGCATCATCGATCTGCCAGGGGAGCCTTTAGTGAGCATTGTTTGGTAAGGATTTAAGTCTATCGGTTTAGGCATGGAGTTGCTTTACGTATAAAGGGCAGTTAGCGCACGTTATAGGGTTTAAGCCGCACAACACGCATGATTTCTTTGCGCGCGCGGCGCCGCTGGGATGCTGTTCCGACGCGGGCGTCCAAACCAAATCCAGCTGGTGGTCTGCGTCGCGTCGTCGCAAGTTGAAGCCTCCGGTGTCGGTCGGGGCGAGCTGTCGGGCCGCCTCTGCGCGCCACGGTAGGAGCGAAGAGGTAGGTGGAAGGTAGGCGGCCCCGTCGAGATTGTCCTCGTATTTTATATGGGGCACCATTGCGTCGATTGTTGTCGTGGGCTCCTCGTCATACACAAGACGGAACTTCGCCGACATCGTTGTCCCCTGGACGGCGGTGTTATAGGCGAAGATCACGTATGGCAGGATGCCATTCCATCTCTCATGTTCGGCGTCTACGTACGTGGCAAGCATGTCAGCGATAGTTTTATTCAGGCGCTCTGTGAGTCTGTTGGTATGCGGATGGTAGGCATGCGGATGGTCTTCGCGTGGCTCGTCTGTCTGTCGTTCAAGGTGACTTGCGTGAGCTGCGCCGCCCGTGATTAGTACTTCGGCGACGCCATGTCGCCGGACAATTCTATTTAAGAAAAACTTGGCGACATCTTTTTTTTTTCTTTATTCAGATTATCCCACAGGGCACAAAGGCGTTAAAGCATGGGGGTTACAGTATAGAAAAAAAAAAAGATATCTTCATTCACATCTGCTGCTTTCGTTTCGATGTAGCGGGTCATGTAATTGGTGACCATAATGATCCACTTGTTACCCGTTGGCGAAGTTGGCAAGAGGCCGAGGAGGTCCATCTCTAGCTTTTTCGGAGGCGGTATGGCGGGGGAGCCTTGTATCGCTGACACTCAACGGCCAAAGTACGCGCAAGCTCAAGATGCCCTGCTGTCGGTTCATCGTGGAACGCCTGCCGGATTTACTCTCTAAGGTATTCAAGCACAACAAGAAAATGTGAGGTTATGTTAGGTGCGATGTTCTTCACCAGGACGTCATTGTCATTGTCTCGAGGTGATCGGCAAGGCATTTCAGCTCAGGATCAGAGCTCTGTTACGTTGCAAAACTGCTGACAGTTACCGGTAACAAGAAGGCGTCGACGTCGTCTTCTTTCAGCGGCGCGTCAACGGGAGCTCGTGACAAGCAGTCTACGTTGGAATGCTTAAACCAGTAGACCACTGCGATGTCGAATTCTTGAATGCGAAGGTTCCATCGAGCAAGGCGGCCGGAAGGATCTTCCAAATTGGCGAGCCAGCTGAGCGCGTGGTGGTCGGTCATACTTGAATGGTCATTCGTACAGGTAGGAGCGAAACTTCAACATGGCCAAGACATTATCAATCGTCGAATAGGTGGCCGCGTACGCAAGCTGTCCGTCCTGTCCTATCCGTTTCTACAAAAGAAAAGTAATTCTGTCCGAGTCTTTTCTGAGTGAGGACCGCTCCGTAGCCCACGCTGATCGTGCCGGTATGAATTTCAGCCTCAGCGCATTCATCAAAGTGTCCAATGACAGGAGAGGACTGTAAGCGGCGCTTACGTTCTTTGAAGACTTCCACTTAGTGTAGGTAGGTCAATTTGCTTTTAATTTGAAGAACAGCTTTAAAATATTACATAATTTTCCAGAGTAAATCACTGGCACTAGCTGCTTTATTTTTACTGGACCCACACTGAAGCTCCATCACAATCACAATGAAGAGGGGTCCATGCATGTAGTTTGCCGCAACCCTTCAAATATTTTAATCATAATCTTGTAATAGGCGCTCCATTATTAAGCACAGAAACGGCCTGTGCTCATATGTTGATTGTCCTGATGAGAACGGAGGAGAAAAAAATCGTAAAAAGAAATGCGGCAATTCTTTCGGGGCATCTTTTTAGACGTGTATTTGGGACCTAGATGGACCACGTGAACATTTTTATCTCTACTTTGAGAAGCATGTATATAGCAACGGAATAAAGAACAAAAATTGTCCAGTGTACTGAATCCCGCAGGGATGACTGAATTGGCAGCAGAGGAGCAATTACACATTAGCCACCCAAGCGCCGCTATCCAGCTATACAAAGGAAAGTAGAAGGATAATGTATAGTAAGTTGCGATAACAGACCACAAATTAACTTCTTAGCTGATGTAAATTTTGTTCTGGCGCGGAATTTGAAGCGAAAATCATTCTAAGAATTACTCCCTCATTACAAAGATCGAAACTGACACCATATGCAGGCTTTTTCAGAAACTCGTTATCGAAAACAATTGACGCAACAAAAATAGGCTTCGAAACAATTCTAAAATTTTCCGCTTTCTCTCTATTATTCGTTATCAGTGTTTCATTAATCAGTATAAGGGAAATTAGCTTCTATTTCTCCTCAATACGCTGTAGGCTTAGAGCCCGTGAACGGCAGATCGTAAGCAAGTAATTTGCCGAAAGCCATACGGCGGCAAACCACTCATCTGAGTTGGGAAATCAGTAAAATAAAAATGATAGTCATATTTACAAATAGTATGGGGTAAAACGGCGATAGCGAAGGCACTAGTTCACACCATGAAGGCTCTGTATCGAGCTTGGAATTCTACTGTGTAGCGTTCAGCAACGGCCGATATTAATACTGAAGTCCCAGAGGAAAAGGAATGCTCGAAAAATTATAGCAGGTCCAGGACCTGCCGTGGAAAATATCCATACATACTAATAAAATTCTCAATTTCATCAAACAACCCCAAAGGTATTATATTATTGATCAAATTATTTTTTCATGAGTTCGCTTTTTCTTTTATGACGATTTGTATTTGCGCCCCATAGTGAATGACAATTAGTACTAGAAATTTCATCGATGCAGTTCAGTTGGCACGGGAACTTTTTTGTCACAAGTAAACAATATTGACATAAGGCAGCTCACCTGGGTTGGGCACGTCGTAAGCAACGAAAGCGGTTGCATGGCTGCACTTCGTGCCTAGGTCTCCAGCGTGATGCCATCGACGACCTTTTATGTCGTACCTTTCGGTCTCGGACACGGCAGTAAGTCCTGGTATGGCGGGAAAGGCGGAGTTAAGTGAATCAAGGTGAGAGTCATTAATTTCTGCTTTTTTTTTAGACCATCCATTTTGAGAAGCATTTAATAGCGAGTGTTTTATCGGTTCGAAGCAGACAGAATTAATGATTCGCAGAAATGAGAATAGGCAATGAGCGCAAAATAATGTCCTTTGTGCAGGTCATGAGAAGATAAAGCATTGGAATGCTCTTTTCTGCTGTTTGGGCAAATTTGGTTCATCTGTTCCATCATTTTGAGCTATTTAAATGCATTTAAGTGTATTGCCGCACACAAAGCGTATCAGATCTTAATCCTTTCCTTTCGTAAGGGATATTTGTAAGTCGCATGGTGATGCTAACCGCTTATTAACAATGCAGAAGTGTTTGATGTGCCGCATTTCTTAACGGAAGTTATGTAGCGGTACTCTTGAAGTAAATATAATGACCAAAATGCGGTGTCAGAAGATGCGGACGAGGGCTTTCCTTACCTTTCCAATGTTAGAGTTAAGCCGATGCCATAAGTGCTAAGTTGCGCGGCTAAAAAGCAAATTTTCCTCGTTTACTTTTGTCAAAGGCGGCACACCACAATCGCAAGCATGCATTGGGTTGATCCTAAAGGAGCGAGCGAAAGTCCAGGTAAAACGTTATAGCCTTAATCGGAATCATGGATGAAGCTTGCATGTTTCAAGGGAAAGCAGTGTTCCAGACATATCCTGAAATCGTAAGCAAGAACATCCCTCAGCGTTTCGTTAACAAGAAAATTTGATCCCTCTAGCGAAAACGGCTCTTCAGAAAACGCGGCTTAAGCGATGTTGCCGTTGAGAGGCAAAAATTCTAGCCATGTCACCGGCAGGTGATAGTTTGGCAAGTGACACTGATCAGCAGGCGGGTCTTCTGATGTCACAAAACCATGTGACGGAGAAGGAGCTGCGGCCCGTGCACAGGGCTTGAGATTAAAAGGCGAGATTGGCAGTCGTGCGTACCAGGACCCCAGTATCCTGAGCCAGACACCTGGGCCACGCAGCCACACTCCTACGGCTTGGCTAAGCAGGACATTGCTATGATTGGTCTTTCATATAATGTGGCATCTTACGACAGCATGCTAATGGAGTAATAAAATAATGGTTAGTCGAATATAAATGCGCACGTATGCGAGCGAGGATCCGCAACGGGAAACGCTCACGGAAGCCATTAACGACATATAACGTCACATAATCTTGAGTGCCGCCCTCAATTTTCTGACCCGAATCTATATAACGTGAGGCTAAGTTTCTCTCGCGTTTAAAGCGGGTCTGTTATTTCCATATATATATAGGTGAGTACAACGGTGCGTAAACAGGCTCTACAACTCTAAACTAGGAATCTTACAAGAATAATAACAGAGTTCTAAAAGACAAAGGTGAAACTACAGCCGAACGGGAAAACACCACAAGAAAAAGAACACGACAGTCTCGTATCCTGTTTTCTTTCTTGTGGTGATTTCCTGTCGGGAACTGTTCCTTGTGACTTCATGTTGCATGGCGCCGCTTTATACTTATTTCATTCCCGCGCATGTTCGGACGCCCACCTTTCTATTGGGCAGTTACGGGGACCGCGGCCCCAGTTTATTCTAATAAAACTAACCAATACTACTAGACGGTATGAAAGAGCACTGAACAAGGGTAGGGGGAGGGGGGGGGGGAGCCTCAGTTCACAGGTCGAGCCAACGTTTCGACAAGTCCACTTGTCGAAACGTTGGCTCGACCTGCGAACTGAGGCTTCCCCCCTTGTTCAGTGGTCTTTCATACCGTGAAAGGCATCTTGTTACCTCAATACTACGACACCAGCATATACCTCTAATACCAATTTCAAGGCAGTGATCAGCAATACGAAAACAACATTTAAAGGTATTGGTTTTGTCAGTGACTAAGCCAATTTCCTCACAGTATCGTGAACCCTGGAAACACGGAATTCCCTTCAACGGTTACATTTCAACCTCCGATCTCTGTAGCACCAGGGTTGCCTTGTAATGTGCATACTACCGGCTTCAGTGGATGCTACGGATACCCGCTGAATACACATTTTGAGCAACAGTCAGCCTTGTGTGCACTCTCAGGTGCATATGCGAGGGGCGTGGAATATGGAATACTCACCGCTGACGCCTCCGATTGCGTAGATGAAGCCTTCGAGGACGGCAGCGGCGAAATTTCTACGTGGCTGAATCATCGATGGAAGCTCGGTGACTAGAGCCCTTCTGATGTCGACCTCCTCCACTGGCAAACGAGGTATGTGTGCAGAGAGAAAAAAATATATATTTATTTGCGTTTTCATCATGAAGGAAAAGAAGAAAGCAGTAAATGAGGCTTTTCACATGTTGTATGCGGCCGCATTCAGACGGTGAGGTCTCGCGATCCCTAATTATTCCAAACACAGTTATATCCCTTGTGACGCCCAAGGTTTTCCTTTGCCGACGCGATTTTTCACGTGGGATGCCTACTTTATATAATTAGACATGGACTGATGGATATGCTACCATGCATGACGGGCACGAAAAGAGTAAATTATGTAGTGTTGAAGAGAGCCAACGATATTGTTATTCAGAACCCCTGATTTCAAAATTTACAAACGCGTTCCTTTAAACAAGTGACGTATATTGCGCACTTATTTTTCATGCACTCTGACTGAAGAAGCCGTATTCTTATAATATCATTTCCATTTGACCCAGTGCTTCATTGAGCTACATAATCGCCTCGTGCTTAACAGAATACCCTCTTAGCTTCCGCTCAGCCATTCAACTGAAATTGCTGTTACTATACGACGCCAACTTTCATCGCATCTAGCTTTGGAGTCATATAAAATGTGGTCATATCTATTGAGGCGAAAACCTTACTTTCCTATTTTTGCGAAAACGTGTTCGCAAAACGTGGAAGCAAAACGAGGAAGCAGCATGTAACGTGTGATATGACGTCGCATTAAGATGAGGCTGGCAGTCATGAATGTGTATATAATGACGAGTCGTATATAAATGTAATGTAATGCCTAGTCAGTAATGTCATGTGAGTCATGAGTCATAGTCACTTGTCATGAGTCAGTGAGATCGGAGATCCAATGTGCATGAATATGGAGTTCATGCCTTGTGTATGGCAATCAAAGTTATCACCATGACTAGAGTCTAATCATGACCCTCAAAAGTGTTGAGTCATGACATTGCTGAGTCAATTATCCAATGCAGATCTCTGCAGTGCTCTCAAAGTTTTTCGAGCAGGTAGACTTTCAAAACATAGAGATCATACTTGAGGACCGACACGTGGCGCCGTTATAGCCGCCCATCACGTAGATGTCGTAGTGAGCGACGGCCTGGAGGCAGCTGCGTGGCGTAGACACCCTCAGCACCCTGGTCGACGCGTCTGTTTTCGGGTCATAGGACTCAACCGTGTCCAACGTTTCTTCACCAGTAAAGCCGCCCACGCTGAGCCGAGAAGAAAGCAATGCACGTGCACCTTTTTTAAGACACCCAGCCATCATGAACGTGCAGATCCGCTCTCAAGATACATGTGCCAAGGCCGGAAACCGGTCATGTATACGCCGCTCTATCTCGGCTGTGAGCTGTACTTTAAGGGCATACATAGTCAGCTACTTATCACCACTAGCAGTGCAGCGTAATTCACTGCTGTACATATTCATCTCAGTTTTATCTCCGATTAGCGCAGTTATAAGCCAACTGTTGCCACCTTCACCCCCGAACTTCTCTATTTATTCTTCCACATGATTTCCTGCAGTGCGCTGTTACATGTATACGCTTTCCAACGCTAGACGTCCACTTATGCCACTTACAGGTATGCGCTCCAGTGAACCATTATTTATCCACATTAGATTGCGAGGGTTGTACACTGCATGTAGAACGCTGAGCCGTACTGAATCGAACTCCATTCCTTTTTGTGTAAAGCCTATTATTAACGCTCGCAGAAAACAGCGTGAACTATAGAGAAACAACGCGTGTTGACGGTGTGCTAACTGAAATCGAAAAACGTGGAGCCCCCTACCAGCCGGTCTCTCCCGGCAAAGGAATTATTTGAAGGAAAAAAGAGAAGCACCCTGTGCAGTGACAGGCAGTTAGGTGTATCGATTAGGAGGGAAAATCTGATTAAACATTGCTGCGATAACTGCAGCGCCATTTGAAGTTGATTGAAGTTACTGGAAGGTAACGCAGGTTGGACACTGCCACAGACTTTTAAACATTGAGATAACGGTCGCAACAACGATGCTTTGCTGCACAGCGATCAGGTGTCGCTCTCCTTTGCTTTGAGAATGCCTCAGCATCATTAACTAATAATCAAGTCACGTATACAAGCTCGCGCCGTAGTTTCCCAAACTGTCGAACGGCAGCAAGCATGCCGAGTTTTGTTATATTCAAATAGGTCCAATGTTCCAAGCTCACATGTAAATTCGACCTCCGGCAGTGGCGGCGACCGTAAACCACTGGTTCCTCTTGGCGTCGTAGCGTTCGACGCTGTTTGTACAACGGAGCCCATCAAAGCCACCCATGGAATAGATGTACCCCTGAGACCAGACAAAAAAAAAAAATCGCCAACGTGGCGGTCACAGATCCCTCACAGATAAAAAGAACTGGTTTAGCATCCTAGCCGACATTTCGGTTACTCTTCAGGAGCATTACAACGGCGGCACTATGCAAGTGATTTAATATTGTGCTTGTAACATGACACCTGTACATTTCCCTCGGCCGCTGATTATTTGCTTATTGATTATTTGATTGTTTTTATAAGCGTGCAATGACTTTTCCGTAAAAAGTGCGCCCATTTAAGATGATCGTACGTCAAATGTCTGTCGACTCTTCCTGTTCCGACATCGTGACTCCTTCCGATGTAGTGGCTGCGGCCCTTTAGAGCGACTTCTGTCATTAGAAAAATTATGTAAACGATCCGTTACGTTTAATGCAAATGCTCATTCTATCAAGTCAGGAAGCAACACACTAATCGCGGCTATAGGAGACGTCAAAAAACGCAGGATTGTCTACCTTGAAACCATGTTTTTTGTGGTGGTCATTTTTCGCGCCTACCTTGAGCCTTGTGGTTACGCTACTAAGCGTCTCCAGGCGAGAATTTAGTAGTGTTCAAGTCGAGTCTTCAATTGTGGAGGCTGCGCCTGCAAGGTGTGAAAGCTCCCTGGCACTGACTTGCTGTGAAGCTTCTGAAGTGTCTGCAAGTTAGCATTTCAGTGTTGTACCAAATTTCAGCGAATAATTTTCGTCACGCGCAAGTTGATGTATGCGTTGTCTGCAATAAGGCAGCCATCTCAAAACGAACCAAGGAAGAAAAACAAACGACAAGGTTTCTATTCTATATGCTGTAAAGGATGTCTCTGCTCCGGGCTGGAGCTCTGCACCAAGACGTCAGCCAAGAACCTCGTATCAAAGATAAGATATCATTTTCTTAAGAGGCCGCTAAAGTGCAATGGAACTTTTCCTAAGTGATTTCTTGAGCAGCTGCGCTCAACTTACGCTGCGGTAGCGATTAGTCAGTCCCGTATATTAAAATACACCACTCTTGTTCATAAGTATCTCATTGTCATCTTTCCTGAAGTAATGACTTGTGAAGGTGATGTTATGAAGAATAAAAAGAAAGCCCACTGAGCAATTGTAAATATTTTTTTTAAACAGAAAGCTTCACTACGCCACCGCGGACGAAGGCCAGCGACGGCTCACGATTGACCTTCAAGGAACCGGAGGATTAAGTGTGGTTATGATAAAAAAATACGCCCCCTTCGATCCCCATTCCAGCGCGAAAACCAATACTTCGCGCCGGTCCCATGGGAAACAGTCTAAAGTGCCTAGTGTAATAACGATAGTGGCGATGATGATGCTAATGATTCTTATGATCATGATAGTAGCGATAACTATTACGATGCAGTCCTGTAAAGTGGTTTTCCCCATTTCCGCTTAAGCAGGCTTAAGCGGAGTCCTGTATTATAGTCTATGCACCCAGGATATGTGGCTAAGCGACAAGTGCTAAACAGAATGGATCTACTAATATCAGAGCATAAAAAGCTGCGTGGTTAGATTTCGCCCTAGCATTGAAATAATCGTGATTAAACATTGTATACGCTTTAAATTTACGCTATATAAACGAGCTCAGAATCTTCGATTAAAAAATTTCGTAGGTGCAAGCAAATGTTCGAAATTTTCGCGCGTCAAAAGAAATCGCATCAGTGCTCCGCATCAGTATTCATTTTGCACGAATATTGTAACAGGTATTCATAAGGAAATTCGAGTAGCATTTATTTCGGCCTGTAGCTGAGCTATTCGTATTCGTGTTTGAACCGGAAATAAACTAAGCGTATTCGATTTTCTTTGAGAAACATACTATGCGCCCATCCACAAATTATGGGCATCGATAAGGTTAACGTCGAGCGGCCGAATCACTGCGAAACACTGCCTGCAGAACGTTCATTTGTGCCTTTATTACTCAGCTCAGTAACCGACTTCTTCGAACAGCTGACGATTTAAAATGCATAATCGTCGTGTGTGCCATTCTCCCTACAGCTGGCGTTAGTATAGGTCATCCCACGTGAATGGATTGTCTATGTGTAACAATCTGCATAACTGTTGTCCGTGGTGCGTTTCGTTGACGTGCGTCGCGTTGAAATAGAAGCGGATGAGAGCAAATGCGACATGTAACTGCATGGTTGCCACCGGCATCGTAGCAGCTTACCTGCAGGGTGGCCACGCTGACGGAGCAGCGGGCTTGGTTCATGCTGGCCCTGTGGCTCCAATGGTTCTTGCTGACGTCAAAGCAAACGACGGAATGGTAGCACTTGCGGCCGTTGAAGCCCCCCACGATGTAAATGCAAGAGTTCAGAATCGCCACCCCGTGGTACGCCCTGCGAGTGGAGGGAGCGCCCACGACCGCACAATCGATAAGGTAGATTAGGTATACCGAAAGATACAATGATCTGTCATTTGAGTCAGCTGGTTAAGTAACGTAGTTTTTGCAGCGGCCAGAAGTACAGAAAACTAACGCTCTAATCTACAGTCTAGTTTGTTGCTCCTCCGCCTGTCGCCTTGGAGCTCTGAAAGCTATAAAGGTCTGTAGACGGCTTCTTATATCGACGACAAAGCACCGAAACAGGTGTTTCCATCAGTATTAGCAGATTAACCGTGACGCAGCTTCCTGCAGTACGAAACAGTTGGATTAAGACTGCATACACAGTGGTCTGGTAGCGCGCAAAAGCAGGAGGCCGTTTCCGTTAAGTAGAAAGATATAAGGTGTTTCAGTGGCACTGCCATAGTGATTAGCTCTGAGGAGGAAGCACCGGGTAGGCTGGAGGAGGATGTGATGTGGTAAGGGTGGTGGGGTTAGAAAGTGTAATCAAACAAGAGAAAGGCCACGCTACACCAACGACGTCAATCCTCCGCGCCCGTACAGGGGTTTCTTACACGAAAGTCTCCCTTCAATCCCTTTTCACTTTACTTGTATTTTACTGAAATCAATTATTTTTAAGAAGTTGTGAGCATGCGCATTAAAATTCCGCGAGGGGGATGGCATGGCATGGGTGCATAAATGCACGAAGAGAACAAAATGTAGGATGGAGCCTACGAAGACTCCAATGACACATCATTCTCGATTGGAGCTTCGGAAAGTTCTGATTATCCGCACTCTTCTCCATGAGCTCACCCAGAAATTTGTCGTTTCGTAGTCTGCACGTCATCCTCAAAATCAAACAAACAAAGGGAACAAATGCGTATGTATGCATTTAAAAATAAAGTAGAGGTGGCATACCGGGGCGATGTGTACTGATTGCCCATGAGGCGCCATGTAGATGTGCGGGTGTTGAAGGCGTGTACTTCATTGGTCGCACCTGATGTCCAGCTGCCACAGGACCAAGATGTCACTTGGGATGCGTGGCTTCAGCCATAACTTAGCTGACAGGTTCACGCCAGCACACTCACCAAGCACCGCCAACTGGCCAGTCAGAGACTGCGCGAGGAATAGGCGTCGCGGACAATCAAGACATTCGGTCATGTACTACATTCCTCCGAGGCCTGTAAGATTCCGTACTTTCATATTCTCAGATTTCTCTTAATCCGCTATATTTCCCAATCCAAACTAAGGCCATATTTTTCTGGGCGAAAAGAGCGCCACGTATCCAATCATATGTCAATTTGACACGCACCGGGAGATGATATATTGAAAATGCCCCGACGAACAGAGACCGTTATCCTGAATGATCAAGGTCTCGAGGAGTACGTGAGTCAGGGTGCAGAAGGGAGCAAGGATGAACTCTAAGAGCCTCTCTTTTGGTACGCAGTACAGAAAGGAGGGTAGTAACTGGTAAGAGCCGGGTCGCTACGTTGTCTTCATTCATCTTTTTTTTATCACATTTTGTAGCATTTTTATTTACCTTAATTTATTTTACTCTGTAACGCGCTGCAATCTTAAATTTCTTTGTTTAGACCATTTCCCTACTTTCAAGTCACCATTTCTCCACGCAATTCTTATTAACATCTATTGCAGATGCATTCACATTATCTTCGTTATCGCGGAACCCAAGGGAAACCAGAACACTAAGTGTGCCCGGTTCGGGAACTGGATATATTCTGCTGCATTCTAGCAAAATATGCTCAATTTTTCTCTCCTTATTTACCAGAGCCTGCACACAAGTCACCAGCGAGAACATTTTGTTTCTTTGTTTTTTTTTTGTTTTTTTTTTAGCAGCAGTTTGTTGCTTCTGGAACTACGTGTCACCGGTTGTCACGTGAATCATGCGAGCTCGGGAGTGCACGTGCTCCTAAACCGTAGAGGCTTAATGCACCGCTTACGTTTACGTTTTAGCCAAAGAGGACTATAAAAGGGAAAATGTTCGAGGCACAGCCGAAACACCCTACGTTCTCAAAACACGATAGTATATCGATGCGGAACAGTATACTAACCTGGCGAATTGCACTCAGGACCATGAGGCTATCTTTGTCGTCTTACACTTGAGGATCGGCTACAACCCGGTCGAAGTCTCTGTACAAGAAAACCAGAAATTTTAAAGCTCAATAGCCCTTCCTGCAGCGACGGATATATGTCAAGCGCATTTACTAACAGGTTCCTTTTCTCTTCCGGATTACCAGATTATGCACGTATTATAGGACTAAACAAAAACAAATAAAACATGAGACTTTGGATGTCCCCAAGGGCAATGAAAATGTAAAATTTCCTACCCAGTGCCAGTTCAGATGCTTGTGTTCTGTCGAGGTGATGTTCTTCGTCGTCTTGACCGCAACGGAGGCAAAAGAGGTGACCATTGCGCTAGCTCTAACCCAACAACAGGTCAAAAGTATAGTTACAGACTCCAAATCAGCGATTAGAAACTTTGACGCGGGCCGCATTTCGGCCATAGCAGCAAGAGTGTTGGCCAGTGGTCCACCACCGGCAGAGCAGGTCGCGCTCATTTGGACACCAGCGCACCAGGGGTTGAAGGGGAACGAGAAAGTGCACGTACTGGGCCGAGGATTAGCTACATTCTGGGATCTCAGTGGCGTACATGCACAACCCCGTACCCCTTGCGCGATGAGGAGTCCCTACAGTTAGATGATGACCTTAATACCTACTAAGATATCCTAAATCATTACAAATTAGGCAGATCAATATTTCCAAACGCGTGTAAGCAACTCACCCAAAGCAAGGAGGCTACGTGGCGTAAACTACAAACTGTAGTATTCCCTAACCCCCATCTTTACAGCAAGTGGCACCTGGAAATTTTTAGCCCCAGGTGCAAACGTTGCGATGGCATAGCGGCCATGGTCCACATGATATGGAAGTGTCCTAGATTGGAGAACCTGGCCGAACAGATGAGTCCTGGGAGGCACTATACTTCTCAAACAGGACGATAAAGGGCAAAGTGAAGTCATCCATCTCGCCATGGCCGCTGCTCAGATCCAAGAGAGAGATCCAGGTCGACGGCTGAGGGGGAGGACATGGCTGGGACAGAGCTGTGCCTCGGATCCTCGCCAACCTTTGACGGGTGACAATAAATGTTATTTTTCTCTCTCTCTCTCTCTCTCTCTCTCTCTCTCTCTCTCTCTCTCTCTCTCTCTCTCTCTCTCTCTCTCGTCGTCGTCGTCGTCGTCGTCGTCTAATACTTGCTTATTTTTCAGGTTTGTAGTAGTGCGCCTATATAACCGATTAACTACATGTCTTTGCGGGCCTGTAAAGTAAGGTGTGAATTTAAAAATAATAATAAGGTTGGTAAATTTATTGGCACCTTCAGAGGTCAACAGCATGAAAAGGAAACCCAGGAAATTTCGACAAACGCTTCTTTTTGCACGGCTGGCACCAGGTGCTGCATGGCGCTAAACGCCAAATATTACCGAGGGAAATCTGAAAGCTTGTGACATCACATTATTTCCTAAGTTAATTAAAACAGCTCGGTACGAGATACTGCAGCACGTGAAAACATTACAACGGATCACACGGGTGCCAACAAAGGTGAACGAAGTGTGTCTGCGCCACGCAGATTCTCAGGCTCTGAGCTCTGTCTCGTGCACCGTGCGAGTTCGCTGTTCTCTCTCTCTCTTTGTGTGCGTACGTGCGTGCATGTGTGGGCATGTGTGTGCGTGCGTGTGCGTGCATGTGTGTGCGTGCGTGCGTGTGCGTGTGTGTGCGTGTGTGTGTGCGTGTGCGTGTGTGAGAGAGGGAGGGAGTGCCGTCATTACGTCTACCGCTCATGGGGCTATGCAAAAATATTAATACTGATTTACGCGGCGGTATCCGCTGATGGCCGACAGATAGCCCTAGCTGGAACTCTCCCAGAAAGCTGGGGATGCGAAGAAGACAGTTTCAGCAAACTTTCAGCTGAGGTAAAGATCAACAATTGAACGTTTCTGTAATGAGAAAGTGCGATCTGAAGCCGTTGGGCCAGCGTTTTCCTTTATTACCTGCAACGTTTTTGTTATTCTCGTGCTCACTTGAGTGCACTATACTCCGTTTCATACATCAAGTGCAACACTACCAAAGCTACAGCTCTTGTTTGCGCTCTCCGCATCCGCGATAAAAAATAGTGCCTGCTCTTGACGAGAGAAAATAATAGTTGCTTTATCTGCAAGCTTAATACATTTTACATTTGCCATCAACTTTATAAAAAGCACCTTTTCTAGGGAAAAAAAGTCGGATTCGGCTAATTTGTATGTTTTTTTATGTCGTTTTTGCTCGTGCCGCGTTTTGCTGCCCCGCAACCTTGCCAGCTGTGCCAGCAGATGGCGCTGGCTGTGCCCTCCGCGCTGCGCATCTCTTTTTGAGAAAATGGTTCTTTGGTGCGCATTTTTTCTATAAGATCCGCTATGTGAAGATATCTAAGCATGCGAAGCATGTTATTGCAAACGTGTATGCTCGGAATAGAGCCCGTTTCAGCAGGAACCACTCGCCTACAGAACGAGCGCGTAGTGATACGCCTCCTGTTTTTTTTTCTTGCGGACTACTTGCGTACCTTTCGCTGCGTTGCACCTGATGTATGAAACGGAGTATAGCATTCAAGCGAGCGCATAAGCACAGTGAGATGCTTTTAATTTAGAATTGTCTTTGCACAGAGGACATCTGTTATTATTGGTCCAATTTCATTAAACTCAAGCCGTATACTTGTTTCTCTTCCTAGACTAAAACAAGCAAGCGCACCAATATTCGTACAGCCATTCGTTTTACGAGAACTTGTTAAAACTGGAGCAATAGTTAGAGTTCAGTTTTTCCTTCAATGCGTAGGTGGCGCTTCTTAAGAAAAACGTATACCTAACACTAAAGCCTCTTTGTGATCCGCCGTGGTGTTCCTAAATGGCTTAATGAATGTCATTTTGGGTAAAATAAAGGTTTAAAAGTGAAACACATTTTCATTTCTTGACTTTTTTTTTTTTTTTCAAAGTGAAGTGTAGGATACGCATCAGTATGCCCCAAACGTTGAACGGTATATTTATGACGTAGAAGAAAAGTTGTGGCCCCGTAAGCGACTCCAATGTTAATTAAATAGATGTTTTTCATGTGTTTTAATCCCGCTCGCAAGGGCTGATGGAATTTAAGACATTTGGTAAAATTTTTCCATGCTGCGCCTGAGAGACATCAAGACATTTACATCACAGCCACTATTAGCGTGTGTATGTTGGCCTCGAATACAGATGGCCCATACCCACTAAAGGGAGATGGCCGAGACACAAGCAGTGAAACCAAAATTTGTATGATGGAAGAAAAAAACCTGAAATAATATAGATTTACCGCGCGTAAGGTGCATTCCAAGTGACGACCCATATATTTTTAAGTCTTGCGCCTTATTGCAGCGGGATACCAAAAATCAATATTCTGTATTCCTTCTCATTTAACCGAAATTAACACATTTCCCTGCGCTATGAATGTGGTGAAGTTGGCATTTTTTTTTCTTTAGGTTGCAGCGCGCAGATCACCTCTGCCTCCACTGCATTTCATATCCCTATAGTTTACGTTTGATGTTTAGTTTTTACAAGCAGATTATCCCGACCTAACGTATAGGCCAATGCCAGTGGTGTCCAGGCGATGTCATTCACTGCAGCTTCGGCTTCGACGGCGCAGAACTCACGTGTCATCACATCCCACAAATCGCACTAGGGGCAGGAAGTGGGCGAGGTAGGCTTTTCTCCCTTCTGCGTCAGCCGCTATCCACTTCAGGATGGCTCGGAAAGTGCAGTCCACTTCGCTAGACGACTGCAGCTGGTCGTCCACGAGAAGGGCTTGCATCTCGTCGGGGGTGAGAGATTCGACCTGGTCTCTCCAGAGCTGGAGACAGACACGGCTCATTTAAGTGCACCCGCGCAGTTACTCCGAAAGTCCGCTACATAAGGCGCCTAATGTTCCTCGGAACCAATGGATGACTGCATTACTGGCCCATGTGCGGCCCTTCCAATCAAACTCATGAGATTTCCTCTGATGCTTCGCGTAATCATCGCGATCGGCTTGCATCTGCACATTGGTTTTTAAATGAAATAAAGACGTTAATAAGACTAGGTAAGACAAGACAAGAAAGATAAGCCAAAGAAATAAGATGAGCCGATGCTCAAATTAAGTTCGATTTGCTCATACACTTTTGCTCATTCGTGTCAGAACATTGAGCCAAGAAGACAGCGGCGGTAGCTAAACGCAGCCTTTGTGCAATTTCGCTGACGTATTTCGGGAGAGTGGAAGAGCATCAGGCCGCCGCACTTTCTTTTTTCTGTTCTCCACAGCTACGGAAAACCACCGTTTTAAATAGACGCTAAAAGAACAGCGTATCAGAAAAACAGGAACGCGAAATACGGGCAGATAAATACAAGCGCTTGGCTGCTATCTCTCGCGCCCCTGCGTTTCCAGTATGCTGTTCATAGTTAACAAATGGCAAGCCAGTTGGCCCGCTGCCCTCCTCTTCATCCATTATAGCGAGAAGGCACTGTCAATCATCAATGGGCCAGATTACATCATCATCAGCCTGACTATACCCACTGCAGGGCGAAGGCCTCTCCCATATTTCTCCAATGAACCCGGTTCTGTGCTAGCTGCATCCACTTGACCCCTGCGAACTTTTTAACCTCATCCGCCCACCTAGCTTTCTACCGCCCCCTGCTACGCTTTCCTTCCCTTGGAATCCAGTTTGTTACCCTAAGCAACCACCGGTTATCCTCTCTTCGCACTACATGTCCTGCCCATGCCCATTTCTTCTTCTTAATTTCCACTAGAATGTCAGTAACTTGTTATTTCTCTGACCCAATCTGCACGCTTCCTATTTCTTAATGTTACCCCTACCATTTTTCGTTCCATAGCCCTCTGCGATGTCCTCAACTTAAGTAGAACCCTCTTGATTAGCCTCCACGTTTCAGCCCCATAGGTGAGTACAGGTAAGATGCAACTGTTGTATACTTTCCTCTTGAGCGATACCGGTAAGCTGCTAGTCATAATCTGCGAGTGCTTCCCAAATGCGCTCCATCTCAGTCTTATTCTTCTTGTTATTTCCTTTTCATGGTCCGGATCTGCGGTTACTACCTGTCCTACGTCGACATATTCGCCTACTATTTCCAGTGCTTCGCTACCTTACGTAAACTGCTGTTCCCTCCCAAGGCTGTTGAACATTACCTTAGTCTTCTGCATATTGATTTTCAAGCCTCCTTTCTACTTTTCCTGTCTAGGTCATGAGTAATTATTTGCAGTTCATCCCCCGAGTTACTTAGCAAGGCAATGTCATCAGCAAATCGCAGATTTGTGATGACGATCATGTGGCTGTCCGCAAAGGCAGCGGATGAGCTCAAGTTTTGCACCCCAGCCCTTAAGAAGAAAGAAGAAATTGACGAGCAATCTCAGCAAGAAATGAAAGCAGCTTGAATTCAGTTAACCATGATCCTATCAAGATATTCAATTTTCAGATATAGCGAGGTGATAGCAAGCAACGTGACTACTTGTTAGAAATGATAGCGTTTATGGCAAGAGGCCCTCGCCCGTAGAACATGAAGAAAGACTAACCAACCAAAAAGACGCACACAGGAAAACACAGCTGTCTGTTTTTTTTCTGTGTGTGTCTTCTTGGCTGATTATTATTTCTTCATGCAATGCACCAACTAGCCCAACACGTGTTTGACTGAATTACCTTGCCCGTAGAATGTTCTATCAAAGTTGAAAGCTCGAGAGTAATCAGTAAAACTGCCATACGCCTGTATCCTAAAAGAACTTTCTGAGTCAGTGACTCCCGTCTTTTCCTGTACCTGAAAATCGTACCTCCATAAAGTGCCTTGTGAAGTAGCGAAAGGCCTCTACAGCGAGGCTGATGTATCCCCTTCTCAGGGCCAAGCGATAAGTGTTTACGCAGGAATCTGGCCCCAGGTACTGCTTCAGCATGGTGATGCAGTGGTCGCGGATCTCGCTCATCTGCGCCGTTAGATTCATAAAAATAAAAAGAAAAATTCTAATATGTTTACAATCGCGCTGCACAGAGTGAAAAGTTTGAAAAATAACCTTCAGAGAAATAGCGCTGACGGCTGCACATGGAGTGCGAAGAATTTTTGGCTCATTCTGGTAAAACGTATTTTCCAGTAAAAAGCTTGTGTAATTTAAATGGCGTGGTGTGTAGCGGCATAGTATCGTGAGATAGGTTCTCCTTCCCTTCCCAACTCTGCAACATCACTGGTTGTGGTGTTTTTGCCCTTATACGTCCTCAGCACATCCTCGTTCGCTCTGTTTCGAGACCAGAAGGTAAACCGCGACACATCGCAGAGCGCTCATTGTCTTTTCGCTGCAACCTATTGCTACAACAAAGCAGTTACTTGAGGCATATTTATCCGAAGGTAAACCTTTCTAACCTGCCGGTGTACTATGGGCGGTGGACATGGACCTCGGACATCGGGGAAGGAATATCGGACCTCCAAGAGTCATGTTCAATCAGCCCATTGTGTATACAACTGCCAAGCCTTAACAATGAGGCCGCTATTGACAACACCGAACACGTTTCAGCTGCCACTCATCGACACAAAGACACCCGTCTTGGTATCGTACCGCCTATTTTGCACATTTCTTAGGTTTTATCACTGGCCGTGCAAAATCAATCAGTATCTCTTCTCACAATCTGTGCCTGCGAAATATTTCACTCAGTTATGTTTCAGCAGCTAAACCCTGCGCGTTTCGCTTTGTTGAACGTGAGAATAGGCGCACCGAGCTAAATGAAACCGCTCAGGTAACGATCAAGCACGCATCGTATCCTCCTTGCTCGGTTGCAGAGTTTTTCCTCTGATATAATGATCTCCAGCCTCATGTTTTAAGACAATGAGCAACCATCTCCGTTTAGGTCACAGCTGTTTTCTTCTAGTGTCATCATTGTGTACTGTGGTGTCACTCGAGCTGCCTTAATATCCACTTTTATCACAGCGACTGAACATTCTAATCATTCATTCACTATCATGCCACCTCAGCTCCTACACTCGAGGTGTCTTCGATTTGGCGGCACCAGCTGCACTAGATCAAGTAGTGCAGCACCACCGTCCTTGTTTTGCCGGTGCCGCGCGCGCCGTATTCACTTCTCTTCTCGTTTTGTCCAGGTGCAGGACTAGTTCTGCACGAGTTCTCGCCCATCGTGCACTCGCTGCGGAGGAGGTGCAGAAAAATGTGCGGCATGGCGTACGCGCCACTCGGCCAAGAGCAGGCGACGCTGTGCATCGTTCTGCAGAGCTTTGTAGAGCCGGACGGTTCGTTGCTAACGGATCCACGATTGGTTGCGTATACAAGGTAGTTGGGCTGTATGCTGGTGATTAACTTCTTGTTTTTGGCCAGGACATAGGAGCGGTATTATATGTAGTTGTGGTCACATTTATGTAGCGTTACGTGGCCATGATACGGCACCTTTCCGCGCATTGGCTTATGTAGCATTTTTTTTTAATCGTGTTGTGTGGCACTGGGGTTGACCTAAGAAGACGGGCAACTGAGAACAGAAATCAGCTGCGATCTATCGAGTAATTGTTGCCATGTCAAGTACGTGTGAGAGACCCATCCACACGATAGCGGGCACAGCGACTTTGCGACGTCAAACTTGTCGCCCACGAAGTACATAGACGTCTGAGAGTCAATGTATACACCGCGCAGTGAGGTACGTGCGTCTTTTCAGCAGTAGCGTTTTTGGACAGAAGACCGGAACCTTGATTTATACCGCTGAATCAGTCAAGCGTCTATTTAGACGGCCTTGTTTAAACAAAGACTCATTACAGCTGCTTACAACGTTAATTCTCTCGTACCCAGGCACATTAATTACATCTTCTCAGACCGATATAACGATTGTGCAGCCACGCGTACGTTGACGAGTTGGTCGTAAACAACGTCACTGTCGCCATAGTAGTCGTCACTTTCCGATTGCAGCAGGCCTACGGCAGCTGGCTTCGAAATTGGGCGTGATCATGTTATAGCACGCGATACATTCCATGTACACAGCGCGCACGTGTCTGCTAGGTTGCAGAGTCCTACACTTGCGTACTCGTTTTGGCAGCTGTCGTTGCCCGCCAGTGTCGGAACTGGCACTGCACGATCACGTGACCGAATGGCACCGCTGCAGCACTTTTCAGAACTAGTGCAGCCAGTGCAAGCCAAATCGAAGAAACCTTCAGACTCTGTGGCATTCTAATTTACAGCGATGACTACGCTGACCTCTTTGGTGTCAACTTTTTGATATCCCGACGATGGTAAGTTTGTTATGTGACAATTGCGTCGCGTGATATGTGTGTCGTGCGATAACTGTGTCTTGTGATTAGTGTGTGGATTTTGAAGATGGCGTCACTTGGCTACAACTCAAGACCACAATTAAATGACGCTCGGGGGAGTACCAGAATCCAAATGCATCGACCTTTGCTGTGACACCGTCAACCGCTTTGCACCTTTCACTGTGCGCCTATAAGCAACCGCGGCTGGAGAAAAGCGGTCAACTGCAGCGGCATCGTTAACAAGCCGGTGCCATTCGATGCTTCTCAAGGCCGACTGCAGCTTTATTTTGATAGTGTATCCGCCCTCAGCACTCTTGCTACGTGTGTCGCATCTGCCGCGTTTAAGCATAGCAAGGGACAGTTTTACTTGTACTGTGATACCCCCCATTCTGCTCCTGTTTCCTTCTCTCTTCATCCCAAACAGTAGCGGTCAATCGCAACTGCGTGGAGAAGTTCGGGCCGGTTGTGCATTCATCGACCCTGATATCTAGCTATCTGCAGCACCCTGCTACAAGGCATCCACCAAATCGGTTATTCAACATATTTTCCCATGTCGGCGGTAGTGCATTGTGAGCCCACAGATCGGCTCTGCCTGAACTGTCTCGAATTCACGTTGTACATCTCGGCCATCTCGAGCACTTGGTCGACGTTGTGCAGCCCGATGCGTGCGAAAAGGGGCGCATCGTAGGCAAAGTCTATGAGCAGCTGAAGCATGTCGATTCCCATGTCCCTCAACACCACACGAATAGGTGGCTTCCATTCCAATTGCTCCTGGTTCTGCTCATTGGTGATATCTCCCTTGGTTACGTTGAACATGATGTTGCAGCCCGAGAACCTGTAGTTGTATGGGGAGGCGAGAGACGCATGGAAAGGTCATCACCTCGCAGTGTACTGAGGAAGCATGCTAGCTTGATTCAGCAGAACGCAAAAGTCTCGCTAAAAAACAAATCAAGAGATAGCAAGGACATCTCAAGAATTTTGCGGTTCTTACACGCAATATGAATATATGTTAAAACTAGGGGCGCTCAAAAGCAGCCCATTATTTTACTACAGACGTCTGTCCACTCAACGCGGACATGTGCCGAGTCTAAGTACGCTCCGAAGCAACACTTATTACTAGCTAAACGCTTTGTCGTATTAACGTAGCCTACTGATACCATAACTATAACGTCACTCTATCACTCGACTTCTCCCTCAAGCTGCTAGTCTGGCTTAATGTGATTGTCGCCAGCTTACACTCAAAGGCCATGCAAGTACTACGAAATGAAGAAAAATAGGCAGATTTTACACTCATCTTTGGGAAGCGAACAGCCCATAGACGTGCTGAGCACGCCAATCCAAACACCGTGAACTGGACATTACGAAAGCATGCACTGACCTTATATTGCATTTAAATAGGCTGGTAAATATAAACAGAACAGAGGTTCAGTGCCTCAATATATCAAAATCGTCAGAACTGATATGCAGTCGTGGTGGAAAGTTTTAAGAGCACATGATTGTCTTTCCATTCCACTCGCGTAGTGAGAACCTTATGTAATCCGTGAATATCAGCAGCTGCATGTGAACAGTCGTTCTTACATTTAAAAACATTTGTTGTAAGGCCTACCCATGTGGATCAAAAGGAAGCCATGCCAAACTGAAGCTTAAACCCAGGCGCTACTTCAGAATCATTGGTTACACTACCGTCAGCTCGATAGAGCATACAAATAGACTCGAGCAAAAGAGTGATTAGAGTATGTTGTACCGTTCGTACATTTTAACAAATTAATAGCAGAGGCAAAGCGAATGCTTGCGATCATAGAGGCAGACGTGTGTATGAAGGGACTATAAGGATTTGGCGATGTGAGTGTTTGAAGGCTGACTGATCCGACAGAAAATAAATAAGCTGCACTCAACTCCGCGCCCCGCGAGTCAGCGTTTGACCTGAACATAGAGTCTAGTAACGTGGCATTAACTGCACAGTGAAAACTCGAAGACAAGAAGCTATACCATGATAAAAAATAATTTCACTACTGAAAATCACACTTAAAATCTAGAGGCGTCGAACTAATCGTTGGCTCTATTTTTCACGTTCAACTTGGCGACAACAAATTACTAACTAGCAACACTGGTCACAGTCTTTCGCGTCTGTGTGTTATCAAAAAATTGGAACTGCTGGTGATCCTTAAGTCAGTCACATATTGACTGTATGAGTAACTGGTAATGTATTAACAAAAGTCGCTAATGGATCAAATAGGGGCACCCAATGTGTCCGTTAGTGAACATGTAAGCTACCCTGAATGACTTTTGAATACCGGAAAATTAATCTGTCGGCAAGAGGCATAGAATGCGCCTCTTACTGAATGTGAAATGGGCACAATTTACCACCAATTGGCACAAAGCATGACAGCAACAGACACTAACAAGTTTGCGACAACTATTGCCGTCCTAACGGATTCGATCACTAACAGGTACAAAACTGTTAGCCCTTGACGCGAATCTGGCAGTGAATGTCCTACCACACGGCGCTGAATTGTGCTTTATTGAACGCGTCTCGTAAATAGAAAAAGTGATCAATAATTCACATGCAACATCCGTTATTTTCTGCTCAGAAAGAAAACTTAACTTGCCATTAAAGGGTACAAAATAGGTCTGTTACCTGACATTGCGTAAACTTGAGTGCTGCTTTATTTATGAGTGAACTCAGAATGTTTTCGTTATATAATGCACCAGGCATACCGTATTTGCTTACTGTCGGACTCGAAATGCCCACTAATAAATGGGTAACAGGCACAAGGACACTAAAGGATGTTGAGCTAATAAAAGAATGTGACCGTTATTGCGAAGGCAGCGAAACTCTGAACCCTTTAATAACAAACTCATGGCGTGTTAATACCTGCCATAGCCTGTGTCAGTATACCGTCGTAAGACGAACTCATTGCACGATGAAATTCTAGCAAGAAAAGTGCGGTAGCTCACTTGTGTGTCATGACAAAGCGGTGCGCCCATATCTCTGCGCAGTCTATAGACTCGAACACCACGTCGCAGTACTTCCGAGCCTCCCTCAGCTCTCTCAGGCCGGTCATGGCACGAGAAGCGACTCTCGGGGCGAACGCCGGCGTCCTTCCTTCGGCACTTAACAGCAGCTTTGCCTCTCAAGTCATCGTGATGAGGTTGTCCGCGTTGGCGTGCGCGTTAGCGCCGTCGTTAGCCATGGCAAAGGAGCTCATCCAGAGTCGCGGTGCCTAGCTTCTTCTTCTTCTTCTCCCTCGTTATAATGGCGCATACCCACAGTGGGCGATTGGCCAGAATTCGTTGTAGGTGACATAAATTTCGATTTAAGTTCTGCGCCAGCGAACACGCGCTCTCATTCCTCCGTGTTCGCACCCTCTCCCCCGTAGTCTTACTCGGCAGGGGCGGCTCTGACCCCATCTGTTCGACATCGATGGCGGGAAAAAGATCTACCAGTGACTGACAGGTGCCCTCACTGTGAGACTCCACCTGACGTCTGCGATGTGCGTCACTTGTTGTGGACGTGTCCATCAACGACTCACATTAGGCAACGGATAATCATGAAGGTGGGCCTGCGGTGGAATCGCGATAGTGATTATGAGAAATGGACAATGGACAATCGCTATACTGCCAACCTTCTCGAATACATAAGCACAACTGGACTTCACTCCTTCTTTTAACTTTCTATCTCCTGCATCCCATTCTCCCTTTCTCAACTTATGCCTTGTGGCAAACTCTTCGAGAAAAAAAAATGTCGATTTGACTGTGTGATAGATAACCTAATAATTAGGAGTTAGTGTTGCTGAAATAATTTGAAATTTTGAGGCGATAGGTATAGAAAGCAATGAAAAAAGGAATAAAACTAAAATAATAAAAATAATAATACAAAGAAAAAAATACAGTTCAGACAGATCAGCGCTAACACACAAATCTTCCAGTAGCAATATTATAATTATGAAGTAAGTCACACACCGGTTTTAGGGCATACCCTTTGACGTTGCACCAAAGGAGAGGAGGACAGGAACTGTAAATGGAAATCCTAGGCGAGCAAGAAGCATTTCTAAATAATTTCTTCTCTGAGTAGCATACCTGTGGCAGGAGAGGATGTAATGTTCAATTGTTTCGACGTCATTACTTGACGCACAAACATTCGACGGCGTGAATCCAGAGCGACATAAATAAAGATAGAGGGAAACAATTCTGCAACGCATGAGCGTCATGGAGACCTCACATTGCCTTGAGGTACAACATCGGACATTCCAATGGAAATTTAAATGGTTAAAATCCGTAGTGGCTCATGGTTCAAGGAGTTTAACGTTTGAAACCGTTCAAAATGGGATATATTTAGCAAGATAATATTGGGTACAACATCGGCAACAGGCCCATTGAGAGCTGTATTTGCTAAATAATCAGCCATTGTATTAGAAGCGATGCCGCAGTGTCCCGGAACCCACTGAAAACGTACTTCCTGTAAATGTATCGGAAGGAAAAACATCAGGGTTTGTTTCAAAAGGCGCATTTTCGGGCTTTCTAATGCTGCTAAGACTGACAGGCAGTCAGAGAGTATGATTACGTGAGTAACATTACCGGGAACTTTTTGAAGGGCCAAACCAATTGCAAGCAATTCAGAAGTAAATATTGGTGTGTAATCAGGGATACGTACAGAAAAACTCCAATCAAGTGCTTGGGAGTAAATCCCTATTGCTGCTTTTTCATTCCGTTGTGAGGCATCTGTGAAAATAGCTACGTGTCGTGGATACTGTAATAGATAATCTTCAAGATGTCCCTTTATTACCGTGGTAGTCAAGTGTTTTGCATTAGACGGCAACGACTGACGTCAAAACACAGTGCGGAAGTAGCTTGAACATTGCCAACACTTCTTTTTACTGACATTAGCGCAACTGCAATTTTGGACAGCAAGGACTGAGTAAATACAAATTGTGGTTGCTTATATTGCGGCCAATGATAATCTAGAAACTGAGCTTGGTGTGTAATAAAAATGGGAGAAGCCTAGCTGTTCCCGGGCAGAACAGAAAAAGCCGACAAACTGGTCCGGTAACTGACCTATTTTGCACCGTTCAATGGCAAGTTCAGTTTTCTTCATCATCATCATCATCATCAAAACGTTTTAGTTCCACCGAAATGATTTTTGGACCCCCCGGCACGCAGGCCTGAGTTTTCTTTCTGGAAATATGCGCCAGCGTCAATTTGCGCGCTGTTTTTGGATTGGATTGGTACTGAGGCTTCCCTTTTTTACCAGGTGGACCAGAAAGGTCCTAGCCAAGTCAATTCCCTACTGTGACGGAGTCTGTCCCACCCTGGCGCAACGCCACCAACACTATTTATCTAGTATGCCTTATCCAGTTCTCAAAGCGTCGTTTGGTTGTCTCCACAGCCACAGCCCTCTCATCCCGCTGTGTCGCATCACTGTCCACCGCAGCGTCTCCTTGCGGCTGTCCAGACGTGAACCCCAGTACCTGCGGCAAGTTGAGCCGCTAGGCGGACATGGCATGAGCACTTTATAGCGTGTTGTTCTTCTCCTCCTTCGGTGCATATGGCACATACCCACAGTGGAGGTTTGGACAGAGTTAATTGCAGTTGTAAGAATATAATTCATGGTGTCGATTTATACTGCATGATAGATAGTTTATTAATTATTAATTAGTGTTGCTAAACTAATTTAGCCGTTTGCTCCGTTCTTCTCCTTCGGGGCATATGTCACATACCCACAGTGCGGGATTAGCCAGAGTTCATTGCTGTTGTAAGAATAGAATTGATGATGTCAATTTATACTGTATGGTAGATAATTTATTAATTACGAATTAGTGCTGCTAAAGTAATTTGGAAAACTTTGAGGCGATAGGAATAGAAATCAATGAAAAAAAGGTTAAAATTAAAAATAATAAAAATAATAAAAAGAGGGAGTACAATCAAGACAGATCAGCGCTAACACACACATCTTCCGGTTGCAAATTATAGTTGCGAAGTAACTCGCACACCAGTTTTAGGGCATACCCTTTGATGGTTGCACTAAAGGAGAGGAGGACAGGAACTTTAAACGGCAGTCCTAGGCGAGCAAGAGGTATTTCTAAATAATTTCTTCTCTGAGAAGCATACCTGCGGCAGGAGAGGATATAATGTTCAATTGTTTCCACATCATCACATGACGCAAAAAGATTCCACGGCGTGAATCCACAGCGACATAAATAAAGGTTGAGAAAAGGAATTCTACAACGCATGAGCGTCATGGAGACCTCACGTTGCCTCGAGTTCAATGCCTGATATTCCAATGGAATTTAAATGTTCGATATCCGTAGTCGCAAGGAGTGGCTCATGGCTCGAGGAGTGTAACGTTTGAAACCGTTCAAAAGGAGATATAATGTTGCTGTCTTCCTTGATGCGGATGCTGTTGGGGCTATTCGTCGCTTGTGGTCGATGTTGCTAGGACTTCCCGTACCTTCTCTATTGCAGTCAGTGCACCCCATTGTTACCGCGATGGTCACTTTTCTCTGCAGAAACGTAAAAAAAAAAAAAAACGTGGCTAGTCAAACTGGTTGACTTATAAGTCAACCAGTATAACTAGCGCAAAACGGAAGCTCCCATGATTTGAAATGAATGCAGTACTTTCTTGTTTGGCGCCTTTTGGATTTGAATTCGGATTTCGAGTTTTTTTTTTTTTTTTCGAAGAGTTTGTCACAAGGCATAAGTTGAGAAAGGGGGAATGGGATGCAGGAGATAGAAAGTTAAAAGAAGGAGTGAAGTCCAGTTGCGCTTATGTATTCGCAGAGGTTGGCAGTGTAGCGATTGTCCATTGTCCATTTCTCATAATCACTATCGCGATTCCACCGCAGGCCCACCTTCATGATTATCCGTTGCCTAATGTGAGTCGTTGATGGACACGTCCACAACAAGTGACGCACATCGCAGACTTCAGGTGGAGTGTCACAGTGAGGGCACCTGTCAGTCATTGGTAGATCTTTTTCCCGCCATCGATGTCGAACAGATGGGGTCAGAGCCGCCCCTGCCCGGATCCGGCGCACTGTCACCTCCTCCTACCGAGTAAGACTACGGGGGAGAGGGTGCGAACACGGAGGAATGAGAGTGCGTGTTTGCTGGCGCAGAACTTGCGAATCGAAAACGTGGGACAGGAACGGATCTGAGGGAAGAGGGGAAGGTGGTGGATCGCCTGATGTATTTATATGCGTCATAGCATCAGCTTGAATATTATGTGGATCGCGAGCATGGCCGCGAATCCAGTGTATGCGCACAGGACATGGGTACTTTGAAGAGAGCATATGTATGGACTGTGTTATTTGGAATGTACGTCGAACGACCTTAAGCTGTTTAAGGGCAGTGAGAGAGTGTGTGTAAAGATGAACTGCATTGAATGTAGGAACTGGTGGAAGGGAATGTATGACAATGTAAATTGCTTGAAGTTCCAGTGCCAGAGGGGTGCACGTATCCGCGGTATATGTCACGTGAGTGTTGAGATGCGGATGAGAGGGAATATATACACAGAAGTAACTCCTCGCTCTGCAGTATGTGATGCATCGGTATATAATATGCACCCTTCAGGCAGATGTGCGGATGATACCGACGGGGAAGCAGTGGGGCGATTGTCCGTGAGCTGGCAGTACGACCATGGAGGTAGTGTCTTTAAATGATGTAGTTGTAAAGACTGTTTGCGAGCTCTGTTTGCCATCCGCTGATCAACGAGTTGAGTGAGCGTATTTAGCTGGACATACTCCTGAAGTACTGGTATGGGTGTTAGGCGGGGAAGATATGTTATTGCACGCATAGCCTCACGGTTGATGGCCTCAAGGGAGTCCCACTGTCTGCGGGTGAGACGTTGAAACTGTGCCTGGTAGATTATACGCGGCTGGAGGACAGAGCGAACAAGCTGGCGGGCCGTGTGAACACGCGCGACGCCAGAGCGCACAGCTATGCGACGAATGAGACCTGGAGTAGCGTGAGCGGTCTTACGGATGGCTGTCAGCCACGGGGTGCCAGTCCCAGAGGAATGAAGAAGAAGACCAAGAATGCGAACGGTTTGTACCTGAGGAATTGGGGTATTATCTATCATAAAATTTATAGTGGGAGCTTTCCGTAAGCCAACTTTATTTCCAATGCGAATGAAACAGGATTTTGTATGCGAAAGAGTTAGGCCCAAAGGAGGGAGGCGAAATGTCAATACATCCAGCGCATGCTGGAGGGCCGCCTGATGGACAGACGTATCTGGGTGACAGCACCATAAGGTTATATCATCGGCATACGCAAGCACGCGTATTGAAGGGATGGCCTCTAGGGCTCGAACAAGTGGAATGAAGGCCACATTAAATAATGTAGGGGGCGAGAACGGAGCCCTGGGGCACTCCTATGTTTGAGGGGAAGTGACCAAAGAGCTTTCCATGGACACGCACACTGAATGTTCTATTTGTTAGAAAGGCGTGAATGGCGAGGAGAAACCTGTGAGGGAGACCAAGAGTTTGTAGGGAGGCAAGAATGGCTGAGTGAAGGATGTTATCATATGCCTTTGTTATATCTGTAGCGATCACAGTTCTAACAAGATGACTGTGCGGAGAGTGGTGAAGCACGTCAGCAGCCAAAGTAGCAAGACCGTCCTCCGTTTCTATTTGCGGGCGGAAGCCAAATTGGGATTCTGGATAACAATCATGGGATTCCAACCCCCACGATAAGCGAGTGGCGAGAATGTTTTCCTAAAGCTTGCAGATTGTTGGCGTCAGGGAAATTGGACGAAGGGCCGAGAGAGATACAGGAGGATGACCTGACTTCGGTATTGGAACAACAATAGAATGCTTCCACTCGTCCGGCATGACATCAGAATGCCACACGTCATTGAATGCATCAAGCAGGGCCTGCAAAGCCGTCCCTTCCAAGTTGCGGAATAAGGAGTTAGGTATGCCGTCGTGCCCGGGAGCAGAGTTAGATTTGAGGCGTTCAATGGAGGCCGGCAGCTCTGCCATGGTTAGGTCAGAAGTAATCGCATCGGGGGGTTCGGTAACCGGCAAGCAAGGTGGAGAAGTTGAGGTGGAATCATAGTGGGGAAAAAACTGTCTGGCCGCCTGTTTTGCAAATGTGTCCTCATCTACATTCATCACAAGGCGAATGACGATGGGGCGGTGGTCACAGCCTGGCCGCTTGAATCCGACTGGCATGCAATTGTCCTTTTTCCTGTTCCAATAAGTTGTTCTTGACTTCGTGAGTGTCGTCTTCGAATGTGCATCTGCATCAGTAAATGAAGGGAAGGGGGGAGAGGGAGTGGGGGCATCGGCAGCCGGAATCACAAATAGAGGCTGTTCAAGTAAATGAAGGGAAGGGGGGAGAGGGAGGGGGGGCATCGGCAGCCGGAATCACAAATAGAGACTGTTCAAGAAAGTGCCCTAGAAACCCGAGAACGACTCAGGACAACATGACTGTGGACACCAACCACGATAGAGGGTCCCTTTCGCTGTCACTCCCGGACTATACTTTCTTGGTCGTTCGAACGGAGTGGTTCTGTCGCACTTCGCCAGAATGCGTAACCTCCATGTAAAAGCACCGCTAGCAGAACCAGTAGCGGCGCTAACGCACTGTACGTCGTTATATTTGATTTGACTACGGCTCTCAATCGGTCTTACCAGCCATGCCCAAGCGAAAGGCCTCCAAAGGCGCATTCATTCAGCAGTAGACTACTGGTAAACCATGCAATATTCCAGATGGCGATACTGTCTTCTGCCAACTATGCGAAATATATACGCGTAATAGACGTGTTTTAGTTTAATCATTGTAGCCACCCGGAAATTGTGAAGCGCTTCGCGCAGCCCTTCGACATCACTTAGGACTTCATAACGTTCCGCTAATTCAAAGAGATTGTCCACGTTTATTAAAAAAAAATGCCTATTGAATGGTAGTGTATAGGGCTCGCTCGACCGAAAAGCCGCCGCCAAGCTCAAGTTTGAGAGGAAAGTTTGGTTGGTTGGTTTGTGGGGTTTAAAGGACTAGTTGGAAGCATGTCGGAAAAAGTATGGACGTGATTTTTTATCATAAATTATGAAGCCCCATATTTTGTGCAGCGTTCATAATGATGTCATACCCCTTCACTTCCCAAATAGCCATCCATCTACTAAAGTTGGAGACTAGTTTACGATAGGGATTCGAACCAATTACATGTTTATATACCTCCACAGGGAAGTAAGACTGATACTTCGCCTTACTTATTTCCCAATAACCAACAGAAATAACGAAAAATGTGAAAATCACTCAATGAACATGCGGTGTTGATTGCGCCATCGCGTCTATTGACGAAAAAGCTTGAGCATCCTCTTTGTTTGCCCTCGCACTACGATATATCTAGAGTGGTCGCCTTTTCACACCATGAAACATTTTAGCCTGTTATTACATTAAATGTTTATATCCTGCGTACTGCATACGTATCGTTATGGCTTACTTTTAGCGCAGACAAGTGTTACCTGGACCAGCACACACACACACGCGCGCACGCACGCACACATACGCACACACAAACGCACACACACACACACGCAACACACACACGCACAGAGAACCACAGAACACTATGGCAAATGTCTAATGCCAGGGGAAATCCTTCGTGACATAAACCTTTAGGTAGATTGAAGTAATGTTTTGTACGCTGACTTATGCGAGACCTAATGGCTGCAAAAACTGCGTGAAAAAAAAAAAAATCCAAATCTGGTATTTAAACAGTCTCTTCAGAAGTATTGCAACAGAGCGTGCCATCCAAATCTACGCTGCGAAAAGATTGCCTCTCCTATGTGTGAAGAAATGCTTGGAAGGGTACGTATACGAGACGAGCGCGGGCGACTTTTGCTTTTGGGCCTCCCTAGAGAAACAACAGATGTGAAGGGACGGTTTGTTGGTCACAATTCCTGGCAATAAAGCTTGATGCCGATTAGAAGACACTTTTCTTTTATACTTTAAGCCATTGGACAAAACCAACAGCGAAACTGTAGCCCGTGGTTTTAACCAATCCTTTAAAGATCTCTACCCGAACCGCATGGAACGCAGCAAGGTTTTGCGTCTTTTACATGGATGCAGCAAGTTATATGGACAAAACTCACTCCTTCTGAACGCGTTCTACCCGCAGATAATCCATACCACCTTCCCAACTCCACTGTATTTGTGCACGAACTCAGAAATGATTCCAAGGATGTTAATGAATTTATTGCTTCAGGAAAGGGTGTATTCAGAGAGCGCATTGCGCGTATGCGCGTTCAAAGAGCAGTTGTCGGAAGTGCCTATCCTCACTAGTCCTTTGAGGGTTTTTGCCGTAAATATAAGGCGGCGGTTTTCCGTCCCGCAAGGTTTTTGCCGTACGGTAACGGTTTCAATCCTCCGTTTGCAATTTCGCTCCCTAACCACGATACATGTTCACTAGGAGATGCTGCCGCCTCCTAGGACTTACAAGAAGCGTTCGAAATTTATAGATCGTTTACAGAGAGTAGTTCCGCTCTCCTAACAGGTGGCGCTACTAGGACGGCCGTCATTTCTGTCCTTCGGAACGCATCGGCGCGCAGTGCGGACTACTGCTATGCAGCTTGTGTAAGCATGCCGACCGTCTTTTAAACGCCGCTGCTTTGATGCAGGTGTCATCTGTCTTTTCGAAGTAATCTGCCGGGAAGTAGAGCCAATGACCCTGTTGTGTACTGGCGGAAGAAGTGACGATGCTTCCTCCACTCCATAAGGTGCACATCATGGCCAATAGGTCACCATTTTTCTCGCAGGTGTATCACGAGTTCATTTTTCTTTCTGGGATAAGAAAACGCCTGTGAGTTGTAGAGAAATGCTATACCTCATGCGCCAACTCATTTTGGCGCCGGAAGTAGCCATGGGAATCCGAGAACGACCCTGACGTTTTCACAGGAGTTATATACTAATTCCGGTGCAGTTACCAGTCGCTTTTGCCCGAGCGCTAGCGAGCGCCGCTGAACGCCTGATGCGGCCCTCGAGCAGCGTAATAGTCTTTTGAAGCCAGGACGTTTACAGGAGGTAAAATTATATCTTATCAGTTGTTTGGCATCACGCGCGCGTCCCTATTGAGCAGTAAATATTGTGAACAAGCTAAATGGCGAACATTCATAATGCTTTTCAGCCAGCACGGTCTGGACATGCTTTCGCCCTTTACGCAAGAAAATTGGAAAAAAAAAAGTTCGAGGAGATAGTCAGCTTGTAATCGATTCGTTTTACAGTAAACCTCCACAGAAAGCGTTAGCGAGGGAATTCACAAAAAAAAAAATATAAAAAAAAAAAAACGAGCCGACGGCTGACGGGTTTGTCGACACGTTCTAGCCAATGCAGAAAGTTAGAAGGTGTCGCCTGCAGTGTGTCGCCCTGTCTGCGGCAACACAGCCCTTTGGTGGTTTCGGTTTCGCCACGTGATCGCAACGAAGATGCGCAAAACTTGATTTCTATTTTTATGGACACTTCCGAGTGCAGAGGATAAACAGAACTGATTCCTAGCTGCAGTTTGTTGCCCGGCCAGCGGCACACACCCTTGCATGATTTCGCCTTGGCCGCGTGATCGCAATGGAGGCGCACGAAACTTGATTGTTATCTTTATGGCCATACCCGGGTGCAAGGACCACGGAAACTGATTTCCGTCTTTATTGGGGCTGCTGTTAGCTTGTTTATCATCGACGGCGCTCACGAGGTATTCCCGCTCTCCTGTTTACTGAGTTTCCTGAGATTCCCGAGTTTGCAGTGTCCAGCGATGTTGACTCCAAAATACGGTTCCTAATATTTTTTTTACAATTTTTCCCCGACTTTACCTATTTTGTACTTTCAAAATCCGCAATAAAGTAATTTGACCATCTGGGAAAGTTTTTTAAAAAATATTCATGACGGCTCAACTCAGGTAAGCCTGGAAATGCGCAGTGAAAGCTACCAAAAGGAGCGTTCACTAAGTCCGATTCGAACGTTCTTGTCACCGATGCGTTGTCTGCAAACCGTGTGGAGTGATCGGGGATGCGTATTGCCGTTCCCCGAAAACTGCAGCAACGGAAGTGCCGGGTGCGTCAGTAAAAAATAAAACACAACCTCACGTTTTGTTCGAGCATGAAACGCAGTATGGAAACTGAAATGCAATGTTAATAAAATAGTTTCATGCAATAAAATTAATGTAAAGAGCGTAATACATCGATGGCCTCCGTGGCGCCATCTTTGCGGCGTTGAATCAGTTAACTTGAAAAATGCGACGGCCTAAATCTGTAAAAAAGAGTTTAAAGCATGTTAATATTGTTGCTGAGAGCTGTCTCTGAACGCAACCTAAAGGTAACATATACTCACTTAAGACAGGAATTGATTGCGGTGAAGGTAATTGAGTGTAATCGTTGTCATAACGTCACATCCTGGCTGCGTTCGCGGCTGTTTTTGCTGCTGTTAAGAACAGAAAGTATAGCATTATGCAACCTAAAGGGGAACATATCCCAGGAAATATGGTCGTAACTTATTTGAATGCTGAGAATTTTTAATAATAAATTGTACCTACAGGAATCGAACACGTGTCTTATAATCAGGTGCGTGGTGTTAATCCATTGCGCCACAAAAGCGACGTGCAGTGCAGCCTTTAAATGCGCTCTTATTCGTTTTGATTCAGCGTACTATAGATGGCGCGACAGACGCAACTGTCATGATCAGAGGATTACTGCAAGCATATTTAATTCAGCAAACTATTTTATTGCGTATGTATTTTAGTTGATACACTACATTGTATACTCAAAAAGGCTTATAGCTTTATTGATTTCCTTTTTGTTGTGTTTTATTTTTTAGTGACGCCACCCGGTACTTCCGTTGCTGCAGTTTTCAGAGAATGGCAATACGCATCGGGGATTCGGCGCGTCTTCTTCTTCTCCCTCTTCTTCTTCACCGTGTGATGTGATCGGTGATTCGGCACGTGGTCTTCTTCTTCTTCCTCCTCCTCCTCCTCCTCTTCTTCTTCTTCTATGAATATGGCACATACCCAGAGTGACGTCATGCGGCTCTCGCGCATGCGCATAACGGGCAGCGCACACTCACTTGAAACTCTGCTCTGACCCGCGTAGTGTAGTTTTACGGTAAAAAAATATTCGACCCTCAAAGGGCTATAGGATCCCACGTAGCTAGGGTAACATGGAAGCCTTTGAATGCTAGAACTGCCACCTTTCTGACCTAAAGACCGTCAAAGACATGCAGTTTCTCTGGTGACGAGAGTGCTTCCATCCGGAGGGTTCAGGCTACCTTTTCTCAAGACAACTTCGAAGCAGACCTGGCGCCCTTGAGCGAAAAATGCACTTTTCTCGCGACCACTATAGGAAATCTGGAATGGCCTCTATACCTGTTTTGGATGAATTGAGACTTACCACAAATAATCGCTGCTCTACCTGGTAGGGACCTTGAGAAAAACACTTCTCGCCAGATTGCTGCCCGCCTTAGACAAAAATTAGGGGTTTTTATCAGTGCTCAAGCAGACATCAAGAGTGATTTCTGGCTAACATTCTGTGCCCCCTTCGTTGGGTGGATCTATGATGTCTGCTTTGAGTTGAATTCTTACGTCCTGAGAGGTCAACTTGCTCCTAAACCTAGAATTGTTTCGGAAAATACCTCCATTCCTTCTGCATATTCCTGAAGTCTATTCAATATTAGATACTCCATCAGCATCCCCAGTCGCAACGTTAGCGATATCGGCCTGAGGTTGCCTACTTCAAGTTTCTTCCCGGGTTTGGGAATAAAGATCATTTTAGCATGTTTCCACCCTGAAGGCATTCTATCTCGTTTCCATACCTCATCTACAAAGTCTGTGAATGCAGTGACAGATGCTAATTCTAGGTTCCTCAGAATTTTATTGTTAACCCCCTGCCCCTGCCGCCGACGTAGTTTTTAACTGACTCATATTGCTCTCCATACCTCCGCTATTGAAATATCCTCATCTAACTCTGCGTTCCTTGGCCCTCGATTTTCTGTAGATGAGCCCCTTTTGTGTTAAGGTATCTGTTCTTCATTTTCTCTATGCGTCCTATTATTTCTGAACCAATCTTTTCACCTGTACTTGTGCTGCCGTCTTAGTTTGCCCTGGGTCTATCAAGTGGCGAAGAAGTTACCACGTGCTCTTACATCCTAACTTCCCATTCATTTCATGCAAATATGTCCCCAGTGATGACTCTGAACTTCTTTCGCATACTCTTCTGTCGTTTAGATGTCGATATCCTTCTTTAGCCTTCTACTGTGCCTCTGTTTTTTCCGCCCCTCCATGAGGCTCTCGTTGGTTTCCCACATGTGGGCCAGCCTTCAGTCTGCGATATCATTTCCGGTGGTTGAGGCCTTTCTAGTGTGTGTGTGTTTACATAAGTTACTTTTGACTCTCTCAACCCACTGATTTAGATCCGAGATCACCCTGAGAGCGGTTCTGTTCCTGACTTTTCGAAGAAAAAGAGAGAGAGATGGGCAGAAACATTGTAATGAAGGTCAGAGAATTTAGCCGATGTTAAGAATTCACTGTCGTGCTACTCTGCGTAGAAAAGGGAATCAGGGGACGCAAGACGGGAAGGGACCTGCGTAAAAAATTAAAGGAACAAAATAGGGGGAGGTAAAATGCGGCCATTAAATGCGCACTTGAGTGCATTGTTGAGTAAAGTTATGGCATGAAATAATTAAATGCACAATCAGATATAAGGGCTGACAGAGTTAATAGCGTAAAAAATGCCTGAGGTTAGCATGCAACATGAAATTAGAGCTTGTCGAGATTTCCAATGTCATTTAAATACGTACACAAAAAAATATTTGCATGTCTCTGTTGCCGAGGGCAGGCTAAGGGACCTAAACCATTGTTGTTGTCCATTGTTATAGGCACTGGGGAGAGCTCCCCTTCCACGTTCATAGTGCACACACTCTTCAGCATACGCAGGCTACTCAAGCAGGATATGTTCAACAGTTTCAAACGCGCCGCAGTTGTCACAATGCGGACAGTCCACCTGACCGAAACGGTATAACAAGTCGTTTGTAAATGGAGAGCTCAGGCGAAATCGATAAAAGAGCTCTATGATGGCGAGGAAGTCTAGGAGGGATTTGCGATCTTAGGTGTGGGTCGTCTGAGTGAAGGAAATGGTAATTATGTGTCGGCAAGCTTCAGAGCCTATACTGTTCTTCAGAAACAAATCTTCTAGCCAGATTGGATGCTTCATATTAAAAAAAAAAAAAAAGTCCGAATATATCTGCGATGTTGGTGGACTCTACGGGCCTCTTCATCTGGTTTTTCATTGAGCAGAAAGCCACAGTGAGCTGATATCTACATAAATGTTATGCAGTGACATGCGGCAATAGCCATCATGTAGATACCCGATGTCAAGGAAAACGGGCTGATGATTGGTTTGCTTCAGCAGGCTGGAAAAGATTTGCAGAAACGTTTTCGAGTCGGTAAAGATAACCCACCGACCGAGGTTTTGGCGCATGATACAGGAAACAGCTTCTTCAATGCCGTGGAGCTCTCGTAGGGCGATCTCTTCCACTGCAATTGGTAAGAAAGGACGTTGCTTGCTGAGGGCACATAAAGGCCACAGGAAGTTTCTTGAGCAGTTGAACCGTCGGTGAAGTTGTGGGTGCGCTGCATATATTCCTCATTTAAGTAGGCGAGAGTAGCTTGCAGGCCTGCGACATGCGGCTCTTTGCGTTTGCGCCTAGAACATACTTCCCACCTATAGAGGGGAGAGTGTTCAGAGGGGAAATTTCTGAGGTAGTTTCTATGTATGATTAATAATAGGAAAGGGCAGGAGCTACACAGCTTGACCAAAGCCAGAATTATACTGACTTAAGTGCACACGATCATAGAAACTTCTAGTTTCCTTGGAGGACACGTCGGAGATGGGTACGCGGAGGAAGTAGTGCGTCTCGTGGTGCGCTGTGACGTCAGAAAGCGGAGGCATCGCTTCGTCTACCTGCCAGGCGTTGCCATACAAGTCATTCTGGGGAGGGATTTTCTTTCGAGCGAAGGAATTGTGCTCGAGATGGAGGAGAATGGCTATCGCTACAGCCCCTTCACCTCCCTAATTCCCCTTGTTAGCGCACCCAGGCAGGAATGCATTGCCCAGCGGGCGGGCGTCCACGCTTGTGTGGCAGACGACTCCCCCGCGACTCTGAAAGACGGTGGTCTGTTACAAGCCATTATCGCGTCCTTCTCGGGACCCGGTAGGCAGCGCCGAAGGCTTGCGGAAACTTTGCTCCCGTTTTCGGAATGCTTCACAGAGCAACCGGACATATCCGACGTACTTCAGCACGAGATTGAAACGGATGATGCGCGCCGTTTCAGATGCCGTTTCTTATACGCTGTCTCTTATACGCCGTTTCCCCCGGCGTATAAGAGACAGCTTCTCAACAGCACCCTTGACGAGATGATTGATACCGGCGCCGTGAGACCCTCGCAAAGTCACTGGGCGCCCCCAGTGGTTCTAGCGCCAAAGAAAGATGGTTCGGTCAGGCTGTGTGTTGATTATCGAAAGCTCAACTGACTGACGCCTACGGTTGCGTGCCCTTTCCAGTCGATCGAGGATGTGATGTACGCGTTAGGAAATGCAAGGTTCTTCACAGTCCTGGATCCAAGCAGAGGGTACTTGCAGATTGAGGTGGTGGAAGGTGACCTTCAGAAAACCGCATTCACCTGTCACCGCGCGCTCTTCGAATTTACTCGACTCCCGTTTGGTTTGTCTAATGCCCCGAGAACATTCATGCGATTGATGGACATCGTGCTGGGCGATGCAAGGTTCAACTACGTGATGGCGTACCTCGACGACATCGTGATATTCTCACAGTCGTTCGAAGCGCACCTCATTCACCTGAATTCCGTTATTGAAAGAATGAGACGTGCGTGACCGAAAAGGAATGCCTGGCGATATGTTCGCATTGTCAAAGTTCGACATGTACCTAGGCGGAGCGGTTAATTTTCACCGTGCAGACAGATCGCCAGACACTGTCGTGGTTAAAGAGGCTGAAAAACCCCGCAGGTAGACTCGCGAGATGGGCTTTACGTGAGACTGACAAAGTCGGGTCGGGGAGGCCTGTCTGGCTGAAAACCGGTTATCGGGCTCATGTATACGCTAGGGGGTCTAGCTAAACGACCGTCGGGTCCCACCAGCCCGACTGCAGGGGGTGGGTTGGCTCGACGCTACCCGATGGGCGAGGTGCATGTATACGCTGACGCGTCGAGCAGGCGCCTCCTTTCTTGCCTCCTTGCTGGTCGGGGACGGAACCGTGAGCTGTTCGTCTGAGCATTCCTCCTCCTCTCTCGCCTGCGCCTGTTTCACTTGCTCGACGCAAGGTGTAGCAGCGATCTTTGCCTGACAGAAACAAGCTCATGCAAACCCGGACAGGGACGGGTCAGGCTGGCTCAGCTCGACAACCGGCTTCCCCATACACGACCCGCTTGCGTCGGGCTCATGTATACAAGCCTTTAGTACCGCCGAGGCATCATAAATAAGGTAAGCGGTGTTGCCGCTATTGGAGAGGAGGAGAGGGCGAACGCGAGTGCCGCGCCCTGCTTAAAGGCCCACTGTCCACCCTCCGGTAGAAAATATTTTCTTCCCCGGTGACTGTGAGACTTCGACCCCAGAACGCAAGGCTACAAAATGTTTTTTGAAAAGAGTAGCTAATAACGCAGTTACAGCCTCCCCAATCACCCGATTCTGTCGTGTTTCTCTCCTTCCGTTCCCTCGCAAATGTTTTCCACTCTCCTACCCGGTCGTCTAGCTTCCGCAAGACAAATCCCCCTTCCTCCTTCGCGTTTGGCGGGAGGTGGGGCGTGGCACTCCACCTGCACGAAAAAAAAGAAAGAAAACGGGCGAGGGAGCGCGCGCCTCTGGATTCAGTCGGGCCGTGGCGAGGGAAAAGCGCGCAGCGAGCGGTAGACACCCATCCTTCCCCCTCAGACAGCGAGACGGACCGATGGACGTCGTTTGCGAGAACTACGTCATACTGGGGCTCGACGGGTCGGCGCAGGAAACGGGGAAGCTGGCTTCCCGAAGGAGAGCATGAGAGAGCTTTGATTTGCATTTTCGTTGCTTTGCGGCGCGCGTGTCACTGTAGCATTTTGCACAGACTATCTCCGGTACCTGATCGAAACACTGGGCTCCTTCGCCTGAAAGGTCCTTCCCTGGACAGTGGCCCTTTAAAGAGAGCGACAAGGCGGTCAGAGGTCCCATTCAGTGCTACGAGAAAGAGAATGCGCAGCAGCTGGTGGCGGCGACTACTCGCCTCCCAAGGAGCGAGGCAAAGAGAAATCTGTCTTGGGGAGTAGCACTCAGTAGGGAAGAGCTGATTGAGGCCCAGAAATCAGATGAGCGATGCCAGCGAGTGCTGACAGAGCTTGCGAGCAGTGCAGCTTGCTCCGGGAACGCTGAGGGTAAGTACGACGTGTATCTGCTGGGCGGAGGGTTTACTGCTCCGCTACATCCTCCAACTTGACGAGGAAGAGGCGAATACATACCCTTTCCGGTCGTGGCCCCAGGAAGTTGGGGAAACGATTCCTCCGGTACTTTCATGACTGAGCACTAGCAAGCCATGGCAGCGGCAGTAAGACTTACGATAAGTTATGCCGTGTCGCGGCTTGGCCAGGTGTGAGAAGGGATGTGCTGGGATACGTCTGTACATGTCCTGTTTGCCGGTAGCCAAGCCTCAAATAGGGAAGCCCGCTGGCATGATGAAGCCGGTAGTTAGCAACTACCCGTTGTTGTGACCGTGCAGGAACGCGCTAGCGCGCACTATTGTGCGCCTGTGGGCATGGTATTGATATGTGCTGTTGGTGCAAGGGCTCTAATTGAGCCTGTTAACATGAATCTTTCTGTGTGAGCAGGCTTTGCTTTGTCGTGACCCTGCAACTGCCAAGTTGGCCCTGTCAAGGGAACGTCAAGAAAAATACAAAGAAACGTCGCCCTGTGAGAAATAGCCGGAAGTGCGTTTGTTCAACTGTTCACCCTTCCCGTCGAGAGGCGCTATTGTCAAGTGAGGAATGCCTATTGTCCAAAGGAGACGATCGGATTGACACGTCCGTTGACGTACAGGAGAAGAAAGGAGCATGTGGATTACGGCCATTAGAGGATTTCCCGTGAATGCAGGAAAGAGTTGCAATTGCCGGAAAGGGACAATGCTGGGAGCAGTATTCGTGGCGCGCACGTACAAACACTTGGGTTTCTGAGAAGGAAATCCACTTGCCGGAACCAACATAGCGAATCTTTACAGAAGAATCGAAATTTACATCCTCGCCGTTCCCAAGCTCTACCCGCCAACAAGTGACCACGCCCGACGAAACATTACTGGACCAGTCAGTGCATCAGACCATCAGTGCAGTGATGTGTTCGATTGGCTGCCGATATCTGAGGGGTGTGCTCTGGAACTGATTGGTCAGCATCTTCAGAGAGGGGCTGAACATAAGGGAATTTAAGGACGTTGCAGAGCACGAAATGACGCTCTGAGCCCTGGGTAAACGGCTCATCCAGACGCTTCTCGCTATGAACTCTTAACGCTTGCCATTTTGCTGATATACCCTTTTATTTTCATGTAAATAAGTTTTCTAAAAGTGCCATTAAACCTGCTTGTATATATTTTACCAACTTCGAAGATTCAATCCTTCATCAACCCGGAGTCTCTGCACGCTACCAAGTGAAGGCCGGGTCGACTTAGTCCCAGCGTCACGACACGGTAGCAAGTGGTCGCGTGCGATATCATGGGACCTCTCCCTCGGTCCGTGCGCGGAAATCAATATATCGTGCTAATAGCGGACCACTATTTCAACTGGGTTGACGTATTCCCCCTAATGAAGCTTGTGTCGGAAATAATTTGGGAGAAACTGGTGGAGACATTCACTCGTTTCGGTTTCCCTTTCAACCTGATCACATACATCGCGTCGTATTTCACAAGCAAAGTCTTGTGGATTCCTATCGGGCGCTTCAAATCCGCCACAGGAAAACGAATCCCTACCACGCTCAGAGCAACATAACTGAGAGTGCATCGGAATGTTGAGTATGCTGGTCGCGACGACCGAGCAGCACAGAGATTGGGACGCACGGCTGTCTGAACTGGCGTTCGCCACTAGAACAACCGTGAACAGGTCGGTGGGTTTTGGGAAAGAGATCGCTTTTCCGCTAGAGAATGTCCTACTTGACGCGGAGGGGCCCGCGCCCCCTCCGCTTACGCAGTACGCGGCAAAGCTCCGCGAGCGCCTTGAGGCAGCCCAGCGCGCGGCTCGTGAAAACCTCGATGTCGCGCACATGGAGCAGGCGGATCAACACAACAAAGGTCGTCGTCACGTCGTTTTCAACACGGGAGACTTGGTACTGAAAAGAACGCACCCGCTTAGTAACGCAGCGCGTGGTTTCGCTGCGTCGCTAGCGCACAAGTTGGTTGGACCGTTCGAAGTTACGGCACGGACTACGCCACCCACCTGCCAGCTGCGGTTGTTTACTAGCGGTGAAACCACCGGTCCGGTGCACGTCGCAGACTTGAAAGCTTACCACCTTCGCAAGGACGACAACTGCGAAGCGGTGGAAGCTCAGGGCGAGCACGTAATGGCACGGTTCGCAACCGACGCTACAACCTGAGGACCAGGTAAAACCAGCCTCTCGTCTAACCCTTTCTCTGCCCACACAGGATGCCACCCAGGCAGCATCCTGTCGGGCGCACGCCAGGTGCACGAGCGGCAGAGGACGCGCCAGTGGCATGGAACGGGCCTGTGCGGCCTCTGCGGCACCATGCTGGTGTGCCGCGCATCCACGTGGCCGGGGCGCTGCACAGGAGCCGTACAAAGGCGGCGGAGCGGCGGCACGAGGCAGTGGTCGCGGCGACCGTCTTGGCGGCCCGTCCAGAGGCCAAGCGCGGAGAATTCGAACGCCTGCTAGCGGACGCCGGGTCGGACGCTGAGGGGAGGGGGGGGGGGGGGGGGCGATGCGGGGTTCTGATCCACGGACCTTTAAAGGCAGCGGCGAGCCGCATCGTATTTGAAGGGCGCGCCGCTTCCCAGCACTCCCTGTGCGCTGCCCCCACTGCCGCTTCCCTCGAGGGGTACCCGATCCCTCGCTCCGCGACCGCCGACCGGAGCAGAGGCATGCGGATGGGCTCCTGCCAGACACCGAAAGCTGCGAGTCGTTCTCCCATCATCGCCTGCCATTGAGCCGGCTGCCCCGACTGCCTCCCTACCGAACCGACCAGTTCCCAAGCTCAAGTTTCGCCGCGCGATGGCAGAGCCGCATACCAGGCATGGCGGTGAAATGTGAAACGATGGGACGTCGCCGGAGCAGACGCTCCGCTAGCTTCCTGTGCACGTGCGGCGATCGAGTTGCGCCTGGCGGTTATTTGGCGATACAAAAACGCTTCCGCTGATGCGAAACGGAGGTACTAAGTAGCATTGTGTCATGGGTAGCCACAATAGTAGGCGAAGCGCCAAAAGACGAGGCTCACATGTGAAACTTTGCAGATTCATTTGGAAGCGTTTCCACAAGACCTGTGTTCCAACCGTATGGCAGCGTTCTGAGAAGTCTCGCGTTCTTTGTGGAAACGAAAAGAGCCAATTTCCCCCTTCTCCATAAACTCAGAAATGTCGACAGTTGACGAAGACTGCTTGGAGAGGCATCGAAAGAGTACAATGGTTTAACACCATGCATACAAAGTGAAGGGGGTGGAGGATTATCTTGCTCTTCGCTCCCCGTGTGTCTTGCTTTGCCGATTTCCTGTGCTCTCTCCCTGCTTCAACAGATATCCAGCGTATATCGACAATGATGTGTGAATGTGCCCTACGACCAAGAAAATATCTAGAAACGCGGCCTTGTTTTTTTAGAAAGGGGGGGGGGGGAGGGAGGTGAGTTGGAAAACGTGCTTTGCTGAGACGCTTTTACAAATTTCCGCAAATTGGCCAATAAATGAAGCAACGTTATTATTATCCATAAAGAAATATGTTGGAATTGCAATACAAAAGCGATCCTAGGCCCGTATTCCGAGTTTGCGTCGTTATCGAAGTGTCGCTATCTCACGTGACCTCGAGTGATCTGAATGGTCGAAAAGCCGGGACCACTACGGAACGGGAAGAGGTGGCAGCATCATCTTCCGGCGTTTCCACTAATCAGATGACTCGAGGTCGGGGACATAGCGACACTTTCGATAACGACGCAAACTCGGAATACGGGCCCTAGTTATGTCTCGATGGGCACTACTCGCACGGAACACCCCATTCGCGTAACAGCTTTCGCGAATGCAAACCAAACATAAATGAAGCACAACCGTTTAATAAGAACCGAAATAAAAAACGATTGTAATACAAGCTTTGATTTCACTTGCCTTCCGAGCCAGTGAGCGGGTTATGTCGTGTGCAGCGCGCGGAGCACGCATGTGCTTTTGAAACTGCTAGCGTTCGTGCCTTTGAAAAAACACCTCCTTCGGGCTATAACTTATTCTTCTACTGCAAGATTTGCTTTAGTAACGTCGTAATAATAAAAACAAAATCGTATATAGATCTCATGCTACAGGCCAGAACGATGATCAACGAGCGAGCCGCTTTATTTCAGAGTACTGATAATACTTTCGCAGTTTTTAAACATATTATATACGATCATATAATTACATAGCAGACGTACCTCGAGATAAAATTCCACGTTTTCGCTAACGTGGGAAACGCATTCACAATCAATATTTACTCATCACTGTCTGTCGTCTACTCTACAGTGCAGACGTGAATAAACATTTTCTCGCCTATAATTACGTTTCCTCCATGGAAATACGCGGCAGGTTGTACAATCAAGCCGGAATGCAGGCGGCATGTCACGATGCGCCTGCGGGGGCGCGTCAGGACGCGTGCTCGTGCGAGATAAAGCGCGAGGAGCATGCCGCGAAGGCAACGAGCCGAGCCGGCTGCGCCCCAGTGTATGTTTTTCTGCCACAGATGGCGCTGCCCATCAGGAGCCGCAGCGCCGCCCAGCGATGCTTTGGGAGCGCCGCGGCATGAGTGGCTTTCGCTCGCCTTCCGGCCATCGTTTCTGAGCTTCGTGTAGATTCGATCTCCGTCGGTACAATTAAATTTCGACAGGACCATAAAATGGCCACTTTGTCATCGGGCGGTGCTACGCCGCTTTTTGACTCCCCACCGGATGCACACTCGTCCAATCCGTTACGCGATGACTCCGAAATTGATTCCAGTGACAATTGCCGCAAAGCCAGGAACTCGTCTTCTTCATCCGTGGAGAATACGAGCTCACTTCCTGATGGTGGTCCAGGCTGGGAGCACGCAATCAACAAGCGGCGGGCACAGACGCTCCGCAGACGATCCAGGCAAGATCAAAATTCATCTACATCCGATTCTTCTGCCTCCGTGGGCGGAAGCCCACCGAACACGTCAGGAGAGCCACCGAAAGAAACCAGTCAAGCGGGCACCAGCCGTCCCAAACTTCAACCCTTTCCGAAAAACGATATCAAAGTCATTAACCGACCAAAACGTGGACCTCAAGAGCTACCCGGCTCGGATCATTTCGGCAGTGTTCGTTCGTTCCTGCCGAGATCCGACCAAGGTGAAAGACAAGTACATCCTCCGACTTCATGCCGGGTCCAACATCCTTGTGATTAGTACTCCGCACGAAGACACAGCGGGGGAGCTCTGTCGAATTACCCAGCTCATTATGGACGAGAGACCCCGTGCGCGTGTACGTCTCCTTTCCCACCACCACACTAAGAAGGATCATTCACGGAGTGGACCCCTATGAGACACGCGACACCCTCATGGCAGGGGTGTGCTTCAGAGACAATGCATCAAGCTCTTAGACGCCAGAATTCTCGCCTCTTGGACAACAGCACTTCCTCACACTCGAAGGACCCCAACTACCCCAATCCCTGTACTATGACGGCTGCGAATACGTGCTTCACGTACAGACCAGCCAGGCAGTTCTGCCAGATATGTATGCAAACCGGCCATCGTCAGGACGTCTGTCCGACACCAAACGTTCGAGTAGGCCGCCTGTGCAGGGTCCAGGATCCACCCCACACGCACACGAGACGGGAGTCCGGCAGTGCCCGAAACGTCTCAAGCCTGCTAAAACATCACGACCCGCCACTGACCACAGCGTCAAGACATCTGACCAGTTGCGGAAAGACATGGGACCCAAGATCTACAACAACAGATGGTTCTCATCGGGAGACGAGGATCCGGGTCGGAGGAACAACCGCACGCAGAGCCTATCCAGCTCCACATCCCGGACGAAGACACCCGTCCCGCCGCCAGCCCTCCAGCCAAGCACGGGGGAAAACAAGCTCCACAGGGCCAAAAGCAGGTGAGCTGGGCAGAGAGAGGACAGGGTCCTCAAGCTCTTTCACATGACCCCCGTTTCCAACAGATGCAGGCTACACTTGCGTTCAAAAGCGCCAAAATAGCCGAACAAAACACGAAAATTACAGCCCTAATGGCCAAACTAGAACAAGTCCTTCAACAGAAGCAGGCGCCTCCGCCCCCACCTAAAGATAAAGAGCCACCCCCCAAAATGAACAGAATGCGTAACCGTTCAGATACTCCGCGACACCGAAGAACGGATTATGCATTGCCTGCAAGTCTCAATGTCCACAATTCTCCAAACACTATAGGAGAAAATAGAAGCCATTCACCAGACACTCGCGCGACACGAGACTTCACTAAACAAATATACAACCATCATTCATGCACTTCTAACTCAATGCCGTAAACGAGCCTCACCGGCAGAACATGGGCAGGGCCCCTCGCACACACGTAGTCGCACTAGCTCAGTCAGCAGTGATGGGGGTCGCGCCACATTCCGACACACGGAAGATGGCCAAGCACCCTAAAAGCGACCAAAATGCAGAACACAGAGAAATCTGGCAGTGGAATTGTAGAGGTTACAAGCGCAAAGCTCAAACAATTCACTCCACCGATCCAATCTGTCCAGATCTTTTATGCCTGCAGGAAGTGGGAGCTGGCAAAGCCCCGACGCTTGCAGGATACTACACGATTAGTCAGCCCCTGATGCCGTCGGTCGCAATATTAGTGGCAAAAGAAATTACTGTCGTTGAACAGGCAACGGACGCCGAACACCTGACGGTCGAGGCTGTGCCCAACAAGCGCGGCCGAGCAAGCACCTTTGTCGTAAACATCTACAAGCCACCCAAGCCTAGGAAAGGTGACTTTGCAGGTCTACTATTGGCTGCTGCTCGCAAAGCGCAGCGTAATCAGCTCGTGATCGTGGGAGATTTTAACGTGCCCCACTGAGAGTGGGGGTATCACGATAACACTGCAAGAGGCCAGTCGATAGTGAAAGCGATACACACGCTCGGACTGGAGCTCCTCACCAACCCTGCTTTTCCGACATGAGAGGGAAATAGTGTGAACAGACTCCTGTCCTGACCTCACCCTGGCAAAGAATGTAAGCCACTCGAAGTGGACCAACCAATCTGAAACACTAAGGAGCGACCACTGCATCCTAAGCACCTCTATCACTTCGTCCAAAATCCGGAGAAGCATCGGACCAGTCAGAACAATGGACTGGCCAAATTTTCGCAACTCAGAATTCTCCTCGGGACACATAGCATCTATCCAGAACTGGAGTTTGGCCCTTCGCCAGGCACACAACACCGCAACCGAAGTGGTACAGTGCACAAACGAGACACATGAAATAGACAGACACCTTCTCAAATTATGGGATCAGCGCGCGAAGCTCGTTCGCCGTTGGAAAAACCAAAAGTTGAATCGACAACTCCGAGTCCGTAAAGCCGAGCTCACGGAAGAGGCTCAAACATACGCCGCACAACTTTCTCACCAGAATTAGCAACAGTTCTGCGAGTCCCTGCGAGGCACTCTGGGCACGTCTCGGACCTGGGAAATTCTCAGAAACCTAATAGATCCGACCAAGTCTAAGTCTGCATCAGGCGACACGCTCTCTCAAGCGAATTTCCCACCGGTTCCCGGGCGACGATACAGATCTTCTCACAGCGCTTCGCGGCAGATACAAAGGAGCTGCGACTACAAATCCCAGCGAGATTAACTATCACGGCACCCCGAATCGAGCTTTGGACGCCCCCATAACGACGGCAAAAATATACTCTGCGGCGCGATTCTGCGTTCGTAATATGCCGGCTGGCGCGGACAAAATCACGAACGCCATAATACGAAACCTCAGCAAGGACCAAATTAAGGATCTCACTAAGTACATTAACGATGAGCTCTGGGAAAAAAACGTCATCGCTCAAGAGTGGAAACACTCCCAAATTATCGTCATTCTGAAGCCAGGGAAGCTGCCCACAATCGTGGCGCTTCGCCCGATCTCGCTCACGTCCTGTCTGGGCAAGCTATACGAGCGGATGATTCAAACCAGTCTTCAAAACTATACTGAAGACAACCTCTTCCCTTTTTCCATGATCGGCTTCCGATCCGGGCTATCAACCCAAGACGCCTTCCTTCTACTCGAGGAGGAAGTCCTGGCGCACGTTCCCAGCGGAGGGGAGCACATTGTGATGGATCTCAAGGGCGCATTTGACGTGTGTCACGATGCCATCCTAAGAAAAACTAAGCAACCTTAATTATGGGGAACGTGTTTTCAACTACGTCCAAAATTTCCTATCGAAAAGAACGGCTAGAATCGGTATGGGCGACACGCTCGGACACCCAGGATATGCCGCACAAAGGTACAGCTCAGGGCTCGATAATCTCCTTCCTTTTCAATATAGCCATGATTGGTGTCGCCCGAAGCCTTCAAACAGTTCCAAACATTGGACTTACACTGTATGCCGATGATATAACTATATGGACTACCAAAGGCTCTCTGGCGGCCATAGAAAAGCTCTGCAGCAGCTGCCATCTGCGTCGAGGAGGTGGTCGCTCAGTGTGGACTCCGCTGTGCACCTGAAAAGTCAGATCATTCGCATAGAAGGACGTAGCTACAGGTCACCAGGAGATATTCAGGTTCTCCTACACGGCGTCCCCGTCCGAGAAGTCCGACAAACCCGCATCCTCGGCTTATGACTCCAGAGTAACAGAAAAGCTGCCCATGCCATCAAGTTGCTATCCACCGCAACGCAGCAAGTTGCGTCAGAGTGGCAAGCAACTGGACAGGCATGCGGGAGGTCACACTACGCCTCATCCGAGCACTCGTGGTAAGCGCCGCATTTCGTATGGCCTACCATATCTAACATTAATTCGACAAGAACTCACCAAAGTAAACGATCATCTTACGTACTGCATACAAACATGCACTTGGCCTTCTTACCTATACTTCAGACGCCAAACTAGAGGCTCTTGGAGTGCACAACTCATTCAGGATTCAGGAGGCCGTCCTCCTCTCGCAATGCGCACGCCACTTCGCACAGACACTGGAAGGCAGATTCTAGAGCGGGTAGGCTACCCAGCAGCAGAGGTGGGCATTTGACCTCAAAAAGTGCAACCTCACCTCAACCTCAATAAAAATTTCCTGACCTCACTCAACCTCAACCTCACGTTTTGAGGTTGAGGTTTGACCAGGTGACCTCACCTCAATTTTTCTGATGCCACCACCGACCTCACTCAACCTCACCTCAAACTCAAACTGTGAGTTTGAGGTCGGTCGCTCGACCTCAAAAAAAGAAAAAAAAGAAAAGGTTTTTCACTTGAGAACACTAACTATAAAACGTCATGGCAAAGTGCTGTGCGGTGATACGCCAGAATGACGACATAAATTTTAAACAACATTGAATATGACGAGGCTTACTTGTAAAGTAAAAAAAATTGAAATGAACATTTGCCAGCGGGCTACTGATTCATAGCAGGCTGACCAAATAACGGCAATATAATTGGTCAGTTTCAACTCTTCAAATTTTATTTTTATTTGATTTGATATGGTGACTTTTGACCTAATTCCCACTGTAATGCTTATGTGTCCTTGGCGCTGCTGGATGCGAACCCCCGAAGGTCTGCAGTGAAACGTCGCACATATCTGTGACCGTCAAATAGTGTTTCCTCATGACAAGCAAGTCATAATTTCTAGGTGAAGACATTGTCCTGCGATTTGAAATCGAATCGGATGACAAAATCACAAGCAATCTAATGTTTCTTCAGTTTCACGTCTCTGTTACAAAAAAAAAAGTAGATCGACCACTTACGTATATATGGAAGTTGTAGTACCATAACATTCTTTTATCAAATGGACTTCTGACGTGGGACTTATCACAAGAGGCGGACAGAACAAAATGTTGCCATATGCAGAGACGCTTAGTTAGGAAAAGGTAAAGCGTGCTTGACTTTTGACATTGCGCTACTTTCGATAATTCTGACGAGTGGGTTGTTCTGTATAGAACAAACGCCGTGACAAATTATTGGAAAGATTACCCTCCCTTCTACTTATAATAATTAACGGTGAATTTTCAGCCCCAAAACATTCCTTTTATCATTGATGTAAGTTAAAGAAATAATACGTTGGATTAGGGATAACGCGCACATTACCTTGAGATGCCGAGAGAAGCTCAAAAGCTGGTTTCCTTGTCCACACAGTTTCTTGTCGCAGTGAATGCATTCCAAGTTTACCGTGCATTTCGTTTCTTTTGCGTGGCTATTGTAACGGAAATGGCCTTAGATGTCTTTCAATTCGACAACTGCGCGCGCGCACATCATCGTCGGTATATTTAGATTTTTTTTCGCTATATCTGCCATAACCACACCTGCCATAACCGCAACCATGTCATGCACCCTCGACGCCGAACGCAACAGTGCCATAGACCTCGAAGGAGAAGGGCAGACCTCAGCTGGAAAGGGCGGAAACTTCCGTCATAAATTACAGCAAGTCGCCGACCATGGCATGGCTGCGTGTCTTCGCTTGAAAAAGACGGCCACGGTAAATGGCGAAGAACACAGCACGTTGTTTAGATGCTGCCTTTTTTTTTTTTTTTGACGATTTCGGGCGGCTCACCGACGCCGTTTGGGGGCGACTTCCAAGCAGATGTTCCAGGAACGATTGGTGTCGATGAGAACGTGGGGCTGAGACACCAGCTTCTAGTCGCGACGAAAGAACCACGCCCACTGGGAGAATGAAGCGCGAACACTTAACCCATGCTACGGGAGTTGTTTCGTTTTTCTTCGACTGCACGATATCCGTCAAGAGAGGAAGACTAGCGGGTGGTGAGCAGGGTGGCAACGCGTCTACACGGAGGAAGAGCAGAGTTTGAACACTGACTCGCGTGTCCCTCCTGCGAAACGATGAGATGGCTGCATGGTCGACAAGCGACAGAAGTCCGCGCAGCCGCCGCGGTGTTCCGAGAAGCGAGAAGGGCCTGTCTTTATATTTATTTAGACCAACAGGAATACGCCAGTCGGAGGAATAGCGCACAACCAAAAGCTAAAGAAGCAAAAAAAAAGAAAAAGAAAAGAATGTTGCCAGAGGAAAAATCTCAGAATTGTATCTTCTGACTTTTTTTTTATTTTTTTTCTTAGGCGGAGGGAGGGGGGGGGAAGGGGGACGACTGGCCGTACCGCAGAAAAGCGGCCGGTTGCGAGTAAACGCGGGTGCACAAACGCGAGAGGGGGCACTGGTAAGTGACCACACAAAACGAAACTAAGAAGTGAGGAAAAATAGGGGTGGTGCAAGTGTACTGAAAAACTAAAGAGAAGAGGAGACGCAGATCTTCACTCGCGCATTCACAAGCTCGAGCACCGCGCACACATCTCGCTCTCTCGCCCACATTGCCACTGTCCTTGTAACTCTCGGCCCCGTTGACAGAAACGCACTTAAAAATACCTAAAACTCACAAACTCTCAGAAGCGCGCGTATGTGCAGTGGCTTACTTTCAAAGAAATGCCGAGGGGTCCCCGGGTCCGCGCTTTGTCCGCTAGTTGAGATCGGACACCGGCTGCGGAACCGAAAGAGCAGAAGCCAGCTTACGAACAAAAGGCGCGCCCGCCACTAGCTGCAAGCTGTAAAACGGAAGGGAGGCTCTCGATAAACAAACATGTAAATGAAAAAGGCGCAAGCTCATGTAGGGTATGAGAAAGGAATGACTGCAAGCAGTCGTCAGTCACATGTCTGTTCTTCAATTATTCTTCGAGAAGGGCACATTAAATTTATATTTTTATGTAAGGGTTAATTTAATGTCTAGTGACTAATAATAATAATAACAATAATAATAATAATAATAATAAAAGAGTGGATTGCACTGATACAACTACGATCTACCGTCCTATTGCTTTTTTTCGTTTTAACTCGTACCATATACAATAGCAAAAGCAGATTTTATTTACTAAAATACAGTCTTCGTGGGGTGACTTCTCGTCAAACCATTTATCTCTGGTCTCTTCTGCATCCTTGTTCTTTCCATATGCCTCCCTGAAACCTCCTCTCTCGTGCCATCCTCCCCAAGCAATTCCTTGGTTGCTGGATCTTGCGCTTCCCACTTTTCTACTATTCTAGCTTTTTTTTTCCCCCGAGAAGCCGACACACCCACGGGTCTGGAAACCCTTCGAGTTTGCGCAGACTCTTTACTTCCCAAACTCGCTCGGAATGGTGGCGGGATCTTGTTTCACCTTCTTTCGAGTCTGCAGCCGTCGTCCGACCCTACTCGTTTGCCGCGCTGCACTTTACGCCCCCCCCCCCTCCCTTTTTTTTCGTGTCGAACGCAAGCGCACAGACGCAAACTGTTAGTTACGTGCGCGTTGGTAGCCAAAAGAGTGACACGACACGCATTATGAAATGTGTTTTGCGGGCTATTTTATCGCTGTGGGAAACAATAATTTCGACCTCACAAGCCGACCTCACTAAGTTACGACCTCACTCAACCTCAAACTCACGCATGAGGTTGAGGTCTCATTTGCTGACCTCACTCAAAAATATTTCAGGTATTGCTGACCTCACCTCAACCTCACCTCACTCCGTGAGGTTGAGGTCATTTTGAGGTTGAGGTTGACCTCATGAGGTCGAAACCTCATGAGGTTGCCCACCTCTGCCCAGCAGACGTCCAGATCATCCAGAGCACAAACCTCCCAAGAACATATCGCTCGAGGGTCCACGTCGCCCCAATTCCTAAAAACATGTCGTGCGGAGCCTAATCCGGCAGACGATCAGCCAGAATAAAATACATTGCACGGACTGCGGCACGCAGCCCCCACACACTGTATGTCGACGCAGCAACAAACAGCGAGATCATGAGGGCGACTGCAGTTGCTATGAACTCATCCCACAACAAGGTTGTCAGCGCATCGTTGAAACACACAACGATCACGGAGGCATAAGTTGCAGCGATCCCGTTAGCGATTGCCTAGGTCAGTGTACACGTCATGACAGACTCCCAAGCAGCCTGTCGGCTCCTACTTGCAGGAAGAGTACCCAAGAAACTTTTAGGCTTAACCACCAACTCTCTGAGCGCCAATTCCTCCCTAAAACATCATATCACGTGGGTGCCTGGTCACGCGGGATTACAGGGTAACGAGGTCGCGGACGCACTAGCTCGGACATACCAGCCGAGCGAGCTCCAACGCCGACTCAAGTTATCTTCCCGAAGTTTCCGCTACTTACAGCACACGATCCACTTCCTGAGACTACAGCAACAGAACTCTCCCCCCCCCCCCCCCCCCCCCCCCCCGCACAAGAAGTTAAATGCTCAGGAAGCTCGGGACTGGAGGTAACTCCAGACAGATACATTCCCCAATCTCCGCAAACACAGCATAATTTTTTCCGAGTGCCATAAAGGTGAATGTCCATGGTGTGACGATAGGCCCGAAACATACCACATCGCATGGGGATGCAAGGGCCTGAAACTCCCGGACATCAAAACATATAAAACGAAGGAGCAATGGGAGACCACTTTGCTAAGCTCGGAGCTTGAACTGCAGCGCGCACTCGCTCGCCAGTGGAGTTCTCAAACGAAAACTCTAACCATTAAAATTTTTCCTCGAGTCTTATTTTCCTGGCTAATAAACGTTTTCTACTACTACTACCCGGTCGGCCCCTATAAAGCGAGTTTTTTTTTTTGGTTCCTGCCCGCTCCCTGCCTGCTCCCTGCTAGCGAGCCCCCGGCCCTGCCTCGACGGACGGCGTCGACAAAATCTGTAAAAATGTTTCTTTCACGGGCCGCTGTGTATGTGTGTTGTGTGTGGCTCCCTCGGGCAGAGGAATCGCCCACAGCTTTCATGCAACTACAATGCAACGCTGTGCAGGAACCAGGCAGCTGTGATGATGATTACCATTATCACAGTTCTTATGCAGCCGTCGTTAGCAACTGTACCCAAACCGCCATAATTTCTCTGCACAGATCCCGATTACTTTCCCACAGCCACTTCATTCAAGCGCGCGCCCTGACCAGGCGGCTGCGACCACCGTGGCTGCGACTTTAACAGCAAACCTCCGGCGCCCACTCGTGGTGCTGCCTGTTCACTTCGATCGCTGCCCGCTGGGTTCCTGCACGGTGCTTACTATCGACATTACGCGCTCGTTCGTCAGATGCGCGAGTCGCCATGGAAGACGACGAAGAGGTCGTCAACAAGCGCACGTACTCGGAGTGCATTATGACTTCATTCTTTATTTCATTTCTTTCATCTTTTCATTCCTTTTCCTCTACCCCTCTATTCACTTTCTTTTTAAACAAACATACTTTTTCTGCTGCCCAATTCTTGGCCGATCCCCCTGTGTGGGTATGCACCATATGTTATTTGGTTAACAAGAACAACTCAACGGCACCAACGAAGGCTGCGAGAAGCGCCGACAGACCCAGAAGTCATTGCATGGCACGAGGCCATGCGATGACAAGTCAATCTGCAATAGAGGCTCTACAAAAGTTAGCGCCATCTAGTGAAAGAAACAGAAACTGTGCGCGGCGGCCATGTTTTGCTCAGTCCGCCCACGCCTCCCATCGAGTACACTGTCAACGTGCGCCTTTGTAGAACCTGTGCATGCACCGAAAGGTGCATTGGAATGCTCACAAGCGATTGTTTCATTTCTTAACATCACAGCAGTCTCTGCTAGCTACAAGCTCTATTCGGAATGATGCCAGCATGTTGTTGCGTGCCCTTCTGCAGGCAGCGCACGGAATCAAGGTATACGCGTGTATGCGACCGTTCGTTTGCAGTCCTAATCGGCTCTACAAAGGTGATGTAAAGCATTACTACACGTCCCTCTGACTGGGAGCTAGCTCACAGAATGTGCTATCACCTAAAACAGCAAGGTTGTTTTGCGCGCTATGGAGCCTTGTGAACTTGAAGGATAAGCTTATGCTGCGATGGAAGACACGGGAGAAGGAGCAATCCATGTATAACGAACGCTATTCTGCAAATACGTTCTTTGAAACATTTTGTACGTAGGTGGCATTTACCATTGTGTATTGGATTTAAGATACGGGCATGATTACCGAAACTACTTTTCGCAGTCGCACGAAATGGTAGTGCTTGGTGCAGAGAGCAATACGGTTGTCTAGTGTGCCCGAGGTGCGTGTTTCACGCTGCAAAAGCAAGCGGCTGCCAAACCCGCGGCGTCTAGAAAAGCATGAAAAGATGACATCCCACTAGTGTGTTGTAATATGCTCACGTGCAGCCCGTTTCGACCGGTCCACGTCCAGAGCGCGCAGCTCAGGTTTTGTACCTGCCAGCGCGGCCAATAAAATAACGAAGCGTGCGCTTCACTTTTGTCTATTTTTTCGAGTCACCCGATGGTTCGCTAATTCACAGCTACCTGAAATTCACTGGAATTTTAAAATATGTCGATTTCTTGTTTATTCCTTCTCTCAGAAAGTAAACATTTGAAGCCGTAATCTCATATGAAAGCGCTGACATTGGAAGCTTCGAGGAACTCTGAGGAGGAGGAACTCGGCTGAAACGAAAAGAAATCTGAAAAGTCAACTCACATTACTGCGCAGTGTTTGTGCCTTGTGCAACTGGCTGTGTTCATAAAATCAGATTTATATTATATCATATCGTTATAGAAAAATTAGGGGGTCACTTTAGCTCCGCCGTTAAAGGTATAACGCGATAGTGTCTCTCTCTCATACACACACACGCACGATGTTTTCTTTGTTCACGTGTTATATTTTAGCTCTCTTATTTATTTTATTTACTAAATACTGCAGGTCCTAACTGGGCCCTAGCAGGAGGGGCGAAAAGAATACAATGCAGTGAAATGTGTATTCATCAAAAGTAACATACTACACACAAGTGTAGTATGTTATATGTTGTTATGTATGCTATATTTCTATGGTATGTATGTTATGTTATATTTCTATCATTTCTTTCTTTATTTTTATTTTATTTGACGTTTTATATTTTTAACACCAATACGCATGTGTCAGCAACAATCGGCTTTCCATTCTGAGCAATTTGACACTTTTGAAAACATTCTTCAATTATTTCAATTAATAAATTACACATTCTAAATTTCCTTCCTTAGCATCACCAAGCACTGGTTTTTCATTCTGTCACCTTTAAACCCTTACTTTACAATTTTTCCTTTTTTAGTTTCTTTATTTCACCAATTAATCAATTATTTACAAAGATTTTATTAACTCGTCATCGCCTATCGCACACCAATCAATATTCAATCACTGGAAGCACAAATTACCATGGCACTTTTTTTTTTTTACGCAGACCCCGATTATTTTCGAGACTAATACTGCGTCGACGGCATGGGAAGGAAAGTGCTAAGCGCCAGTCCAACTTAAGTCAAATTACGCAAGATCCTTTTATCATAAAATAAAATGCATCCTGGCTCATTTCACCAACCAAGTATCTTCCAGTGGGATGAGCGACGGTGATTGCGCAAACCAAGCAAACATACTCGCGATGATCTCTCATAGGCATTTAAGTAAACAGCAAAGGCGCACAGATAATAAAAAATCCACATTACAGAACTCTGGATACTGTACCTGGACAGGGATGACGCTGCGGATTGCCGAGGGACTCATACACGACTCATAGAGCAATTTGTAACTGCGCTCGGCAGCGCGGCCGGTGGGCCCCGCCACGTCTCGGCTGTCAAAATACGCTTCTAGGCGTCGCTAACAGAAACCGCCAGGGACCGAAGAGAGGTCCAAGCACAGCACACTAGGTTAAAACGTGAAAAGCGTGAACAGAACGGCGAGCGCTGACGGACGGACACGAAGCGAACGGATGAAGCGAACAAAATATGGCGGCCAGAGCGGGATCAGCCGCTCATAGTTGCCAGACGTACTTTTGTAAACCCTCTATTGTCCTGCTTTCGCTACGCATACCCTGGCGTACGTAGCTGAGCTACGCCACGGATTTTTTTTTTTTTTCAGTCATTTCATAGTAGGTGTTGAGTCGTACAGAACCCAAAGGATGACAAAATTCAAGCACTTGATACATGTGTTTAGCAGCGTGTATAGCACTTGTTGAGCACTTTCTCTATGTTTTGGACTTGTACCGAAGTGCTTAGGCTTTGTGGTCTTTTCATCGCATTTCAGCTATTTACGACTGTGGATGATATGAAACACGCTCTTGTATGGCAAAGTGACTATTTATGCGGCGATTGTGAGCTGCGCGTTCCAAGAGAAAGCATGGAAGCCCATTTAAGCTTTTTTTTTTTTTCCTTTCAGAGAAAACGCGATTGCGTCACCGGATGCCATTTGCTTCGCACAGCATCATAGAGTCGACAATTGCACACTTCGAAACAAATTAGCCTTTGTTTTCAATGAGCAGCGTGTCCGCCTCGTAGTCCGGAACTACTGGGTTCGGTTCCCGCCCCAACAAATCAATTTTCTTTTTCGCTCAATTACTTTCCTTTGGCTACAGGAACCTCGCTGATACGTATGACGAAAATCCGAGAATTTTAACCTGTTGCTGAATTTTATTGTCAGATAGGAATTTTCCTCTCACGGCCAACGACGACGCCGCAGCCGCCAGATTTTCCGAGCCAATGGGGCCCCTAAAATGCCACGGTCCACCCTCTAATCGAAAATATTTTCTTCCCCGGTGAGTGTGAGGCTTGATCCTGAAACGCATGGCCGCAAACATGTTTTTAATAGTAATTAATAGCGCAGTTACAACCACTGCAATCAACCGATTTAGCGCCATGTCCCTTTTCTCACGTTCCCTCTCAAATTTTTTTCACTCTCCTGCCTGGCCGTCTAGCCTCCGCAAGCCAAATTCCTCTACCTCCTCCGCTTTTGGCATGGTATCTGTGGGAGGCTGTAAGAGCGGCGCAGCGACACAGGATTCGGTCTCGGAGCAGGGACTCCGCATGCGCGATAACGAAACGGGCGAGAGCACGCAGCTGGCGGCCAACACATTTAGTACTAATTGTCTCCGCCCACCCTTTGCTCGCCAGTCAGAGCAACACCACCTGTCAGACAGACCAGCGGTACGGCCGCTCAATGGAAGCGTACGCTACCATCGAGCGGCCGTGCCTGTGGATGCAGTCTCCGCTTAATTGTGACGTCACCGCCGAGGATAGAGAAAGCGAGGAAGGGGACCATGAGAGAGCATTGATATGTTTTGCTGCTTTCCGGCGCGCACATCGCTGTAGTATTTTGCAGATACTATATCCGATACCTTATAGAAGCACTGGGCTTGTTTGTTTAAAATACCGTACACTGGACAGTGGCCCTTTTATCGATGTCGCGTTAAAATCTTGTTGGCACGATGCAGTGGCGAGCGGCGCAAAACAAGACATCAAGTCGAGGCGCCTCGGTATGCGCACGTCAAAGTTGCTTGCGATGCAGAATCATGTTTAAAAAACAAAAGCGAAAGGACCCGAATTTCTATGTTGAAGTAATTGAGAAGCTGGGCTCCACATTGCAGCCACTGACGCACATATGAATTAGTTTCTCCCTGATGGCTGCCGCGTTACCAATGTTTTCATTTATGCGCCTTTTATCCTGCAGGTCACAGTAAAGAAAAATCACCAGGAGCCGGAAATAAGACATCGCTGCAGAGCGTCGGCGAGCTTTGCAGCGACGGATGAGCTGCGGCAACTCATTTCCCGGAAGCATGGGGCCTAATATTACTAACTTTATGTTGGAGCACCCCCAAAGAGTTCAGCGGTAACCGTGAAACGAACCCTAAAGGCTAGATGGGCCGTGAAATATTTTGGAGATTCTTAACTCGGTTGCGGGCACTGTCTTAGGCTAAGCTAAACCACCTTTAGCTTGAATTACACGCCGAGGCCACGTGGTTGTGGTGTCACGAAACAGCTAGCCAATCAAAGCGACACCACACGATGTTCAATTCTCATCTCACCCTTCCATATAAATCTTGTGATTTCACACAACCAGCCTACCAATAACACTTCCGGCCTTGTCACCTGCCAGATGCATGCTCGTGACTTCTTGAAGCTGCAAGGTTCAAAGTGGGGTGCTATAGGTCCCGGTGATTGCTATGGCAAAAGCTAATCATGTCATACTAGTATTAATGAGGTCTTGAAAGAGCTTAGCCAATCAGAACGACGGCACATGCAATTCCGATGCTTGGCCTGGGGGACCATATAAGTACTTTTGCTCAGCACTCTAAAGGCAGAATTTGGCAGAAGTCTGATAAAAGGCTAGAAAAACTTAATAGGTGTCGTATTAGTATCTTCATTTTACAGCTCAGCTTAATCGGCTCGTTTGTCGGTTGGGCGTCAGTAGCAGTGTAGCTGCTCGCATGGCCACCCCTGCATGTGCTTCCCGCGACCTGGGGCCAAGTTACGCTCTAATCACATCACAAAACCTGTCAAAAATGTCACAAACCAGTCGGCTAGATCCGTACCTATTGGTCGATCCTGACCGGTGGAGCTGTCGACCAACAGGCGCTGGGGCTGAGTGACAGGTTTGCGAAAATTTCTTGTGATGTGATCGAAGCACAATACGGCCCCTGCAGTCTTCCAGTGAGACGCACCCACGCTCTTTGTCACGTCAGCACACGTTGCTATTGCCCGCGACCGAGATGAGCTTGCTTATATGCAGGCAGTGCCTTGCGAATATAATCTTAGTTTTCATCAGGCCGCCAAACGCGAAAAATCGAGTGCATGCATCTGGCACTGGAATAAAAAGCCTGTCAAGTTTTCTCGGTGTCATTTGTCTTTAGAAAGAGTTCCAAACTGGGAGGATTTCATTCACACGCCTTGCAGCCCATAGTTCATCCATAGCTGTTGATGTGGAAGGTAAAACCTTTAATGAAATTTACAAATGTACAACGTGACCTATTTACTCAGAGATAAAGTATATTCTCTTCCTTTTTGAGACTGCCTTGCACATAATGCATGAAGGTGGCGTATCAGAATGTAAAGGGCTCTACATGATAAAGATAGTTGAACTTCCATATAACGTACGCAGTCGTAGTTTAAAACTTCGTTATATTGCGAACTTTGCTGAGTCGAGGTTTTTGTCTCCCCGTGGCGCAAATGATATCGCGCATGAGTGAAACCCTCCTGTTCTACTTTATATTACCTAAATGCATTCGTGAGGCTAATACAAAAGATTTCAGAATGTAGAAGAAACACCAAGCAGAGCAGGCGGTGAGAGTAATACAGAAGAAACACCAAGCAGAGCAAGCAGCGAGAATAATATGATAAAGCTTCGTTCACTCGACATGTAATATTTCAAAATATTGCGCCAGTACAGAGAGAGAGAGAAATATAATGGAGAATAAAAGGTGGAGAGGTCGGCCGGCGGTAAGGAGACCTTGGCCTGCTACTACACACTGGGGAAGGGGGGAAGAGGATGTTAAAGGAGAGTTAGGGTGTGAATGAAGGGTGATGATGTCATAGTACAGTGAAGTTTCACTTGCGGTCAGAGTTACTGAGGAGCCCATGCACACAACTCATGAAACCCAGCATGCCACACGTCTTGGACACACACCACTTGTCATTGAACAAACACCGCCACAAATGCAAAAAGCTCTGCACTCTCACATGCCAGCCCAAATGCAGGAACACGCAACAGAAAACCTCAAAGTACCACATACACGTGTGGTACTCGCTCACCTAAGGAGACCATGCACACTCGCAGAATGCAACGTGGCGCATATGTCTTGCGCACACACCACTTGTCACTGAACACACATGCAGACACAAATACCGAAGCACGCACACGAGGCACTTCAGCAGAAAAAGTTCAAAGTGCACTGACACATGTTTCAGCACAAGCGCGTATGCACGCATGATACTCATTCACTTCACAGCACACGCAAATGTCACAGGCGAGAATCTTGGCCCGTTTCACTTAAAACATAATGCACCAGTTATCCGTTTGTTTCGCCCTGGCACCTAGAGCTTTTTCCTCAGAGAGAGGGCGGCTGTCCAGCTGCTTGAGTGTATTTTCCAAAGCCCTCCTCACGTCACTATAGTTAGGGCACTCACAAATAATATGAAAAATTGGTTTTCTCCAGAGCTGAGCAGGTCCCCATTGGCGCTGTGTGCATTTAGATATGACCTTCAAACTATTTTCTGACCAAATTATGTATTTCGAATACTCGAGTCCAGAAAATTATCACGAGATTCGCACGTTGATGCAACGACTGCCACAGAGCAGTGATGGCTGTTTTGTTTATTACGCTTAACTACCCAAATTAACCCTGGCTATGAAGGATACCGTAGTGGAGGGCTTCAGAAATTCCGACTCATGATGTTCTTAATGTGCACTAAGTTTCAGCACACGGGCACCTTGTATTTCGTTTCCAACGAAAAGCATTCTCTGTGGCCAGTATCAAATCCGCACCCTCCGGATCTGCAGCCTAGAGCTCTAACCACCGTTCACCGCGGCAGGGCGAGATGGGCTAATCTCAAGCATATAAGCATGAGCGCAACGATTACAAGAGATCGAAATGACGGTCTCAGCGTGTCTTTGCCCAAATTACTCTCTCTAGACAGTGTTGCTCCAACCAAAACGTCATTCGACGTCGTAACATCCCATGCGCTATTTGAACCTCCAAGCACTTACTCCGGACGTCAAAACAACACATTCTGTACTTGAACGCCCGGGCAGATGGAGATTTGCGGAGAGAGAGAGAGAGAAATAACATTTATTGCACCCGTCAAAAGGTTGGTGAGGATCCGAGGCGAAGCTCTGTCCCAACCATGTCCTCCCTCTCAGCCGTCGACCTGGATCCCTTGGATCTTAGCAGCGGCCAGGGCAAGACGGATGACTTCTCGTTGCCCTTTTTTGTCCTGCTTGAGAAGTAGTGCCTCCCAGGACTCATCGGTTCGGTCAGGTTCTCCAAATCTAGGACACGTCCATATCATATGGATCATGTCCGCTATGCCATCGCAACGTTTGCACCTGGGGCTAAAAATTTCCGGGTGCCACTTGCTGTAAAGCTGGGGGTTCGGGAATACTCCAGTCTGTAGCTTACGCCACATAACCTCCTCGCTTTTGGTGAGTTGCTTACACGCTTTTGGTAGTACTGATCTGCCTAATTTGTAATGATTTAGGATATCTTGGTAGGTGTTAAGGTCATCGTCGAACTGCAGGGGCTCCTCATCGCGCAAGGGGTACGGGGTTGCGCATAAGTCGTCACTGAGATCCCGGTATGTAGCTAATCCTCGGGCCAGTACGTGCGCTTTCTCGTTCCCCTTCAACCCCTGGTGCGCCGGTGTCCAAATGAGCGCGACCTGCTCTGCCGGTGGTGAACCACTGGCAAACACTCTTGCTGCTATAGCCGAAATGCGGCCCGCGTCAAAGTTTCTAATCGCTGATTTCGAGTCTGTAACTATAATTTTGACCTGTTGTTGTGTTAGAGCTAGCGCGATGGCCACCTCTTCCGCCTCCGTTGTGGTCGAATTTCTGGTTCTGCGGCATACTACCGAGCCCCCGTCTTCTCTAGTTGCTACTGAAACACGTCCCCTACCGTTCGCGCATTGTGCGGCATCTGTATATAAGACGTCCTGTCTTCCCTCAAAACAGGCTTTTGCGGAAGAAAATTTTCCTATTGCATTTAGAGGAGTCTTAGCTACCTTACCAACATGCTGCATGCTTTTGCGATAAGTAAAAACAAACAAAATTGCTTCCAAGTGGTATTTTTTCAAAATTTGCTTTCTAAGCTTGCAAAAACTTTGCTGTATTGGAACTCCAATGCAAAACTACTTCGTTACATTGACGCAATGAAAGCAAGAAACTGAAACGAAAAATGTTCATTGCATTGTGAGCCTTGTTATATTGAGGTTCGTTACATCGAGGTTCAACTCCTTGTTTTAAGTGTTTTTACTTTGCAACAGCAAGCTCAAATGATGCTGAAAAACGAAAATTCTGAAATTGATAATGAGCATCTGCTCACAAACATGGTTCACAATTGTCCTTATAAACTCCTTATGCCCCAATCAGTGCTTAACAGAATACGTTTTTAACAACTGAAAAAATCTGCAAAACTCTCGTACATATTGCAGTTTTTGAAATTCCATTTCATACCTTTACCCACCCTTGACTCAGCGAAAAAAAATTATGCTGGCCACAATGATGTACCATGGTGACATACTAGTACAGTGCCTAGAATATACTGGGTAGCGAGACGACAAATGGGACCTAAGTGGTACCAAAAGCAATGACTGCCATCAGCTGCCACTGTCATATAAGGGCGCTGAAGACTGCGAGCATATGGAAAGCTTTTACAGCGGCTTTAAAAGTGTAAACTTCTGCCAGCCAGGCAATGGAGATGCTTAAAATTGAATCCCGAGACCCTCTTTCGGCATGCGAGCGTCTTCAATATGCCCGCTCAACATGTCTTTTCCTAGTCTGCAAGTCGTACGGGTCTGCTGGGGCAGTTTCCTTTTTTTCGCTGCTTGCGTAATGTCCCCCCCACACATTAATACAACGCATGCTCATTTTTTGTAAGGCCGCATAACCTGGACATTCTTGCTATGTGACACTCAAATGAGTGATCACTCAAAATATAAACAAACCATGACACTCACCAGAGAAATGACACACACCGACAAAATTATTCACTCTTACACACGATAACGGCAGCTGTGCTAAGCGATATACCATCTGCTACGAGATTGTCTGCTGGGGCTAATATGGCTGTTCCCCTTTGCAGCGAGAAATCATAAAATACTGAAATAGGATAAGAAAAAAATATAAAAAACAGAAAAATTTTTACACCAAATATTGTGCACCAATTTTAAATGATAATCTAGTGCTCACACTGTACGCAATGCCGCCAGTCGGTGAATAGTGGTAGTCACTGCAAACTCAGCCAACCCTTCCTATGGGGTACTGCCACCGCACGGCCCAATAGCCAGTATATTCTTGGCACGACCGTACTAGTGTGGACCGCTTTTCCAGCTCTGCTGTACCCCTGAGCACACTCAAAGAGCAGAGGAAGCATGTGGATACAAGAGAGAGATATGTGAAGTCCTTACAACGGACATCCCAAAATAGAACTGCCTTTACTGGTCGTACCTCAACGTGGCCATTTGCCTCAGTATTCCGAAGTGAACCTGTCCACGTCCGAATTATTTCACACCATAGACTCCCATGGGCGCCAGCCAGGACCGCACTCGTCGTTCCGATTATCTGAATTTTAGATTGAGGGGGATGTGGGAATGTGATTGCGAAAATCTAGAAAAAAAAAGTTGATTTCAGAAAACTCAGCTTTTAGCATTTACAGCACCCATTCGCTCTTGTACTCAAATATTTCACCCAAAACAAATTTGAACTGCTCCCAATAAATATACAGACAACATAGTCTACATAAAATATGTATGCTAGTTTAGAACTTTAAGGCTTTTTTTTTTTTTTCAGAAGTTTGTTTAGAGAATCTCCCCTTGCTTATGGAAAGCACAGCACCACAATTTATACACGAATTTGAATGCTGTTTGTTTAGTTGCAATTGTTGACATATGCAGATTTACCATCTAGGCTCACATTTTTTTTTATTAACGAATAATTAGGCCACGATGCATTCTAAACATTCCCTGCTCTTTCTTTAAAATTAAAGCATGGTTAGACAGCCAGAAGAGTAAAGAGTAAATGTTGGGAGCAGCTTTCCCGATATGTTATCAGCACTCGTTTTTCAGCCTTATTAATTTTAGTATACAAAGCGTGTGTACAAAGTGGGAGTAAACTCATCAAAATAATTAATTTCAACTTTCAGAAACAAAAAATCTGCTTAACATTTCACACAGCATACATTCAGCTTCCCATTGCACAAAATTTACAAGTGGTCGACAATGTATGTTTTGAGAAAAGAGTAAAAAAGAAATGGCAGATTATTTAAGGGACATTTACTGGTGCAATTACTGGTGCAATGCACACATTTACAATTTAAGATGGCTAGAAACCTTCAGAGATGTAGTCTCTTTGCTTTCCAACGTCCAAGTGTCACCTCCTTCATTTTGATTTGCAGTTGTAGCATGTTCAGTTGTCACCTTTTCGGATGCGCGTCACATGCAGGCAGCAACTTTTTTTTTTTTTTTTTCACGTATGTCGTTTTGCCATGCTCTTGCATCAAGATCGTGGTGAGGGACGTTTACTGCGGGAAAAAATATCATCCAGAGCTGCTTGCTGCTTCCCAGTGCTCTGCATTGCACGGGAAGCAAGCGCGTTCACAAGGAACTATGAGCGCGATCCGATCGGCGTAAATGTGCAGCGAGCTCTATGAAGACTACGTGTCTCCGCAGTCTACGCACTGAAGAATAAGTTTGACGGCAATTTCTTATTCACGCTCATCTTTTTCAACGCGAATATCACCACTGCATGTTTTACATTTCACCAGTCTCAGCAAACTGTTTACATCTGACGATCGTGAACTCCGCCTCGCCAAGCGGACTGTCCGCCGTGCTGCCGTCATCATCACGAAAACAATCCTACTACCGCTTCGTCGCTAGAGTTGCCGCGAGTTCAAGCTTTTTCTGTTTGGAGCTTGTCTTTCTGTCCATCTGCGGCCTGCGATATCACTGAGTCGCGGTGCGTGCGACCGCTGGCAGTAGCAGTCTCCCGTGCTGGGGAACACGCTAGGCCTACTTCGGGCTCGTATGCATTTTTCGGTGCACAATTTTCGCCGGCCTAAGCGCACACAGCCGGGGCAAGGCATCACTACTTGAGATAACGAAATAAAACTGCGCAAGGAACGGGACGAAACACAGAAGAAAAGAAACAAGGACACAGGCGCTGACTAACAACTGAAATTTAATTTCGATGCAGGACACATATATAAAGGTACAAAGAGGGGGGTGTAGCCAAGGCAATCCTGCACAATCACCGAAACAGTGTAGTCACGTCCAAGAGGAAAAAAGATAAAAAAGGTGAAAGGGAAAAACGACTAAAAGCGATAAAAACCATGGTTTAAGAAGCCGGGACGGAAACTAAAACCGATAAAAACAGATATACACGTAGCCAAAAAAAGGCAAATAAAAGCGTAAAATATAACGGTGAAAACACGGGACTAAAATCGTGGCACAAGGTGATTAACAAAAAATGGCAGACAGGGGCATTTATGAAAAAAATTAAACATTTACCCTGCCTCTCAGAAATTCCAATTCTTTTTTCAACAAGCACTGACAGGCTCTTCACACAGGATATGGGCAGAGAGTAGACGATGCCGGTTTGTAAAAGTAAATGTAAAGTGTAAATGTAAGGATGATGATCCGGACGAAACCTGCTACCCAGATTTCAATTGCTGCACAATTCTTGGTAGAAGATGGGATAGGGTATCCAGGAAAATCGCAGAAGCTTTCGAAATCCACAGCGCAAAGGAACAATGTGTGAGGACACCCTCCCTGTGTTTGTCGCAAAAAGAATCGGAATTTCTGAGAGGCAAGGTAAATGTTTAATTTTTTTCATAAATGCCCTTCTCAGCCATTTTTTGTTAATCACCTTGTGCCGCGATTTAGTCCCGTCTTATCACAGTTATAACGCTTTTACTTGCCTTTTTTTGGCTTTGTGTATATCTGTTTTTATCGGTTTTACTTTCCTTCCCAGCTTCTTACACCGTGGTTTTTAATCGCTTTTAGGCGTTTCACCCTTTCACCTTTTTTTATCGTTTTTTATCTTTTATCATTTTTCTATTGTTTTTACTCTTGGACGTGACAACACTGTTTCGGTGATTGTGCAGGATTGCCTTGGCTACACCCCCCCTCTTTGTACCTTTATATATGTGCCCTGCATCGAAATAAAATTTCTGTTAGCACCCGTGTCCTTGTTTCTTTCCTTCTGTGTTTCGTCTCGTTCCTCGTGCTGTTTTATTTCATTATGCAGTACCAACCGGCCCGGCATCTTGCACTTCTGTTACTTGAGATGATTAAACAATTTTTTTCTTTTTTCCCTAAATTCTTGCCGTGAATGCACCTCACGGTTTGGAACCAAGCATGGCCTGCATCACGTCTCCGCCGAATCCCCCCAAGCGGCTCGGGCACGCCGAGGAGCAGACACTGCCAGCCAGTTCCACCAATGCGGTGACGCTCTGCTGTCACGTGCACACCGAAAGCCAATGGGATTGCGAATGTCACGTTTTCTTTTTTTGCTATTTTTTATGCAACCAATGGGCAAATGGATACAGCAGAGGCAGCAGAGGCGGCAATTTGAAGACGGAAAGCGGCTCTTTTGAATGAGACCAAGATGGCTTACAGTGCCGCGCACGAAATGGGAGCTACACCTTGCAGAAAATTATTGTTTTGGGGGCCATTTTCAGCCCAAATTCGGGCGACATTGATTATATAAATTGGCACTGACTAAAATACTGATCCTAGAGATGAAAAACTTAGCAGACAGGTAGATAAAGAGCTACTGACTTCGAATGCCACATTTTCTAAAATGCGAGTTTTTCACAATTTTCTGGTCCGAAAGACCAGTGTCCCCCCTTCACTGTACCCGTGGCCAGTAATTGAAATATTATAGAGCGTAAAAATAGGGTAATCGAGAAAAGTGGCTTACAGTGTAGAAAAAAAAAGCCATTCAGAAGCAATTTCATGGTGTACCAAGGGGCACTACACAAACAAATGCAGCGGCTGTTGCCAATAACACATTTTTTAGAAGCCAGTGAAAACAGGTAAATTAGTTTCAGGCCTCCGAGCATCATGTCCCAACTTGTGTAAAGAGCAGGTGATGTATAATGGCTTTTGCAAACAGCAGCAGCATTGCCAGATGTGGCTGGTTCAAAGAGCACTAAGGTAAGGGATGTGCTCTGGATTTATTTTCCCAGTGCATTGACAGCATCAGCCCCTTCCTCGGCACGGTGCTTGTTGGGGTCATCTGGCTTCATAGCTGGGAACAGAAGTACTTCCTGCAAGGGAATAAGGGAATGCAGCCTTCCTCTGTGAACAATGCAAATTTCTTTTTTTTTTTTTCACAGGCTGAGTAAACTTCACCCTTCCATTATGTGCCCTAATTCTGGAATAATTTCAGATATTAAATTCTGTGAGATGGCACAAGCGAAATTTGTGGGTTAGCTGCAAATTTCTACAAAAGCTTACCACCAAAAATATACTGTAGGTCTTCTGTATCAGCCAGACGCACAGGACTCTGGCCGATAATGATTTTTACATAGCCATAATGCACAATTATACTCATTACTAGGCTGTTATGTTAAACTAAGCACCTGAAAGGAACAGAACACAGGCGACACACAGCACAAAGGGTAGCACAATTAAGTATAACGCTTTTCAAGTTTAAAAAAGAAGAACCGAACAAGGGTAAATAGGGTACCCCTCAGGTCGCAGATGAGCCAACGTTTCGACAAGTGGACTTGTCTTCGTCCCCAGATGAAGACAAGTCCACTTGTCGAAACGTTGGCTCATCTGCGACCTGAGGCGTACCCTATTTACCCTTGTTCGGTTCTTCTTTTTTATACCGTGCAAACCATCTTCTTCCTTTCGTTCTACCTGGCTTTTCAAGTTTGGCAGTTTACTCTGTTGATTTCTTTTTCATGACGAAACATAGCAATTCAACTAACATTTACAGCACACACAGCTTTGCCACGTGCAATCACCGAAAAAGTCTGACAGCTGAATGGCTAGCAAGGAAAGTCAGAATCCACATTCTGCAAACTTTTGCCCATGAATGTACATATATTATGATGAGGCTATCCAAAAGTAATAAAAAATAATATGCCTCAGCCCGTGCCACTAGGTCAATGTATATTGAAATGTAGAGGGAACAGCAAAAACATGGACAGAAGAACGCAAAAATATTACCCACTAGAGAGGAAATACAGGCAGGATTGAATAAAAACTTCCAAAGAGCAGTAACCTCATTTTTAGTATAGAAGTGCACTAGCATACAGCTTTGCTTAACAGACATCTTCCTGTTCTACAATTCAGAGTCCATTGTCGCACTAGCAGTGATTGCGACTGCCTTGCTTGTGATTACCCTGATTACATAAGCTTCCATTTGAGTAAAGTACACTTCGTAGCTCTATTATTGATAAAGAAGTTACACCCCAGGAGCAGAAGTTATTGAATGTTGTTTATAAAATACTTGTTAGTTGTACTCAACGTTCTTAGATTTAAACAGTTAAAAAACTGCGCTGTGCGAAGTGGGCCAAAACGATCGCCGGTACGGCGTGAGTTGATCGCAAAGCGACTGCAGCGCCCCTCTCCCCTGCCATGGTAGATGGGTGAAACCAGTTAGCTAATACACAGGCGAAAATTTTAAAATACTAATAACCCTCTTCATTCAGCAATGCAACAGAAAATAAAATTGTGTTTGCGTTTTTTAAACATCTATTTGAACGCATGAAACGCCACCACGTTTGCAGACTTATCTCAAGCAGGCAGTTAGCAGACGACACGCTTGAGTCTCGTCTGCAACCTTCTTGTTTCAAAAGTGTGTTAAAAACACAAACACAATTTTATTTTCTGTTGCACTGCTGCTAGAAGGGGGCATTTTAAAATGTCCGCCTGTGTATTAGCTCAATGGCCTCACCCATCTACTGTAGCGAGGGAGAGGGGCGCTGTGGTCGCTTTGCGATCAACTCACTCCAGACTGGAGATCGTTTGGGCCCAGTTCACAGTGCAGCGTGCCAGCACAGTTTTCCAACTGTCTATATCTAAGAATGTTGGTTGTACTAGACAAACATACTACAGCCAGTCACAATCAATCCTTATTGATGCACTCACTAGCACCAAAGCTCCATGGTATGAGCCCCTCGCATTAAATTCGAAAGTTTCACTAATACACTTATGATGCTGGCTTGAAATTTTGTACCCCCATAATGACTTCTTCTCCACGGAATATAGAGCAAATCATCTTCAACGTGTCTGTCCTACACTACACATTTCTGCACAATTACACTGTTTGTTTTTTTCATACAGTTACAACACATTCCACCTTAGTTTTAATATTGTTTTGATTTAAAATTTCTTGGCATCAATAAATACAGTTAAACCTCGTTACAAGAGACACTCAAGGGAACCCAAAAAAGTGTCTCTTGTAACCAAGGCCTCTTGTACCCAAACATTCCTATCAACTCGTATGTGCGACAGTTTAGATTCCCTTATCTAAATTCTGTTCCATATCAGTGTCTTGTTTTGTTGCAATATGTCAGGAACCAAAAATGAGTGCCTCCTTTTGACTGGGAAGTCAAAATGTCCTTATTGTTTCAGCCACTGCCATCGCATTCCTGTGTGACTGAAACAATAGGGACTCCTCAGTAAAGAGGAGGCTCTCCTCATTGGTTCCCGACATATTGCAACAAAACAGGACACTGATATGGAACAGAATTTAATTAAGGGAATCTAGACTGTCGCACATACGAGTTGGTTCGAGTCAGCTGCATTGCATGAGTGTACCTGGGTTAATTGTGTCTCTTATACAGTCACCGACTGATTTTTCGGACTCCAAAAATTCTGACATACTCGATTATTCGGACTGCTTCACAGCACCGTCACCCTTTCCATAGGCTGTAATGCATAACAAATACCGAAATTTCGGACACTTCGCAACCTCTCATTTGATTTTTCGGACCCTACTCGAGCCAACTCGATCGACAGCAGCTACCCACACAGGCGCTGACTGAAGCATAAAGCGTCATTTCTGTTTTGGAATGAGCCTCCTTACCGCCCCACGAGGTGGCGGTAGGGGCGGAATCCGCTCATCATCATCGTTTCTGTGTGTTCCGGCACAATGGCTAGTTTCAGTCTCGCCCATCCAAATCCAGGTCAAATCCAGTAGCCGCTGGCCCAGTCGTCTCTCCTTTCTTTGTGACGCCGTGCGGTGTAGTTATAGTGTGCAGTGTTCATTCTACTTGTGTTCCTTGTGTGTTGTGTACGCCTAGCAGTGAGACCAACGAAGCATGCGGTAATGGCGCCAACATCGGGGCAGTCAGCGCCGGGGAATTCAGCTAAGAAGCGCGGCAAGTACGCAACGATGACAATGGCGAAGAAGATCGCCGTGATCCATCAAGTGCAGAATGGCCGCCTGCAGAGCAAAGTAGCCCGGGAGTTCGGCATCTCGAAGCAGACTGTGTCGGGCTATATGAAAAACAAAATGAAGATTTTGAACGGATCATTGAAGTCTTCTTCCCAGTGCTTTAAAGAAAAAATTTCAGAGAGGGCAGCCACCCGAAGCTCGAAGAAGTGCTTCACATGTGGCTGTGTGCGACAGTTGCAAAGAAGATTGCAGTGTCGGGCGATCTTCTGACACAAAAGGCGGAAGCCCTCGCACTGCAAATGAGCATCGAAGGCTTTAATTTAAGTTTAGCAATGACTGGCTCCGTAATTTTAAGAAGAGGTACGACCTCACTTTCAAGAAGATGTGCGGCAAGAGTGGTGCCGTGGACCAGACTCTTATAACAAATCACCGCTTCGACAGACTGGAGTCACTGCTGGACCGATTTTCGCCTGATGATGTCTTCAATTGTGATGAAACAGGCCTTTTTTATAAGATGTTACCCGAGAAGACACTGTCCGTGTCTGGCGACCCCTGCCACGGCAGAAGGCATAGCAAAGACCGGGTCACGGTGATGACTGGCAGCAACATGTTGAGAAACGAAAAGCTCCCGATTCTTGTGATTGGGAAATCAAAGAGCCCGAGATGCTTCAAGGGGGTAAAAACATTGCCCATGTGGTATGAAGCTAACTCGAAGGCTTGGATTACGCAGGATCTTTTCGCTGCCTATGTACGCAAGCTGGACCGGAAATTCAAGGCCCAGAATCGCAAGGTGTTACTCTTTGCGGACAATTGCGGTGCACATGGCCACATTGATGACCTGGAATCCATTCAGTTGGAATTCCTGCCACCAAACACAACAAGCGCCCTTCAACCCATGGACCAGGGTGTGATTAAAAATTTGAAGGTGCTATACAGAGCACGCTTGCTGAGCCGCATGGTTCTGTGCATTGACGCCGGCAAGCAGTATGCTGTAACTCTGCTGTCGGCGATCAGCATGCTTGCTGACGCCTGGAAGGCAGTAACGGCAGCCACACTCCGAAACTGCTTTCGGCATGCTGGATTTGTTGGAGTTGGTGAAGCGGATGCCGCGGCCCAGGATCTCCCGTCTGACATGCTTCCCACAGATGGCGAACATGTGCTGCAAGACTTGCGCAGTGGCAGCAGGGTGATCCCAGACGCAGTCATCTTTGAGAACTTTTCAAATGCCGACAGTGCAGCACTCACATGCGCGGAGCTGGACGATGACGAGATAATTCGTCAGGTGTCTGCTGTCCCGCCTGACGACGAATCTGAGTCAGAGGACGACGCACCACCTGTTCCGCTGCCATCGCACGCGGACCTTGTGAATGCGGTGACAGTGCTTGCAGCTGCCTACAGTGACAGCACGACCCTTTCCGAGATTTAAGCAGATCTGACTGCTCGCAAACGGAGGAGCGTCCAGCAGCATATTCACGATTTTTTCCAGCCAATGGCAGGGCCTGAATAAGTGCATAGGGCATGCCAGTGCATAGAAATAGTTTTCTTTTTTTTTTTTTTTTTTCTGATTTCGTTTTTTCGGACTCCTGTTTATTCGGATTTTTCGGCTATCCCCGTGAGGTCCGAATAATCGGTCGACGACTGTAAATAGTGAAAAAATTACTTTAGGGACCTGGAAAAGTTGCCCTTAGTAACAGAGTGTCTCTTGTAACCATGTCTCTTGTATGCAATGTTGTTAACATGGCAAACATAGGAAAACCAACCAAACCATTTTCAAGTGTCTCTTATAGCCGAGTGTCTCTTGCAACCATGTCTCTTGTAACGAGATTTTACTGTATTGCTTAAAGATCTGCCATCACCTTAAAACTAATATTGAAACGGCCTCAGGTACAATGATATTTTTTACCGATCATCACTCGCTATAATTTATGAACTGAGCTGAACGTACCAAATGCTACAAGTTTCAAATGAAATTTAACCTTGCAATGCACAACAAAGGCAAGAGGTAAGAGGAAGAAGTACCACAATTAAGGATCCGTGCATTAATAACAGGCATTTTAACCATGTTTAACCATGCGTCTCATTCAGACATATTGCCCTGATGTGAATAACAGCAAAAAAACTTGCCTTGATATTGTAAGAATCGGTGAGGAACATGACCAATCGGTCAATACCCAAGCCCCAGCCGCCTGTGGGTGGAAGCCCATATTCCAAAGCAGTGCAGAAGTTTTCATCCACAAGTTGCGCTTCATCATCCCCTGCTGCTTTATCCTGCAGAGAACAAGTCACACCTCTTTGCTAGGAGAACAGTAGAACATCACTAGAATAAAACTGAACCGCAGTCACATTTTGCCTTCCATAGATAACAGTACTTTTTTTTCGTTTACTGCAAAAACATCTTTAATATAAGAACACCAGGCCACATGCATAGCAAAACAAGACATCGCGGCATGCACGCAGTCTAGAATACCGTATTTACTCGCATAATGCTCGCACTTTTTTTCGCGGAAAATTGATGCTAAGGTGGGGGGTGCGAAATATATGCGGGAGAAATTTTCGAGCAAAAGTTTTGGAGCGCTAAAAGCAAATTTAAATAGGTGCGAATTGGAATTCTTAGGTGAGCTATTGTAAATATAACCCAAGCATTAATTTCAAGCAGAACTTACCCTTGTTATAAATGTACAGAGTCGCCAAAAGCACAAATTGCTGAAGCACTTTATTTACCGGACGCAGCCTCATCATCACTCGCCGTGTTCCGTGGTATAATGCTCACAGCAGACCATACAGTTCTACTCTTGATCAAAGACGTGATCCGAGTCCGTATCGACACTGCAATCGCTGTCTCCAGTAGCGCACTACACAGAACTCACTGACGCCGAAGTGCCTGCCAGCAGCGCTTGCTATGCTGTAGCCCGTACTTGCAAGCTTTCAGCTTAAAAGTAGCTGTATAACATGCGTACAGCCCCACTGCGATGCGGCACCAAGAACACGGTAGACGGTGAAATAAAGCAATTAACACGGACGAAACGAAGGAACAATGACAACAAGATGCAGACACCTCGCAAAATGGTGACGAATACGCACATCTTGAAGGTAAAAAAAAAAAAGACTAGCATAACCGATTATGATATACCCGAGCACGCTATCGCCACCTGGTAGCGCATGCACACAACGAGGCCAGCTAGGTTCAGTAGCGCTCCAAAGATGGCACTTGTTACTATTAGCAGACGACTCTCGCGGTGGTAATATTGGTGGTGCGATGATTATGTGAGTAAAAAATAAAAAATCAAATTTTTGACGCCCAATGTTGGGGGTGCGAGTATTACACGAGTGCGAGCATTATGTGAGTAAATACAGTAGCTGAGCCAACACTTGGAAGTAAGCAGATATCAAAGACGAATAACTGGCGCTCTATGAGATGGCTTAGTAACCATGCTCTTTGCCAACTTAGCGAAAGCCTTGGGGTTGCGAGGCTAACCACATGTTCGCAACACTGGGCAATGCAAATGATAGGGCAGTCACGGCAAAAGGCGGAGGCGCAATGGCGCTACATGGGTGATTCTGCTGTGCTCAATTTTACCATGCTTTTCCTAAACTAACGCCTCTGAAATGACATCGGGACTGCAGAAGGTGATGCCTTGTTTTCGAAAGGCTTTAGTTTTCACACGGAATCAAACTAGCATTACATCTGCAGCTGCGGCACATCCACAGAAATGTGGTAGTTTCACCAGACGCAAACGCCACTGAAAATGGGATAACATGACAACTGAAAATAAATAATTATTACAAAGAGATGATAAGAGGAAGATACTCCCGAGTTTTTCTTATATAAACGAATACTATGACATTTAGTAAGTACTAAACATCGTCAGAGTCATGACATTACCAACAAGTGATATGGTAAAGATTTCTGCTGGTCTGAGTAACTTTACATTGAGGGATTCCATTCAGGTCCTCATATTTGGGGTCGTTCGTTTTCGGGTTTTATATTTCTTTAAATACAGAAGTGGAGGGGGGGGGGGGGGGGGAATAAAAATCAGGTGCTATTTTACAACTTGATGATAGGGGAGAAATCTGGTTCTTCTTGGAAACATTCCAAAACTCAGTTTTTTTCTAGATTAACATTTACAAACATAATAACTTATTTCATTTTTTTTTATTGGAGGGTAATGATTAGAGCCATGCTTCGGGCTGGTAGGAAGGGAACAATCGGAGTTCTGAAGAAAGCATTAAGGACTTCCATGTTTCTTTGATAATTAATAATTTTGTACTGGCAGTAAAGAGTCTGGACTAGTTTTGGCACATGAAACATGTACACAAGCTGGTCATTGACTTTTTAAATGTCCTTGTTAACATATATAATAATCTGCATGCTCAGCATTTTGGTTTACACATGAGACCTGTCCAGTCCTTGAAGGTATCTCAGCCGAGAGAATGACCAACATCACAGCCACCATCACCTAGGCACAACAAAAACAATGGGGCATTTGTTAGCCCGTGGTAGCACACAGTTGCATCGTGCCAATAGTCCATTTCTTCAACTCCTGCATTACTGGAGCCTGCTTCCAGCAAGTACTGGCTAAACTCCTCGCGCAGTAAGTCTACATCATCGGTCACAAAAATAAAGAGGGGTCTGTAGTTACGCAAACTAGGGCAGAGCAGCTCCGAGGGCACCAGCTTTTCTCGAAATCGTAACGAAAAATTGGGTCTTACCTGATTTTTCAAGAACATGTTAGGGGAACAAGAATCTGGTAAAATTGGGTTCTACCCGAAAACAAACAACCCTACTTATAATCAGTCTTACAAGCTGTTTACAGCACTGTGGAAGCAACAGGTGACCTGGGCCAAGCAGGATGATGCGCACTACATAATAGTGTTCCAACACGCATGTTGTCCCATCAATCTGACAGTGGCTCCACCTATGCTCATTAAAGGTATACCAGCAAAGCTCACCTGGGTGAGCATTGCCATCATCTTGATGAGAGAATTCATGCTGCCCCCACACACGAGGTGGAGTGTTTCAATAGCATCATCATCAGCAGCAGCCTAACTATACCCACTGTAGAGAGAAGGCCTCTCCCATATTTCTCCAATTAACCCGGTTCTGTGCTAGCTGCATCCACTTGACTCCTGCGAACTTCTTAACCGTTTCGCTGTCGGGCGTTTCTGGCCGTGACGCACCCCCATTGTCGGCTTCGTTTCAGGGAACTAGCATAGCTGGGAACGAGCATAGATTTATTTTTGGTTATGATTGCTATACAAATAACATAGTCAACGGAATATGCACATTTCAGTGTTCTGTAGGTGTTGTTAATTAACATCATCATCATTATCAGCCTGATTATAAATTAGATAAATGAGAATAATATAAAAAAAAAAACAGCTCGTTACTTCACTAGAGACCGAATCCGAGCTCGACACTCGTACTTATAATCAAAAGATCAAAAGAGCCATCGCTCCAGTCTGAAGTCGAAGGTCCCGCACGGTCAGCTATATGAAAGTAACCACGCGCACGGAGGGCGTACTTTCGGTAGCCAGCACAATAGAGATAAACAGCACGTTGTGAAATCAAGATGATAGAGAGAGATGGACAGAGGGTAAAACAGCCTCCTTTTTTACTGCTAGCCGCAAGCAAGAGCGCGGCAAGAAAGAGCGAAAGCAGCGATCTAGTCACGTGTCGAGAGGCAACGGCGAGAGCCCTTGAATGTGAGGCGTCGTAGCAGACACACCAACAGAATAAAAATAAAAACCTGCAAACCTGCGGAATATGGCAGAACAACCCTTGAACCCGTAACCGCACGCACGCGCCGCAAGATCACTTAGCGCGATAGAGTAGCGCGCCCAGAGCGACCGCGCCCCCCAGCAAAGAAGGTGGCGGGAGTGGGCGCGGTCGCTCCATACTTTTCAGTGTATACGTATCAACACAACGTGGGGCAAAAATACAAACTTGTAAAAAGATTTGACAGATGGCGCAGCCTGTCCAAGCGCGCGAGCTTCACGCTCAGGCACGAAGTTTTGAATACACGATAGAGAATGCACCGGTACGTCGGTGACAATGTGGGGGTGAAGCGCGAAAACGTACCGGTATGTTCATGACATCCAAAGGGTTAACCTCATCCACCTACCTAACTTTCTGCCGCGCCCTACTACGCTTTCCTTCCCTTGGAATCCAGTTTGTTACCCTAAGCGACCATTGGTTATCCTCTCTTCGCACTACATGTCCTGCCCATGCCCATTTCTTCTTCTTGATTTCCACTAGAATGTCAGTAGCTTGAGTCATTTCTCTGACCCAATCTGCACGCTTCTTATCTTTTAATGTTACCCCTACCATTTTTCGTTCCATAGCCCTCTGCGTTGTTCTCAACTTAAGTAGAACCCTCTTGGTTAACCTCCACGTTTCAGCTCCATAGGTGAGTACAGGTAAGATGCAACTGTTGTATACTTTCCTCTTGAGCGATGCCGGTAAGCTGCTAGTCATAATCTGCGAGTGCTTGCCAAATGCGCTCCATCCCAATCTTATTCTTCTTGTTATTTCCTTTTCATGGTCCGGATCTGCGGTTACTACCTGTCCTAAGTAGACATATTCGCCTACTACTTCCAGTACTTCGCTACCTAATGTAAACTACTGTTCCTTCCCGAGGCTGTTGAACATTACCTCAGTCTTCTGCATGTTGATTTTTAAGCCTACCTTTCTACTTTTCCTGTCTAGGTCATCAATCATTATTTGCAGTTCATCCCCAGAGTTACTTAGCAAGGCAATGTCATCAGCAAATCGCAGATTACTGACATATTCTCCATCTACCCTTATCCCTAACTGCTCCCATTCCAAGTCTCTGAATACTACTTCTAAGCAAGCTGTGAATAGCACTGGGGAGATCAGTGTCTCCTTGCCTAACACCTTTCTTTATGGGAATTTTGTTACTTTCTTTATACAGAACTATGGTTGCTGTGCAGCCACTATATATATTTTCCAGCACTTTCACGTACGGCTCGTCTACCCTCTGATTTCGCAATGCCTGCATCGCCGCCAAGGTTTCTACTGAGTCAAATGCATTTTTGTAATCAGTGAATGCTATGTATAAGGGCTGGTTATATCCCGAGCATTCTTCTATCACCTGGTTGATGGTATGGATATGATCGATAGTAGATTACCGTTTCCGAAAACCTGCTTGATCCTTTGCTTGATTGCAGTCTAAGGTTGTCCTGATTCTATTAGCGATTACCTTAGTAAATACCTTATACGTAACAGACAATAAGCTGATTGGTCTGTAATTTTTAAGGTCCTTAGCGTCCCCTTTCTTATGAATGAGGATATTGTTTGCATTCTTCCATGGTTCCGGTACCGTCGATGACACCAGGCACTGCGTATACAGGGTGGCCAGTTTTTCTAGCACAATATCCCCACCATTCTTGAACAAATCTGTAGTTATCTGATCCTCTCCAGCTGATTTCCCCCTTTTCATAGTTTCTAATGCTTTCTTGACCTCGTCCTTTGTCACTAGTGGGACGTCTGACTGTTTTTCCCTACCACCAATCTCATTACGGTCCTAACTACTTTTGCTACTGCAGAGATTTGTATAGAACTCCTTGGCATATTCGTGATGACGTTGCCCGCATTGTCCCTTAATGCATACATCTGGTTTTTGCCTATGCCCAATTTCTTCTTTACCGCTTTAAGGCTTCCCCCGTTCTTACAGCATGCTCAATTTTCTCCATGTTATACTTCCTTATATCGGCCACCTTGCGCTTATTGATTAGCTTTGATATCTCGGCCAATTCTATCTGGTCTGTTGGATTGGAAGCTTTCATACTCTGGCGTTTCTTAATCAAATCTTTCGTCTCTTTAGGCAGCTTACCGGTATCCTAACTAACCTACTGCCTACTTCTACAGCACACTCAGTAATGATATCGCTGAAATTATTGTTCATTGCTCCTAGGGTAATGTCGCCATCCTCGGTTAGAACTGAATATCTATTCTGTAGCGAGATCCTGAACTCTTCTGCCCACGTTTAACGCTAGAACCCTAGCTAGTGAAGCTAGTTTAGCAGTGCTGTTAGAAGAACTAGAGGGTATGAAATGGGATGTCATGGAGCTTAGTGACGTTAGGAGGCCGAATGAGGCATATACTGTACTGACTTCAATAACATTCAAAGCTAACTGCTTCGCCTGCATGGTGAAAGAAACGAACATTTAACGGACAACCCTCAGGCGACACAAGAGCATCGACCGACGACATGCTGACAAATGGCGGCGCATCACTGCTTTGCATCAGCAGCCTTCAGTGCAATCAAATCAAGTGCAGTCTTCTTCACTTGATTTCACCAATGAGTATAGAACTGCCAGAACGCTCTGCGTCCTTTACCCATCCAAATGATATATATGCTTTAAATTGCTGTGTTTTTCTTGAAGAATACACATACACTGTTGAAATTTTGATGGTTATTCTGCGTTCCTGCAGCCCTGATTGGAAGAGAGAGAGCTCTACCTTCCACAGTGCTGCAAACAGCATGTGAGATTTTTGGAGGTATAAGTTTCTCTCATACATGACCGAGGGTTTTAAATTCCAGAGGTTACTTCAGTCAGAGCAATACAAAGTTCACTAATATCCAATGTCCAACACGCTATGAGAATACATCAGCTTAAAGTAAAATGATGCCAGTTACATAGACAAATGCACAAAAGAGAATGCTGATGGCCCGCTTGACATACAGTGTTAGAAGCAACCTTAACCACACACTTACCTTGGCCTGTTGCTCAAATCGCTGCCTCTGAATCAATGGGTCGTTCAACTCGGTGTATGCATTGACGATTTCCTTGCGAGCAACAAACAGCTCAAATCGTTCCGTGAGGCCACGTACACTACGATGCCATTTTGACAGCGGGCTCATCAGCTGCACCAAAAGAGTGAAAGTAAGCTGTTTACTACTGGAAGAATTTTGTTTGCAGTCATATCAGCTGCATTAGCGATGGGCCATGTTGAAGAAAAGAACAGCATACAGTCAAACCCTTTTTTAACAATACCGCTTAGAACAATATACAGTCTACCCCGGTTATAGTGAAGCCACTTATAGAGAAATATTGGTAATAATGAAAAAAGTTTAATTTCCCACTCCCATTTTGCATTTTCAATACAATTTTGGTACAGTTTTAACAAAGCAAATAAGCGCATGCCAGCAGATATAGCGAAGTGATTTTGTACTAAGTGAAAAATAATGTATCAATCGAGAGATTTTTACGCCTTCAGGAAAATTTTTGTGTGAAAATAAAGACAAAATTTGGCTGAAGGCCGCATTCACAGCGTCATCTGCACTCCCACGAAGCGAAAGGTTGCTTTACTGCCTCGCTTGGCTTGGCGTATTCGCAATGTGGCGCCCCGTCGTGCCGTCGAGCTGGTTGCGCAGGAGGTAAAAAAAAGTAAGAAAATAAAAGGCAATTTTCGATCACATCACAGAGCAGCAGTTAACTTGGTGAATTGCGATTCTTGAATTTCTCTCCACTCAGTTCTGGGGCTAGGAGAGAGAGAGTCAAGGAGAAAACGTCGTGGGAGTGAGAGTGTTCCCTCTGCTTTCGTGCATCTTTGTATGAGCAGCAATGTACTCCTCTCGCTAATACCATTATGCCTTCCTGCCTTGTTCCGCTTCTTATCTTTGATATCTCGTGAACCCCGACTTCACCTGGACAATTTTTAGACAACGGACCTACAGTCGACCAATTTTTCGGACCCTCTAGGGAACGCAAAAACGTCCGAAAAATCAGGCAGGCCGAAAACAACGAATGAATGAAAAAGATGTACCATTTTACTAACATTTCTGGGATCAAAACAGTCAAGGACGAGGTATTAGGCTTCCGAAACACCAAAGCATGAAAAAGAGCCGTTCAAAACAACTGCCGAGTGACCCATGCCTTTTTGTTGGCTTCGTACAACACTGACAGCGATGCCCCTTTAAAGCACCACAGGTTCTTCGACTTCCCAATTACAAGCAAGGGAAACTTCTCGCTGCCAGACATGTTGCTGCCAACGAGAACGGTCAGCCGCTCTTTACTGTGCTTGCCACCGTGACATGGGTCATCAGCAAAAGCAAGCATTCTTTCCGGCAACATCTTATAAAATAAGCCAGTTTCGTCGCAGTTGAAAACATTGTCAGCACAGAACTGCTGCAACAAAGACTGCAGTTTTCCGTTGCGGTACTGCTCAATAACTGCATTGTCGACGGCGCCGCTCTCATCGCACACCTTGAACTTCAGGTCATACCGATGCCTAAAGTGTCTCAGTCACGAATCACTGAACTTAAAATCGTCAATGCCCATTTGAAGCGCGAGTGTTTCCGCTTTTCTTGCCGCCCGAAACCAGCAACCGCTTTGCAGTCATTGAATCAAGCCATACGATGAGGGCTTCCTCAAGCTTTGGGTGAACACCTTGGCTTGCATTCCTTTTTTTGGCACCAGATGGTTTTTTGGCCGCTTCCAGAATCTTGCCCTTGTTCTTGAGAAAATCCGTGACTGTTTGCTTTGAAATGCAAAACTCCTTACCTACGTCGGCCTGCGATCGGCCACTCATTACTTGTTTAATAATGGCGGCTTTCTTCTCCATCGTTAACCGACGGTACTGTTTTCCACGCTTCGATGCCATCGGCGAGGACGACGAGGACGAAGTGGGGGCCATCGCGGGCAAGCAAAATCCTCTTGTTGCGAAGTGTCGAAGCACCTAGGCCTAGCATCGCAGAGCAAACTTGACACAATATGTAGCACATAGCAAAACCATGCACCCGCGTAGCGAAAAAACACCATGTGGTCTGCGATGAGTCTGCGCAAAACGGTCGTGGCATCGACGCCGCTTCCGAAAACTCCAGAAAAGGCGCTGGTAAATATAGCCAGCGTGGCTAGACAAAATCAGTGTGTGACGGCTAGGTACGGCTAGTACGGCTAGTTGCTCAAAGCTGTGACATGGTTAGCAGACTGGAAGATAGCCAAAATGACGGCTTTGTAGGACGCAGTTGCGGTTTCAGACTTTCCGTCGCGTCAAAAAGTCCGAAAAATTGGATGGCGGGGGGTTCAAGCATCTGAAATTTCAGATGCCCTTATACATTGATTCTATGGGGCTCGTGGCGGTGCCGCGAAGATGTCCAGAATATCGGGCATGTCCGAAAATTTGAACGTCCAAACATTCGGTTGTTGACTACTCAGTTATCCCTTTCTCAAACCCAACCCTTCGATTTCTTGGCAATGTCGAGTCTCGCGAGCCCCAGCACCTCAACGGGCAAGAGAAAAGTGTTGTCATTGAAGACTAAGCACGCTGAAACGTGAAGAGTGATATCGTACGGATGTATGAAATCGCACAGTTCACACTCTCAAAGACAATCAAGAACAGCAGCAAGATCGACGCCATTCTCGACAACGACGTTAGGAGCGGGGACCGAAGGAGGGTCCGATGCGCCATATACGCCGACGTAGAACCCGCACTTTACAGGTGGTTCTTGGATGCCCGATAAAAGAACATGCTGCTCAGTGGACCCATCATGCTAGCGAAGGCTAAGAACTTGGGCTTCACCAAGTTGCCAAGCTGCACCGTATGGATCAAGGAGTTATCACTAACTTTAAGGTCTACTACTGGCGCCGAGTGATCGAGCACCTTCTGATTGATGCTCGCTCTGCCAACAACGTGGCCGAGATGAAAGTCCCTTTGGTGAAGGCCATCCATTTTGCAAGCGGAACCTGGAGGGATGTGAAGCATCTAACTATCGCTCACTGCTTAAAGAAAGTTGGCTTCTCTCGAAGCAGCAGCGTGGACAAGGCGCCTCTAAGGATGAAGCTGCAACGGTTGACATCGCTGCAATAGCTGATGGTGCCGCCACAACAGCCAGCTTGGAGCAGCTATGGGAGTCCGTTAACAAGTTGAACCTTGTGCCTTTAGGTCCATCCCACATGGACTTTATTTCCACCGACGATGAACTTGTTGCCACGGAGGGGACAGTCATGGAAGGGACGGACAGCGCCTCCAAGAGTGGCTGCGACGATGCTGGTTGCGCCCCTAAGCCGGTGACCTACGCAGCGGCCAGCACAGCTGTTGACACACTACGGATGTACCTTGGGAGTTCGGAGTAGAACTTAGGTTTGCAGTAGGATGGTATGGAGATCCTGAAGACCGCACTTGCAAAATGTGTTCAGGGAACGTTGGACCATTTCATCCAGCGACGATAAAACAATTTACTCAAATTCGTCTCATTTTTTTCATAGTTTAGATACAACGAAATAGCGGATATAGCGAAGTAATTTCCAATTCCTGGCTACTTCGTTATAACCGGCTAGACTGTACTGGATATAACAATGGGCAGCCGTAGCACCGTCAACTTTGACATACATTCTATGGTAAAATAACCTGCATGTAACAATGCTGTAGCAGTAGATTACTAGTTATAACAATTACAATTGGTTACTGAGAGCAATTCTTAGCAGAAAAAAGCTCACAAACACTGCAACCATGCCAACAAAACAACATCACAAAGTCCTAAGAATGGTCAATTCCCAGCGGGACATCATTTGTGCAAAAAATCTTTCACTCAGCTTTGTGCACCAGTTGGACGCCTTGCACCCTGCAGTCAACAATACTGGTGTGAAGCAGTTAAATTAAATTTAAGCTTAGTGATGATATATTTTTGCCTGCAAATAAGTGAAAAGTGTAAGCTGCTTCCTCTTTAATAAACTTTCTCAAGTTTCTCATATTTTCTTTGTTGTTATGGTTTAGCCCAGTTATAACAATGATATTTTCAAGGCACTGCAATATTGCTATAAGTGAGTTTAGCTTTACAAACATATCAAAGAAGAAACAACATAGAGCATACAAGGCTATGGAAGCAGCCCTCTTTTGGTGCAGTAGTTTCTCCAAAACACAACACGCAAGCCGGCACGTTGCAGCAAGGTACTGTTTTATGTACCTTGTGATGCTAATGGAAAACTGTAATTTGAAGCAATTTTTGGAACATTGAAATTTCCAATTTGGAGAGCTTTGGAGCACTAACACAAAGATTAAGGAGCAGTCTGGAATACTTCGGACCAATAACGCATTGATTTAGAAACAATCTGGAGCATGGGGCTTTTGGTTTACAAATTTCTTACGTAACCAAATGGTGCTGAAAAAGTCTGAGTTCAATGCAAGCACTTCTACTCCATTAAGTTCGTCATTATTGCCATAAAACAGAACCTAAGCGGTCTTCAATAATAAGTTTTACACCACGTAACTAATATCAAGACTCCTTCAAGGTATACAACAGACAAGGGACCAGGGCACAATCAGAACTCTGAGTTACCAAAAGTACAACACACTTAAGACTAAATGCAGTTGGCTTTATGGATATACCTATGCAAAAAAAGAATTTTGAAACTTCTTTTTCTACTCAAGAGCTATAAACAAGTTCAGCATACCAGTGTTCCAGCTAAATGTAACCAAGGTTTTAAAAATATGGTGGTCCTTAGCCCAGTGAAACTAACCGAGAGCTATGGGAAAATGCGCTAAAAGACATAACACACAAGAGAAAGACACATAGAGCATGATGCCTTACCTGTTCTATCCATCTTTCTCTTGCGCATCAACACATAGAACATAATGCTTTTCCTGTTATATCTGTCTTTCTCTTACGCATCACATCTCTTTAGCAAATTTTCCCATGGCTTCTGCAGATCATCACCAGCAAGAACGACAAGAACTCTTGTTAAAGCAACTAAGAGCTCTTCGGAGTCACCTATCCTTATTTGCAAGATGATGACTGAATCTTATTCAAGAGAAGAAGGAGCCTTCTTCGTGGACGCTGCGGGTCCTGTAGCGGGGACATCAACAATATCAGTGGTGCGCCAAATGCAGGTCGTGGACGGCTTTCAGTTCGTAACGGGGATATGCAGGCTATGGAGGAAGTGGCGATAGCCTTAGCCGCAACGCACTCCGCATCGAAATACATAGTTACAGATTCCCAGGCAGATTATAGAAACTATATGCGTGGCAGAATCACGCCGCTAGCCTGTAAAATTCTGAGTCAATGTAGGACTTCAGCTGCACAGAAGAAACTAATATGGGTACCAGGTCACCAGGGAGTTGAAGGAAACGAGCGCGCACACGCTTCGGCCTGATCTTTTCTTCCCAAGAATCCTTTAACGTCCTCCCTTGCTGATTTAGGCTCCCCCTCTCCGTTAACAACATATTCAGAGATATTACAGCATTTGCACCTTGAAAGGCAGACAATCCCGAAGCCCGCTAAGGTCGCTAAGGGTCTTAGTCAATCAAAAGAGTGTCACCTTCGAAGGTTACAAACTATGACATTTAATAATCCAGCAACATTTCACGTCATTGAGCCCGAATCCTTTTCAGCGCAGTGCAAATTTTGTGGCCAGAAGGCAAACTTATACCATATGGAATGGGCTTGCCAACAAAATACCAGTATTGACATAATAAATCAGCCAACATGGGAAGGTTGGGAGGCGGCCGTGCCCAGCTCAGACCGCGAGGTACAATGAGCCCTCGTCGAAAGAGCACGGGCAGCGGCTTTTACCAACGGTGTCCCGGACTAGGGACCCGACCAGGCTTCCCTTAATCTAAGCCAATGTCAATAAATGTATTCATCATCATCATCATCATTCATCAAAGTTAATTAATTAGTACAGACTAAGCAGCTATCTCTATAATTATTAGCTTGAGAAGAAAGTGTTAATGCAAAAGTTGTATGCAAAAGTATATTACATGAATTTGCGAGCAGATGTTAGAAAAAAAATTCTTTGACTCGCACACTGATGGTTCACACGGTTAATGCTACACCACAGCACTTTAGTGAATTTCAAATCAATGAGTGCAAGGTGACTCAGAAAGCTCACACTTAACCCTTTGACTGTCGAATAGTCTGAAAAAAATTCACCCCCAGTGTCAAATTTTTTTAAACACTATGCGCTTAGCGTAGTACCCATACAGAAAAAGCACCGCGGGATAGAATGCGACCGCAGTACCCGTATGCCATTTGAAAAAGTAAGCACAGTAAAAGCTCATTGGCACATTCCCGGACATACGCGCAGCATCCCAGGGAGTAAAAATGCATCACTGAGATACAGTAAAAGCTCGTTAATTCGAATTTCCCGGGACCAGGGAAAAAGTTTGAATTATCCGATGTTCGAATTATCAAATGACCTAAAAAAAAAAAACTGACAAGAACCATTTGCATTACGGTAAATTTACCGTATTTACTCGTGTAACGAACCCCCTTGCATAATGAACCCACCCACTTTCGATTTTCGCCGAAGAATATGAAAAAAATAAAAATGAAAAAAAAAGGCGTTAGCGCGTCCCTCCGTTTCATGCCATCACAACCCAGAACGCATTTCTTGGCAGTGCGCCAAGATGCTGCACAGCAATAACATCACGATGTGTTTATCTTTTGAAGTTAGCTCTAGCAAGGGGGGAAGAGAACTTGGCAGAGTATCAGCGCTTGTACGGCTCTGCAAGCCTCGTTTTCAGTATTTGCTTTATCATGCCATGGGCGTTTGGGGCGGGCGCCGTCTACTGCCACCCAGTTATTGGAACACGCGCGGTAGCAGCAAACGCCTTTTGAAGCAATGATTCTAAAAGTTGTTGTCATAATCGCTGACCGCGTACTATTGTTTACGACAGATGGCTGGAAGAATGAACGACTCTTACCAAAAAAAAAAAAAAAAATTTCTCGCCTGACTCGTAGCGCGCACCCGTCCAACGTAGCTTTTTATGGGCGTTGGCAGGGGCCGTGCTGACAGTACTTACCCGTATTTCGAAATTAACAGGGTTCGAATTAATGATTATTTAGTTGCGAGTTTCAGAGGTTCCGCGGAAGAGAGAGCAGGCAGCCGCGGCCGCCAGCCGTCGCACCGGTCATGGCGCCAATTAGGCTTTACCCACTCTGCCATGGTTTCACATGGTTTTGTCTTCTGTTCCTGTTTTGGACACGCGCAGCCTCTAACTATGCCGGTCTTTCGCGGAGGTGTTCGTTTGTTTTTTTTTTTTTTTTGGCCATGTGCTGTGCGCCAAGCCGCCCAGAGGCGGCGGCGTGTAGTTTGAATTACCCGTAGGAGAACCGAGACGCGTTTAAAATAACTGGCTTTTGTGTACACAGATCTCTATAGAGCTTGGCCGGAATTCAAATTATCTAGGTTCGAATTACCGAGCTTTTGCTGTAGACTATTTTTCTCCCAGTTGATATGTTTCCGGATAACACAACTCCCTGGCTACTATGTTCAAAATTTCTACAAACTGCGGTCATATAATATGTTAGCAATCAACCACATGTACTAACACATGAGCCAGCTGAATCTGGAAACGTTGCGGCACGAAAAGCTAGAAGCAATGGCACTCATCCACCGTGGTGGCTATTCTGCAGTGCCTAATGTACACCGACGAAGCATAGAAGAAAAGACAATTTGCTAGCTGAGGGGGTTGTTCCCGCGGAGACGCAACATGAATAGGAGAAAGGCAGAGGCAGCTTTGCTGTTCCTAGGGGCATGATGGGCACATCTGGGAGCTACAACAACCTCCCCCCGAATTCATTATAAGCATACCAATGAAGCTCAACTGTATTGAAGTGTCGGAAGTGCAAGCAGCACCATACAATTGTGAAACAGTGCCCATGGGCTAATCTACTATACTATACTCAAAGCGGAAGTTCAAGCAACGCAAGCTTCAATGCCACTTACCTCTGGGTGATCACAAAGGAAAGTGGGATTAACAAACTGCTCTTCCAGGAAATGTCCCACTAGCTTATCCAACAGCCGAGCAGCTGTCCTGGGTGCCGGGCACTCCACCTCATGCTTGATGCACAAGTCTGACAACAGGGCCACCGACTCTGCATAACAGCAGATGGACGTATCACTGCCCTGTTTAAAACAGGCCGCACTAAAATAAGTGGTAAAATTGGTGCATTAAACACCACAGAAAGATGAACAGCAGGGCCTGTTCCACCCAACAACACAGGACACACATGAAGATACGCTGCCACAGAAGCAAATTATGAGGCAGAAGCGCAAGTCTCTCTAAAGGCCTGTTCACACTGGCGAGTGCCACAGAGGTCACACGACCCAATTCATCACAGAGAAGACTCGAACAAGCCGCCAGGGGCTAGAGGGTGTCGCTCTCTGACAGATTTCTTGCAATGCAACTTCAAGTCGCAGAACTCCTCAGCCAATCTGCAGTGCTTCAGAATGTGATGTTTTTCCACTTCTACCTCCTTACTTTGGCAGGGAAATTCAAAAGTGCATGTTCGCATGTGTACGACTTGCTGTGCATGCAATTGTTGGGTGCACATCAAGGATTACTGTGAGAATGACACCTACTCATTCGTGTTTGTACTAGTATTTTCTGTCATGAGCTTGGGTATGAAGCGATTTCGTGACCTGCTACTTCACGAGACCGCAAACAAGGGCGCGCCCAGCACTGCCACTGCTTTTGATTTCGTCGAACTAGAGTGCTTTCAGCTGTCGAAACAGCTCTCCCCATGTGAATAACTATGAGAGCTTCTTCCTCGCTGAAATAATTACAGATACCCATGCCTGAATGAAGTCCAAACTGATCTACATCAAGCGCGATAGCACATAAAAAGGGCCGAAAATTTGTGAAAGTCGGCTCTTCGTTCAAAGAGAGGGGTGTCGTGAAGAGAGTTGCATGCCGGTGTGAACACTCGGTGTCGATCTGCGCTTGTCCCGCGTCGACGAAACTCTCTCGCGCAACCTTTACAACTCGCCAGTGTGAACGCGTCTTAACACCATCAATGTGAGCTCTTCAAAGAAACCATTCTAAGGAGCTCTTGGCTAACCAGACATCCCTATTTGTCTGAGAATTTCTTCGGTGCCCTGAAACCTTTAAAGTGAGCAAAGAGAAGTATCAAGTAAAGGTATGAATAGCCATAACAGATATATTCAGTTACGTTCCAGGCCCTGAAATCTTATTTTTAAACAAGCTATAAAAAAGATAATCATGAAATTTTTTTTCCCCACCCCTTGAGGAAGAAACGTGAGTGTAGCAACCCGAACAAGAGCTCAGACTCAAATGCCCCCACCTTGATCATGTCGCCACTGATGGCAAGCATACTTTCATCTTTCTTGAGGACACTAAATGGCCTTAGCTGCATACCTTGATGCACCATTTCTCCTTCTTTCACACATTTTACTCCAAACTACAGAATATTAAATGTGTTAGCATTTACAATATCATGTTTGAGCAAGTTATATGGCTTGCAATGCACACGAACTGTTTGAAGCCACCTGGAATTTGCCCGGAATGACAGCCAAAACATGTCACTTTTGACCTCTGGGACAAACGCAGCATGCAGGTTCAGTATGCTTGAACACAGGCTCAAGCAGGCCTTGCGGACATCAGGCAATTTTGTGAACTCCCGTCAATATTCCCCTAAACCATGCACTATACCTATTACTATTCCTTCCACCTTCTCTAGCATGATATGAGGCAACCTTGGTGCCCCGTCTGTGATTCAAAGTAGCATTTACAAAGCATTATCAATTTGCTGGACCACCCCAGCATGTGGCTGCTGTGGGACTTGTGGAAAGAGAAGTGCTGTGCTGTGCTGTGCATTTGACCTTGCTAACCCCTTCCTGCCGAGAGGACAGCAGCATGGCAATCATCAGTTCTGTAGGCTTGTCATAGCCATATACTGCTCCACATACTAAGGGCATTCGCAATAAGCTGTGACAGCACCAAATGCCCTTTGTGTCTGTCAGTCATGCCTTTAGTCTTTACTTCCTTCCATATTTATCCCTTCCTGCCTTTCCTTATCTTGTTTACCACCATTTTCCTTCACACACACTAAAAATTGCAACTGGATAACAAAGGAAGCAACCGCACATGAGATGCTGCCAGATAAGAGTAGAACACGGTGAATGAACCAGTAGCGAAGGTAGGCGCTCATGCTGCACTGCTGGCATACTGGCTGCCAGGCAAGAGAGAAACTATCGAAGGATATCTGGGACTGAAAAAAATACAAAGAAAGGTAAAATAAACAAAGACATGCAGCCAATATCCAAGGCTGTTCCCAGCACTGCTATGTGTGTGAAATGTGATTGAAGGATCGCCATTAGGGGAAGTGCCACGTGTAAGGGCATGGCGCATGTTTTGTTTGCGGGAAGCTTGACAGACACATTTGGCATTTTTATACTTTCGCACAGGATTTTCGACTGAACTTTTGAATATAAGCAGCATTTTAATATGTCCAGGTTATTCTAGTGAATTTTCATGAATGGCAGAATGCAGGCCTGAAAGAAAAAAGCAAGGATGAATAGACAACGACGTGCAGCCAAAATGTGGTTACCTAAATGTTAAAGGTGCGCTAAACAGCACTGTGAAATTTTGTTTTTGCTTTTGTTTTTTAGGTTTCCATGAATAAGTAGTTTTAGTCACTCAACATAGTGATAAATTAAGCCCACTGTAGTAAAAATAGGCCCGCACTCTTTGCTTTCGTGAGACTCAACTTCATCACTCTGCAATGGCCAATGAAAATCCTCTAATCTGTGACATCCAAGGTAACCTTTATTGGCGTTTTTGGATATGATGCAAATACTATTTTGATAGGACCACTATCTATTTCTCATTCCAAGAACATGCCACCGAAACAACAAGCCTGATGAAAGTGGACTGCATTCACAGTATCACTCCACGCATTACTCCACTAACTGCAGAGCAGCAAGCCGCTATGCAACTGCTGGAAATGAACTCCATACGTTGGGTGACTGTCTGGTGATTTAAAAAAAGAGGCAGGAGCTGGAATGTTTTATCTCATTTTAACAGTCAATTCTGCCACACAGGGCAATAATTAAAAAGTTTATAAGAATACTTGGAGCGTGTAGATCGAGTTCCCGCTGTTAAAAGATGCCCTCAAAGTTCTATTCAGTGCACCTTTAAGCTTGGCATCAAGCCTGATAGCAATCTGATAAACTGTCAGCACTTCTTCGTCTTCTAAACACAATTTGGCAAAAAATGATGCAAATCAAGCATTATGAAACCTGATGCATCTCCAAGCTGAATTTTATTTTAAAGAAATCTCGCTTCTCCCTGTTGCACTTATAGCTGATGACAACAGGAGCCCTACAAAATAAAGAAGCCGAGCCAGCTCCGGAACGTTGGGTTTATTTGAAATATCGTAAAAACCTGTGTATAATACAAACCTGCATATAATGTGAGATGTAATTTCGGGATATCAAAAACGGGCAAAAAAGAAGTTTTCCTCCATGTATATGCGAGAGACAAAACTTTGATCAGCAAAAGTATTTATTTGCACTACATTTCAGTTGCCTCGCGAGGCCTACGCATTCCGTACTTTCGCGTCCAGCACTACCTCGCACCAGGCGTCAAATAGTGCCATGAACCATCATGTGCCGGTGCTGGTTCGCTCCCCTTTACACACAGACATACTTGATTAGAGAATTTCACGCTGTTCTAAAACCAGTAGGCCACTTCCAGCTCGGATGCGGGACACCGACAGCACAAGCTGCCGGCCATCATGCTCCGCACCGCGCCAGTTCGCGTCTAGCATTGCATGCAGGCACGCGGCATGTGAACCCAGGAAGTGTTCTCAGATTCGGGGTCTTCGCAATCGTTGTCGTCCGGCACGGGTATCGTCTGCCAAGAGTCCCTTGCTAGAGACATCTTTCAGTACCAAACTCTTCTTCGGTTCAGTACCTCTAAACAAGTTTAATCCCCCCCTTCTGCTCGAAAGTATGACCGATGCCCTCCTTGTGAATACTGGTGAAATGCCCGTGATTCAGCTGCCGGGCATGGCTAGCATGACTAGCATGGCTGGGGAGGCCCATGAGAGACCCGTGCAATGTGCCAAGTGATCCTTTCACCATACCTACATAGTGCCCTACATCGTGCGAGGTGCGATCGACTTCCCTCTGGTCGCGTGCGCTTTGCAGGCACCACAGTCATGAGGATCGCGAGGTTAGCGTAGTGAAACCGAAACCACCAAAACAGCCGACCTCACCGCTAGACAGAGCCTCCTCTCGCTGGAAGCCTGATGCTGAGAGCACTGATTAATAACAAGGCCGGACTGCGAATTTAGGATGTGTGGGGTTGTAATAGGGGGGATAAATGCGTTTTCCTGGCTTAGTCGTGGCTGACAGTCCAAACCATCAACCCCACCCAGTGATCGCATGCACTACTGAGTGCACGCCGACCACTGCGGGCCGTGCTCTTGGAAACAAATGAACAACACGTGCTGACAACAAAGAGGCATTTATTGCTGCAGTAACAACACCAGCTAGCAATAAAACACGCCAATGAATCATCATCATCATCAGCCTGACTATACCCACTGCAGGGCGAAGGCCTCTCCCATATTTCTCCACTTAACCTGGTTCTGTGCTAGCTGCGTCCACTTGACCCAAGCGAACTTCTTAACCTCATCCGCCCACCTAACTTTCTGCCACCCCCTGCTACGCTTTCCTTCCCTTGGAATCCAGTTTGTTGCCCTAAGCGACCATAGGTTATCATATCCTCTCTTCGCACTACATGTCCTGCCCATGCCCATTTCTTCTTCTTAATTTCCACTAGAATGTCGATAACTTGAATTATTTCTCTGACCCACTCTGCACGCTTCCTATCTCTTAATGAATACAGGTCGTCTGACTCACCAGCAAGGCTGCAGGTGAATGTTCACCCACACTAAGGCAGGAGATAAACTCCGAGGCCAGACAGGGCGAGCAGGCAAGAAAAGTCCAGCGAGGCCTTCGCCCCGCCGGCGAATGCGGAGTCGCACAAGGATACGTCCGCTCACGCAGAGTTCCTGATGCCGAAGAGAGCTGGCTTTCCGGCATGCACAGGGGGAAGGCTCCTGTGGTTCCCCAGCTGCTGCGACGCTGGCGCCATCTCTTGATAGCTAATGTTAACCACCAATGTTCACGCGATTTCACAATAGTAACCACCGCGGGGGGAAAGCCGACTTTAAGGGGACGATGGGAGACCGTTCCCCACAGATGAAAATAGTTCGGATCCACATATAACACGAGGCGAAAACCTGCCATGATAAAATCGGAAGAGCCTCATATTATACACAGGTTTTGAAAGTAAGGAATTTTTGTTGGACATTCATCAAGTTTCACTTAGTTACCAAACCCAACCAGGCAGGCAATAGTAGTGTCAAAATGTTTTGTTTTCAAACCAAACTGTAGTACTAATACAACATACCTATTTAATTAAATTAAGCATTTGCAGCAGCATTTAGAATACTGACGAGAATGTACTCACCAGGTGTACTTAGCTGCTCAGGGGCAGGCAGCTTAACGCCCAAAGCTTTCTCCAAGTCAGGAAGCATGTTAACCCTTCGGAAGGGTGGTGTAAAGTCAATCTCCAAAGCAGGCCCATCAGCCCCCTCCGGGTGGTAGGCGATCTTGTATGATCCAGTCAGAAACTTTACCATGCCTGCAGTAACAAGGCAAATGCAAACTTTGTTCAGTCCAAAACACACAAACTATTGCTTCTACCTCCCACTGCAATGTATAAAAAAGATGTTGAAGTGAATACTGTATTCATGCGAATCTACGACGGCTGCAAATGTAAGACAACCCCCTCAATTACCAACAATGAAATCGGAAAAAATCTTTTTTTTTTTTTTTTTTTCTCCTTTATTGCAACAAACGAGTGCAACGACCATCACTCTCTCTCACTGCTGCTGCTGGCCTCTGTCGCTATCTTCCCACATGTGATCCGCTGTGCTGTTGAGGTTGTTGGAAATATTTCTTGAATGCATGGACGACCATTTCATCTGGAATAGCGTGCGAAACGTCCAGGATGCACCACGCAAGCTGGGACAACAATGCTCGCTTTAACCTCCCGGTAGGCGTCAGAGCGGGTCCCCCTTGCTCCATCCACTTACAGTAACATTCAGGAGCATTGTCCTTCAGAGGCTTGTTCAGACAGGCATCTAAAGGTTGCAGCTGAGACTGGTTGCCTGCCATTAAAGCCGTGCTAGCGTCAATGGTGCACCCCTTGAACACATCCACAATCAGCATCGAACGAAGCCTTAGCAGCACTCCTGGACGACGAAACCAAACGGTGCAAAGCCAGTTGTTGAACATGTCCACAGTCATCCACCCCTTTTCATTACAGCGGATGATCACATCAGCAGGAAAATCTTCTCTTTTCGGCAATGTCTTCCAGTTGAAGATAATGTAGGGGGGAAGCTTTCTACCGTCCGCAGCACAAGCTAACATTACGGTCGCCTGTTGCTTCTCATTTCCCGTCGTACGAACTTTCACGTCTTTAGAGTCAGCTTTTTGGATAGTGTAGTTGATCGGCATGTCAAAATGCATCGGTGTTTGATCGGCAGTGCCTATTTGTCCCAGGTTGTAGTCGTGTTGGCACTGCAGCCTGATGACGTAACGCTGAAATGAAACTAACTTCTCTTCTAAGTCTTCCGAAAGCCTTTGACACAGTGAGGTCCGGTGGTGGAGCGAGAATCCCATGCGGTTCATAAAGTGCTTCCTCCAGCCTTTGCTTGTTTTGAACATTGTGTGACTAATCCCATGCTCACTGGCCAATTCCTTGGCTTTCATCTGTATCATCTCAACGTTGACGGCGACACATCTGTTCCTGAGCTCATTCACATATCGAGCCAAGTTTTCCTTGAGCTCTGTGTTGTGATCATGTAAAGGCTTTCCGTGAACTTGCACACACTGCCGAACTGCTGGCATTTCACAGCCCCCTGTGCACGTTCACCTCTGAAACATCGAAGTGCCTGGTTGCTGTTAGGTTGTTTCCAGTCTCGTTCACAAAAACAATAACTTTTCGCTTGAACTGTGCTGTATAATGGCACCTGATTTCACTCATTACAAAGCATGTGCAAACCGCAACGCTCACATCTGCAAACAAAGAAGGCGTAAACGAAGCAATGGATGCACCATAGAGCCTCCTGCATTGAGAGAGAGATGACTCACGCGCTAGCGCTGATTTCGCGGCGGGTGACATCATTTCGAACCAATCACTTGGAGCCACTCTGCTTCTTTCCTCGCCTCTTCGTTCTCTCTCCTTTCTTCATGCACTGAACAGAGGGAGCATGCGGGCAGAAGAAAAGTAAAAGAGAACGACAGAACAGAGGACGCTACCCAGTTGGGCCCTAGGCTAGGAGCAGCTAGGGACATGGTGGCTAGAGGACGTGGGTAACCTTGAGTGGGTTTTAAGAAACCACAGCCGTTCCCTTTTTTTTTTTTTTTTTTATCGCCAGACTACCACCATAGCCTCTCGTGCGCTTCTCAGGTAAGCTTTTTTCTTTCATCGCACGGACCGATCTTCTCAGACGGCCCCAAAGCTAGGACAACCGCCCACATTGTGAACCAAATTTTAAAAAAGAACTGTCGTCTTAGATTCGAGTCAATACGGTATATCAAGATTCTGAGATCAGAGTACTATACCGACAGGTGTTGCAAAATTTAGTAGAATTACCATGAGTGTTTCAGTCGCCCACTGAAGTACCAAATGTGCTACATGACTGGATTTCAAATGAACATTACAATTTTGGGACACAGGATTGGTTTGGTTTGTAGGGTTTAATGTTTCCAATGCCACGCTGGCTGTAAGGGATGCCATAGTAGATGTCTCCAGAAATTTCACAACTGCCTAGTTAGAGTTCTTTAAGGTGCACTTATATTGCCCAGTACATGGGTGCCTTGAGTCTCGCCTCTGAAATGTAGCCGCTGCAGCAGAGATCAAACCAGCTTTGATGGATCAGCAGTTAAGTGCCTTAACACTTTAAATGCAACTCCCGAGATATCTCGGAGACCACACAGGCACACACCTGGCCACTCCGGAGTATACTTGTGTTGCCTTTATAGCTCCCTCTCTACCACTCCTGGTATTACTAGTGTACAAATAATGATGTGGACATGTCATGCCATCTGTGAAGAAGCCACATGAATGCATAAAACTTGCAGGGTAAATATGAAACAACATATGAACCGGATGTTTCTCCACCGCATCATCACCATCGTCAACACCGCGCTGCTTTCTCGTTGTCAGCAGTGCAGCCATAGTGAGGCAACGTACCACACGCATCCTCTGTTTGAAAGGCAAAAAAAATAAAAACTGCCGACGAATTCTGACTCAAATGAAAGTGACAACGATGAAGCAGCTTGTCAAACGAAGACAGTAAGGAAGAGATCCTACCACCTACAAATACGGGCAACAAGACGAAACTTGCCGATTGCAATAAAAATATTTAATATGGTGAAGGCTCGTCAATTCAAAGCTTGGTCATTCAAATTATCGGATAATTCTAACTGCGCTGTTTGATCTGGCCAAGCTCCATAGAGGTGTGTTTACAAAAGAAGCCCGGTAATTCAATAGCAAGTCGGTTCTACAATGAATAATTCTAACTATGCGGCATCGCGTCTCGGTGGCCTAGCACCCAGCACGTGGCCAAACGCCCCCGTGACAGGACGGCATAGTTAAGATGTTGCGCGCGTCCAAAACGAGGACAAGCCTAAACCAGGTAAACCCAGTGAAGAGTGGGTAAAGCCTGACCCATAACTGGTGCAGTGGCCAGAGGTGCCGGAGGGTACGGGTGGCCATGGTGTTGGAAGAGTTAGGTGTATGAACGAGCCTCGCCGCTGCAGCGCGCCACTGATCGTAGTGTGCCCAGCCTCCTACAGATGACACGACTCTGTTAGGGGCCATCGAAGCCAAAGTGCAGTGCTTGTAAACATGCGGGTAGACTCGCGCGGATTCGAGAAGAGTACAGCCAGTGTGAACCTTTCGCCTTGCCATCAACATCATGCACTATTATAAATTCATTGCAAAAGAAAATATTAGTTTAGGACGTTTACAGTTGCCAAACACACCACGAAATGAGTCAGCTCTATTGCTCTTCTAGCATTAAACGTTGCCAGGGTCAGTTTCCAATGGCGGCCTGTCCAGCGGAGCCAGGCTTTCTTAGCACCCCATGCTGCGTCACAGGTCTGACCGCTGCCGTGGTCAGTTGTTCCGCAGCCGCTGGTGACTGAGGGCTGGGGTTTTATGGAGCTAATCATAGGAGGTTGTGGCCAATTACTGCACCAGGGTGGCCAACTCCTGTTCTGGTGAGGGAGTGCTTTGCCGGAGGTGTTCACCGGCATCAGGTCGCACCCCAAACCTGTGTATGCAATTCCATCGACACGTGGATTTTTTTTTTTTTTTTTATCCGGTGGAGAATTGCGCGGCACCGGGATTAGAACCCCGGTCCTCAATATAATATATAATAAGTATATAGCGGGTAATATAGATGAATTCTATAGTATTAATGAGAGGGTTGCAGGCATCGTAATTAGGCTTAATAAGCGGTATAAACTGAAGGTTGTACAGGCCTATGCACCTACATGTAGTTATGATGACCAGGCAGTTGAAAGCTTCTATGAAGATGTAGAATCGGCAATGCGAAAAGTCAAAACGCAGTATACTGTACTAATGGGCGACTTCAATGCCAAGGCAGGGAAAAAACAGGCAGGAGACAAGGCAGTAGGTGACTATGGCATTGGTTCTAGGAATTAGCAGGGGGGAGTTACTAGTTGAGTTTGCAGAGCGCAATAACTTACGAATCATGAATACCTTCTTCAGCAAACGGAAGAACCGGAAATGGACATGGAAAAGTCCTAATGGAGAGACTAAAAATGAAATCGACTTCATAATGTGTTCAACCCCCGCCATTGTGTAGGATGTAGAGGTAATCCGGAAAGTGCGATGCAGTGACCACAGGATGGTGAGGTCCCGAATTAGCTTAGATCTGAAGAAGGAACGCAGCAGATTAGTAAGAAAGAAACCCATCAACGAATTAGCGGTGAGGGGGAGGGCAGAAGAGTTCAGGATCTCGCTACAGAATAGGTATTCAGCTCTAACTGAGGATGGCGACATTACCCTAGAGGCAAGGAACAATAATTTCAGAGATATCATTACTGAGTGCGCGGTAGAAGTAGGCGGTAGGATAGTTAGAGAGGATACCGGTAAGCTGTCTAAGGAGACGAAAGATTTGATTAAGAAACGCCAGAGTATGAAAGCTTCCAATCCAACAGACCAGATCGAATTGGCCGAGATATCAAAGCTAATCAATAAGCGCAAGGTGGCCGATATAAGGAAGTACATAACATGGAGAAAATTGAGCATGCTGTAAAGAACGGGGGAAGCCTTAAAGCGGTAAAGAAGAAATTGGGCATAGGCAAAAACCAGATGTATGCGATAAGGGACAAGGCGGGCAACGTCATCACTAATATGGACAAGATAGTCAAAGTAGCCGAGGAGTTCTATACAGATCTCTACAGTAGCCAAAGTAGTCAGGACCGTAATGAGATTGGCGGTAGGGAAAAACAGTCAGACGTTCCACCAGTGACGAAGGACGAGGTCAAGAAAGCACTAGAAACTATGAAAAGGGGGAAATCAGCTGGAGAGGATCAGATAACTACAGATTTGCTGAAGGACGGAGGGGATATCGTGCTAGAAAAACTGGCCACCCTGTATACGCAGTGCCTGGTGTCATCGACGGTACCGGAACCATGGAAGAATGCAAACATTATCCTCATTCACAAGAAAGGGGACTCTAAGGACCTTAAAAATTACAGACCAATCAGCTTACTGTCTGTTACGTATAAGGTATTTACTAAGGTAATCGCTAATAGAATCAGGACAACCTTAGACTGCAATCAAGCAAAGGATCAAGCAGGGTTTCAGAAACGATACTCTACTATCGATCATATCCATACCATCAATCAGGTGATAGAAAAATGCTCGGAATATAACCAGCCCTTATACATAGCATTCATTGATTACGAAAAAGCATTTGACTCAGTTGAAACCTCGGCGGTGATGCAGGCATTGCGAAATCAGGGGGTAGACGAGCCGTACGTGAAAGTGCTGGAAGATATATATAGTGGCTGCACAGCAACCATAGTTCTGCATAAAGAAAGTAACAAAATTCCCATAAAGAAAGGTGTTAGGCAAGGAGACACAATCTCCCCAGTACTATTCACAGCTTGTTTAGAGGAAGTATTCAGAGACTTGGAATGGGAGCAGTTAGGGATAAGGGTAGATGGAGAATACCTCAGTAATCTGCGATTTGCTGATGACATTGCCTTGCTAAGCAACTCGGGGGATGAACTGCAAATAATGATTGATGACCTAGACAGAATAAGTAGAAAGGTAGGCTTGAAAATCAATATGCAGAAGACTAAGGTAATGTTCAACAGCCTCGGGAAGGAACAGCATTTTACATTAGGTAGCGAAATACTGGAAGCAGTAGGCGAATATGTCTACTTAGGACAGGTAGTAACCGCAGATCCGGACCATGAAAAGGAAATAACAAGAAGAATAAGATTGGGATGGAGCGCATTTGGCAAGCACTCGCAGATTATGACTAGCAGCTTACCGGTATCGCTCAAGAGGAAAGTATACAACAGTTGCATCTTGCCTGTACTCACCTATGGGGCTGGAACGTGGAGGCTAACCAAGAGAGTTCTACTTAAGTTGAGGACAACCCAGAGGGCTATGGAATGAAGAATGGTAGGGGTAACATTAAGAGATAGAAAGCGTGCAGAGTGGGTCAGAGAAATAACTCAAGTTACCAACATTCTAGTGGAAATTAAGAAGAAGAAATGGACATGGGCAGGACATGTAGTGCGAAGAGAGGATAACCGATGGTCGCTGAGGGTAACAAACTGGATTCCAAGGGAAGGAAAGCGTAGCAGGGGGCAGCAGAAAGTTAGGTGGGCGGATGAGATTAAGAAGTTCGCAGGGGTCAAGTGGATGCAGCTAGCACAGAACCGGGTTAAGTGGAGAAATATGGGAGAGGCCTTCGCCCTGCAGTGGGTATAATCAGGCTGATGATGATGATAATGATGATGATGATTGCTCTTCGCTTCTGCTGAAAGGCGGTCAGTTCGGCATAGTGAAACGAAATTGGAGGAATATGGGAAAGACCTTCGCCCTGCAGTGGCTATAGTCAGGCTGATGATGATATGACGCGCTAAGAAAAAAACGCAAGGTCTTATTGACCTATTTATTCACGTATTACCGCACTGCAGTGGCTTTGTCATTAAGGCTCTCGAGTACTGATCTGAGATATCCTAGTTTGATCCTAGCGGCAACGACAGCATTTCGGTCGAGGTGGGCAGCATGGAAGGCATGTACTTAGTGATGTCAGTGCTTGGTGAAGAACACGAAGTAGCCGAAATGATCCTGAGAAATCTGCTAAGGTATTCTCACAGCATGAGCTGCCTTGGGACCTTAAGGTTTGACGATCTTCAGTTTTTTCAGTTGCGGGGGCTACCTTTTGGCGTGTCGCTTTCTATATTTCGAAGTCTTCGAAGGGTAGACAGGGCAGGCAGGGAATATTGTGGGGACCGCATCCTTTGCCAGCAAAGAGCGACGTGGCACGCTTTGCAGCACACAACCACTGTACTCCGCCGCTCATGTTTTGGACACAAACCTGGGTGCAAAATGCCTCTCACAAACATAGTCCGCTGACTGCAGAGCTTGGTCCTTCGCTGGTATGGCCCGCTGCCACAACTCAAGCGACTCATCATCTTTTAGTATCGAAAAAAAGCGAAAAAATATTTCTTGTAGGATTTGTAGCCCATACTGCAGTGGGAAACAAAGCACTTTTTCCCCCATCACATGAACGCAAAGTATACCATGATCGAAAAAAAGGAATGGAGCCTGGGCATCACCGACATGCACTGTGTAATGAGCGAGGCAGACGAAACGCACGCGCGATGAAAGTTGAGAACTGACTGCCATTCATTGCGGCAACCAGCAGACCCTCGGCCACCAACAGTCAACGCCACCGCTTGGCAGCCTGCGAAAATCCGAGCGTTGGCGTCGCTCGACACTTGCTCTTCGCTGTGGAGCGGCCCGTTCACACACCTCCTCTATACTAACACCATGGGGGTGGTGGCCGTGGCGGCGGCTACTTCCTGCCTGTTCCGCATGATATCCGAGACTTGCTACTCAATACTCATTAAATCTTTGCCTACCGCGCCCATTGAGCATCGTTAGCCCACTAACGATGACTTCGAGCGCCAATTCACACTATACTATCTAGTGCGTAGTTGGATAACTCAAGTTTCGATTTTGACGCTGTTTTCATTTTTTCAATGAAGCGGCTATTTTTGAGCACGCTCCGAATACGCGGCAGGTTCTCAAGTCGCATGCGAGAATGGCGGCATCCGCGGCGACGACGCGCGCTTAGAAACGTTGCAAATCTAACAACTACGCACTATGATTGATTTTATCGACCACCCAAGCAGAAGCGACTCTGAAGATGCTGCCAATTATTGTCAGAATTCAGTTCCGACCCCACTGACGACGGAAACCGGTCCCGAACGCCGGCGTCCGCACTCCTGCCCGCTAACGATGACTTTGCGCGTAAATTTTGAACTTTTCCACATCGCTCACGAACACACTACGCCATCTAGCGTGTAGTCGGGTAACTGAAGCTTAAATTTTATTGCTGTTTACATTCTTTCCTGCGAGGCAGATATTTTTTGAACACGCTCCGAGCACGTGGCAGCGTCGGAGCGGCGGAGTCTCATGCGAGAATGGCGGCATCCGCATCGACGACACGCGCTTCGAAACGTTGCAAATCTAACAATTCCGCGCTGTCTACGACCGATTTTATTGATAACACAAGCAGCAGTGACTCTGAAGGTGCTGCCTTATCGTCAGAATTTAGTTCCGACCCTGATGACGATGGAAGCCAGCCCGGAACATCGGCGGCAACACTTTGTTGGCCTGTTTTGCATGCGTCTGGGACCGCTCTGGATGTTTTGTTTGTGTTGTTGGTGTCATTTATCTCATTCCGAGGGTGTCAACATCATTTGGGCACGATATCTTGCCTTCCGAAAAACAGGGAGTGGCATTCTGCCCAAGGAAACTGGGCTGGCACTGTGCAGCGGCCCTCACTGATTGCTCATTATGCATCAAGAATACTATTCAATACTGACCATTAATTTCTTTACAGGGAGTGGCCAATATAATGAATGCTCTGCATTTTGTATATCTTGAAACATTTTTAAAATTTTTGTCGTTTCATTTACAAGTGAATTTCTTCAAATTTTGTTCAATTTTTTTCTAAAATCTGGTTTTTGGGAAATTATATTGTGTGTTACACACCCACAAGTTCATATTCAAAATTGTATGCCTAAACAGCGAATCTATTTAGCTTTTTGTTTTGTATATTGTATAAAATTTTAGACATGATAGTTCTCACAGCAAAAAAAATCTACTGAAACCCACAAAAACGACCATTTTGCCCACGGTAGGGAAAAAGTTAAAGGGGCGATGACAGGGTCGTTCGATGTATTGCTGTTTTATACTTTGTATGAATAATATACAGGTCTGCGATTCTACTCGCAATGTTTTAGTGCCTAGCGCGCAGCGTATATTATAAAAAAATACGATAGGAATCGGGAAGCCCCTCCCACCTAGAGCAACTGCCATTTTGAAATGCTCGTGTGACGTCACAGAGGATACGCGGCGGGGTGTCATCTGCAATACAGGCTGCAATATCAAAAAACACGTCATTTTTTTTTTTTTTTTTTCTGTTACGATTGACACAGCGGCCAACTCTTATGCAGAAGTGCTTGCTGAAGATGTTACCGCACGAAAGCGATATAGAGTAAGGCATATTCTCTTTAGCATAAGGCACGGTCACAGTCAGTGGGCTGCACGGTTATAGGTTCCTCAGCTTATCGACGCACTGATCTTTCGCATTACACCGGCGATGACGCCAGCACGGCCAACGGTCACCTACCATCGTAGTGTGAGGTTTTTGGCCCCGCGACGCCGACGGAACTGATCAGCGGACGGTCGTCCGATCTGTTTTGGTCGGATAGGAGGCCCAGCGAGAACTTGACACCCGATGAGTGAACGGCCTGAACAGCTGCGCTTGTCTGTAGCTTAACCGTGTTAAAAAGAAGGAAAACAAGAAGGTACATTTTATGTAATCCCCTTTGTCATCAGCAATGACCTTGGCCAGAGATGTTTCGGCGCCGAACTGCCAACTCATTCAGCGACGAGTAGGACTGATTTTTTTGATGACGGACTGATTTTTTATGGCGCAAGGGTATCTTTGGCCAAAGAGCGCCAAACACAAGGTGAAGTGTCAACTGAAGTTAAAAATGTCCGAGATGAGGTGTTTAATGATGTACTTAAAAACAGTGGTGTATAGGGCCTAAAAGATATTTCAGAGTGTATAGTCTAAACGCAGTGGTGTATAGGGCCTAAAAACATTGAATTACGGTGTTTAGTGGTCCGAGTAAAAATGAACAGGAGACATGTACGTGTTAAAAGGCTAAGCTGCCTCAGCAACAATTTTTTTTAAAAGAAAGCCTTTTAATTAAAAGAAACAACCTGACACCCATGTTGATAAATAATTCCATATAAAAAGCCTACTTTTAATAAGTATTTAAAAATTCTTTCTAAAGGAAACATTGGATGATCGCCAAGAAAGATGGATGAATGTGTGGGTATTTGTTTGATGTATAATTCGGGAAAATGACATCTCCTATGCTGTTCAAGTTTCGGACATTCAATTAAAACATGGAGCACTGTCAGCCGGTAACCGCTTCTCGAACAATGTGGTGCAGGAGAGTTTGTTAAAAGGTATGAATGTGTTCTACATGTGTGACCTCAGCCTTCACAGAGCTACTTCTTTGAATCTGTTTCGTTTTTCTGTAGTGTACCTGGCTATCCTTGGTTTTATTGTGTGTAGTTTATTCTCAGTTGCTGTATCCCACTCCTCTTGCCATTGTTGTCGGATCATGTTTTTGATGTGTGGCTTGAGATCCTGATATGATATGTTGTCAATGTCTGTAGTGTTTCGAAGGGCAACTGATGCAGCAAGGCTATCAGCTGCCTCGTTACCTGGTATACAGCGGTGGCCTGACACCCAACACAGTGTAATTTTAAGTTCTAGTTTATGGGCAGACATAAAGGTGTTATAAAGAGAATTCAGGACTGGGTTCTTATTATGCCACTTCCAAAAGCATAGGGACGTTAAAACACTGAGGGAGTCTGTGTAGATGATCAATGTCTGTATTTTCTTTTCTATAATGTGTCTCACAGCTAGCAGGATTCCATGGCATTCAGCGGTAAATATACTTGTATGTCTGTTCAGTGTTTTTGAAAGTGAAAATTGTGGTCCATGTGCTGCACAGGACACTTGAACAGACTTCGAAGCATCGATGCAATATTCATCGCAAGTGTACTTTGCCTGAAGTGACATGAAGTGCTGCTGTATAGCAATAGGAGATGCGTGCTTCCCCACTTCAAGAAATGACAGGTCACAATTAACATCATGCATTTCCCAAGGAGGAATTAAGTCTTTTATGGAAGTTGTATGAAGACTGGTAACCGGAACGTCCAGGTGTTCAATATGCGTGGCAACTCTGATCGGATATGGTGGTGTTAGAGATGGTTTTTTTGAGAAAAGTGCTGTGCTAGTTTTGTCAAGCAGGAGCCGGCGACATGGATTATGGCATAGCACCTTCATAGCACCGTTTAGTTTAATGTGAAACCATTATTAGCTCCTTTACACACAATACTGTCCGAGACGGTTGCTGGTCGTGATGGTTCCAAAAGATGAGCTATCACGCCATCCGACGGGCACAGCACAGCTCAATAACACGAGACATGCGGCCAAGCGCAATACAGAAGGATCAGATGGCACGATGTTTGGGCAAAGCTGTAGAAATAGTCTTTCACTGCCAAGTGCGCTAAGAGGTCGCCCTTTAGCTGAGATCGAAGGCGAGGCCAGCGAACTTCTACATCTACTGCGGCTGTGCACAGCTGCCAGCTACCGTAGATTTTGCCGCCTACAAGGAATGATCGACCACCATGTCGCCGTGAATCCAAACCGACACAGCCTTCTTATACAGGCAGAGACCACTTATGGGAAGATTCAGGGTAATGATCGTCTAAACTGAAAGTTCGGTCAAAAATCGAAAGTCTTCCATGCAAATCGGAAGGGTTGGCAGGTATGCACTAGGCACTTAAAATTTTATATTTGATCCAGATGTAGTCACCTGGTGCGATACATTGATAACGACAAAGTTTCACTACAGGAAAACACTTTAATCTGTCTTATGCGATTCTCAATGTCACATTAAAATTACTCATATTGTACATATTGCACTGGTCTTTAAAGGGACACTAAAGAGAGAAAGGAAGTGGGTTTGCATCGATAGAATGCCAGTTCCTGATTACAAAAAGAACACTCTTACTGAAAATAGAGCTGTTATAAGGTAGTAAAGAAGAATAACAGAAATACAGGTATCGCCACCACAGCCAAACGGCCAAGGCTCGCAACAACAAATCACGTGACGTGCTAGGGATCCCGGAGGCTGACAAATGCGAATTACGTTGCATGTTTGAATGCGGTAGTACGTTTTTTCTCAAACATGATAACACGCTTTTATGATACGTAAACGACGGCGAAAAGACAACGTAAACGTTGCAAGGCAAATACAAAAATATACTTGGAGGCGCCACAGGCGCCCACTTCAGTTTTGGTTATGTTTCGGCTCAGGCATTTCGTGCGCACTCGGATAGTTTGTTTGAACCTGCAGCGCCTGAATTACGAGCTTGGAGCAGCAGATGCGCCTTGATGGTTCCCATTTGAGCATTCGGAGGCACGAGCGAGCGAAATCCGTTACCGCCGACACACTCCTTCGTTCACACTTCTGCGCCAACAAATCGCCGCCGTTGCCGCTTCGACTGCGACCTGACCGCTTGACTGCAGCTACGTACGCCACGAAAAGCATACATATGCTAAGTACCGAAGGAAAAACGCATTATCATTCAATTGTTCACTAAATCATGGCACATCTGACCAACATATAGTACTGCGTCAACAAGACCTTCAACGTGCTATTTGCAGGCGTTGTAAACAAAAGGGGCATACTTGCCGCTCATACCAAGGAGAGCGTCGATATATTGCGCTCGTCGCCCGGCGAAAAAAAGGGCCTCGGGTAAAATGTAAAAACTAAAAATAACGAAGCACCAGAAATACATTACAAAAGGTTAAAAAAAAAAAAAGAAAGAAAACCGGCAGAAGCGGCAAGACTCGAACTCGATACTGCTTGCTCCGTAACATTCGGCGCTAACCGCTCAGCTACGCCGCGCCACAAGAACCTTCGAAATATTTCTGGTTTTTATGTCATGGCCCCATTTATAATAAAGTGTTTCTGCCGCCGGTCTAAAAATTACAACTTCTTGATCATCGGCGCATGCTGCCTGCTCTCACGTCTTGCAACTAATGTTCTGGATGCCTATGCGCACTATATTGTGCACTGGATCCATTTTAACATGTGGAATTTCAAAGCGCTGGCAAATGTAGTGGCGCTGGCACTTCGGTCATGTTCTGCTACCATGGACGTAATTTTCGCTGAACACGGAGCTGTAGCACAAACCTTGAAGGAAAAAAGTGTGACGAAGCTTCAAAACTGACAAGCGCAGCAGCGAGGACACTATTTTGCTGGTAACTAAATCTTATTTGTATGTAAACATGTCAGGAAGCGTTGCGATGACCGAGGGCTCGGTTTGTTTATACACAGTGCAAGAAAGAGCGCGAAAGCTTGAGAAACATGTAAAGTATTGTGCATTACAAGCGCTCTATGTTTTTTTTTTTTTTCTTCCTTTATGAGCCCATCGCTCGGTAAATTACTCTCTTCATCGTTTTATTTATTTCGGCTGAGGCCGTCATTGCGAGTACGCTGTTGCCAAGTTGGCCCTTGAGGGATGCGACGCCGCGGGCCGCGCCGGCTCGCTAGCTATCACGGAGTCTCCGCTTACGTCATAGTGTGCGTCACTCAACTCCAACTACGTAGTTGGAGGCCACAGTTTGAATTCCACCGGCGGGAACAAGAAAAAACCTCAACTTCTTATCGCAATATCTCAGCAATTATTCAATTTTTTGCTGTCGGATATGCGGCGACAGTGTCACCGAATGTAGTTTATTAGATTTTCATACCATCTTTGGCTGTCTTTAGTGTCCCTTTAATAATACAAGGGATGATCTTTATTCCCTTTTTTGGTTAGTTATCAGTCCCTCTAACAACCCATTTGCGACAAAAAGGAAATGGCTTACCTGACAACAAAGATTCCGTGATTGTCATCAAATCATTGTAATCTGCATACGCCATGTAAAATTCACATGTAGTGAACTCTGGGTTATGTGTTAAGTCAATTCCTTCATTGCGAAACTGGCGACCTATCTCGTACACACGATCTAGACCACCGACAATCAGCATCTGAAAGGAGAAATGTGTCATTTAAATTTTAAATGACTGTTTTACTTCTTGTAATAAACCCATTCACACAAGCAATTAACCTTAAATACTTTCAGAGAAAAACCAGTAAAATAGTTATCCGTAAGCATTCATTGAGAAAGCACACCTTTTAAGATTAATTCCGTTAAGTGAGATTCTTGGATTAAACTGCACACACTGGGAGCTGATGTCAGTTTATCATAAAAATAACTTAAAAGAAAAGAATGCACCCCCTCTAAGTTCTGCAAAATGGTTAATGCAAACTTGAAACTAAATTCGTTAAATCAGAAGCTTTGTTAAATTGCACGAAGAATTTCGCAAAATTCTCTGGGTAGAGTAAAATCTGCAAAAGGGGCAAAAACTTTTTGCATTTTGAACACTCTCCCATGGCACAACGGGTGACAGGAATGTGCTAGCTGCAACCACACACTTGAGCACAAAGCGATGCTCGCAGATCACCAACTTGCGGTCGCCAGTTGTGCAATAGGCACCACAAGCAGCGAATGGCGACATGTTTGAAGTTTCGTTCATTGTAGCAAGAAATATGTTACAAAACACAATACAGAGAGAGGTCCCAAAGACAAGGATTGTTGACAGGCCCTCATGTAAGGACTACTAATGAAATATACAGTGAGCAGTTGCAAAAACTATACAGTTTTTAGCGCCAATGGGTTGTGCAGAGAGAAATGTGAAATTATAGCAATCACTTCTGTTTGCACGAAAACAATGTCACACCAAATTACACACAGAAAACACAAGAATAAATCATAATACAGTCGAACCCAGATATATCGAATTTTGGTTATATCGAACTCAAAGAATATCCCCTTGAAAATCCTATGTAAAAGTATAGGAAAGCGCGTCATATATCGAACTCAATTTCACCGGTCGTTCGATATATCGAACTCCGCACCATGCACTGGAAAGTGTGCTTTCCCCAAAGACGATCGCATCACCCTCGGCCGTTTGCCGCGTGACGTTTTCAAGTCACGCGCGGAAGGAATGAGAGGGGACAGTTCAGCTAGGGCAGCGCCGCGCCCATTCCCCAAAGGCGCGTGCATCTGCGATTATCGTTTCCTGCGCGCCAGCACGTGACGTTTGCAGGTCATGTGCGTGAATGAACCAGAGAGAACCGGTGGGAACGAGAGGGGAAAACGCGATAGAGCGAAGCGCAAGGGTGTGCCCATTCTTTTGCCGAGCTATCTCTCTCCTTCCTCTTTCCCGGCCTTCACCCCGCCGGGGTGGCGCAGTGGTTACGGCGCTCGACTACTGTTCCCAAGGACGCAGGATCGAATCCCGGCCTCGGCGGCAGCTTTTCGTTGGAGGCGAAAAGCAAGGCGCCCGTGTGCTGTGCGTTGTCAGTGCATGTTAAAGAACCCCAGGTGGTCGAAATTTCCGGAGTCCTCCACTACGGCGTCTCTCATAGCCTGAGTTGCTCTGAGACGTTAAACCCCACAAACCAAACCAAACCAAATCTTTCCCGGCCTTCGTTCGCAGTAGCACGCGCTACGCATGCGCCAAGCCAGCTCAGCCCGTTTTCAGACAGAACGTCGGACGCCATCTCCAGCGTGTGTTGTGAACCCTCTGCGCGCGGCAGTTGACGTGGCTATGGCGCCTGCGGAAGTTCAAAACCGGCAGATCTATTTTTTCTTTTTTTTGTGAGAGTCGTTTGTTCTTATCGTTGTGCTGTACGCGCAGCGTAGCGTAAGATAAGGCGTTACGTCACGGCTTTTTCTTCTTTTTTTTTTGCGGGAGTCGTTTATCCTTGCATGTATCAATCAACGAAAGCACGCGGTCAGCTGCGATCATGACACCGGCTTTTAGCATTTTTCGCTTCAAACAGCATTTGCAGCTACTTTATCACGCTTTCCAATGATTTTGTGGCAGTAGACTACGCCCGCCCCAAGTGCGGCGTGATAAATCGAACCAGGCTTGTGCAATCAAGCCATCACCGGCAGTCTGCCAAGTTCGCTCCCCGCCGCAGCAGGAGCTATCAAAAGATAAACACACCACGGCGTTATCGCTGCGCAGCATCTTGGCACGCTGCCAAGAAATGAGCTTTGGATGAGACGACCGAAACGGAGTGCGACATGCAAGCAATAACGCTGGCGACTTCTGCCGCGGCGGCACAGAAACCTTGTTTTGAGCTGCCGCGGTGGCTCGTACGGCAGAGGGAGGCAGTTCCAACAAGTTGGAAATTTTTTGCTCTGTCGCTGCCGCTCGTCGCTGAGATCACTTAATCGCTTGCATGTGAGCGAGCTGGCCTTAACGCTTTTTTTTTTTTTCCAAATTCTCGAGTGCAAAAGTGGAGGGTGGGTTCATTATGAGAGTGAGTTGATTACACGACAAATACAGTATCATTTTTTCGCATTGTAAGTGCCGTCCCAAGCAGATTTCTGTATATCGAATTACCGATATATCAAACTATTTCGCGATCCCCTTCGAGTTCGATATATCCGGGTTCGACTGTATGAAATATAAAGCAACACAGGTACAATGTACCTTGCAAAATGCATTTAGGGTGATAGTAAAAACTGACGAAGAGCGGATTTAAGGACAAAGATTTAATGATTGTTGAACAGTAAAGGGCAATGAATTCAAATGTGTGGTATCGAAAATCGAGCTGCTTGTTTTTCGTAATTAGTATTTGGCTTAGACAGTAAGAAATTATTGCCGTAGGCAAAATTTGTGTCGCTGCGATGCGGCATTTGGTGATTGGTGAAAATTGAAGTAACTCTTTAACAGATTTCTACATTAGGGTACATAAACTGTAGTTGATTATTTTGGGCCCAGAAGGAATACTGTGGGATTGGAGGAGACGAAGGACATTTTCAGTGCGGTGACTGTAAGTAATTAATACATATAGCTTGATTTTGAATAATTTTAAGGGAAGATAGATGCGAACGGCATGAGTTTCCCCAAGATGGTGATGAAATATCGAATGTGGGTGTAAAAGAATGAGTAACAAAGAGAAATGAGTGTAAAAATATCAAAATATGTGTGAATTTTAATTTATATACCATACCCTAATGCCATAAGCCATTTTGCGCAAAATGAATGTGATGCGAGTCCGAAACTTAAGATGTTTATCAAGTTCCACCACAGAAAAGACACATGGTTGATTGATTGAGTTTGAGCCGATGCTAACAGACAGAGGTTAGCAAATAAATTTGTGAGGATTGAGTTTGAGCCAAGCTGACAGAGGTTAGCAAATAAATTTGTGAGGTGAGCTGAAAGCTATTAACCTTGATGTGGCTGCATTAATGCACAGCAAATTATTTAAGCACCAGTTCAATAAATTCTCTGCATCTGCATTAAGGTTTTCTTCCAGCTTGTTTATACAGTCGAGTCCACTTATAACGATACCGGTTTTAACAATATATTTGTTACAACAATGAAAAGCTGCTGCACCGTCCACTTTTGTATGCTTTCTATGGTAAAATAACCCGCTTACTACAATGCCCCCATGCCGCATTATCGGTTATAACAATGAAGTCAAATCCTGAGTGGTCGTGCCAAAACGTAGTAGAATGCGAAATCCTTGAAAAGAAAAAAAAAGAAAGAAATTCCAGCTGCTGCGCCCTCCCCGCCGCGCGCTTGTAAAATACAACCTGTTTTCTGGCCTTCTCCGCATTTCCAGCCTCGCACGCCTTTCTCCCGCCTCCCTTCCACCTCTCCGAACACAAATGGGCTGCGCCCATAGCTCTACGCCGCGCCACCCTCCGAAACACGAATGGACTTCGCAAACACACCGGCAGCTATGATCTGCTTGCTCGCTCCTCATTTTGAAGGCAGTTCTGCTGGTTCTGCCAACGGATTTGGTTGTTTGTGCAAGCTGATTGCGTCGAGGTCGTTCCTGGCCACGTGGTTTCTTTGTCTCGTTTGAATCACCACCGAAAAGGAAGATGGCTGATCCGCCCGCTGATTATCAGACGACGTTGCCGGTGAAAGGAAAGCGCATGGCTAACGATTTGGAGACAAAGTGCAGTATCGTGAAGGACTACAAAGAGGGTAAAAAAGTGTGTGACTTGGTTAAGAGGTATGCACTATTGCAACCGACAATGTCGATGATCATCCGGTCAGCTGAGAAGTCCTCGCTTGACAGTGGGCGCAAACGCATTCGACAAGGTGCCTATAAGGAAATGGAGGAGGCCCTCTACGAGTGGTTTCTTGGCGCCTGTGCCCAGAACTTGCCTATCACCGGGCCGATTCTGGCCAAAAAGGCGAAGCAGTTTGCCCTGCTAATTAACAATGTGTACTTCCAGCTAAGTGACGGCTTTTAAATAAAAGTTCTGTCTCTCTCCCTTCACCCCACCATTACTTCGGGATTTCTCAAGTTGAGAAGCGGCTGTAGCAACCTTCTCATATTTTTCACAAGGCCCCTTTCAGGGCCACCAAAACGATGTCTCGCAGAGCTCGCATATCCCTTGCCGTCCGTGACCCCTCTTTGCAGTTATGATTTTTTTCGTGCAAACCGTTTATAACAATTACCGATTATAACAATGGAATTTTCGTGGCACTTGAATATTGTTATAAGTGAACTCGACTGTATGTGAACTCAAGGTTACGACTGTCGTGTCATCTGCATAAAGGAAACAGTTCTAATTATTAAGGCACATGGGGAAGTTATTAATACAGTCGAACCCAGATATATCGAACCCGGATATTTCGAATTTTGGTTATATCGAACTCGCGGAATATCCTCTTGAAATTCCCATGTAAAAGTATAGGAAAGCTGCGACGTATATCGAATTCAATTTCATCGGTCGTTCGATATAGAAGTCTGCACCACGCATTGGACGGTGTGCCTCCCCCAAAGACGATCGCATCACCCTTGGCCGTTTGCTCCGAGCCGTTTTTAAGCCACGCGCGGAAGGAATGAGAGGGCGCAGTTCGGAAACAGCTGGTTTAGGGCAGCGCCGCGCCCTTCCCCCAAAGCCGCGCGCATCTGCGGCGATCGCTGCCGCGGTAGCACGTGACGTTTGCAAGTCGTGTGTGAAGGAACGAGAGGGAACCAATGCAGCCGTGGTGTTCGGGAGAGGAGAAAAACGCAATAGAGCGAAGTGCAAAGGTGTGCCCTCTCTTCTGCTGAGCTTCAATTCCCCCCTTCCTCTCTCCTTCCCGGTCTCGTTCGCAGCAGCACGCACTACGCATGCGCGGACAAGCCAGCTCGGCCCATGGCAGACGCTTCTCCAGTGTGTGTTGTGAACGCTCTGCGCGACGGCTGGCGTGCGATGAGCGTCTCGTGTTGTCGTGCTGAACACACTTAAGCTTCGGCGACCGCGGACGCTAAAAACACGGCAGATTTTTTTTTTTTTTTTTTTGGAGTCGTTTATTCTTGCTGTCGGGCTGAACGCATGCTATGGCGGCTGCGGATGTTAAGAAACGGCAATGTATCTTTTTTTTTTTTTTTTTTTTTTCGCAGTTCTTGTTGGGCTGAACGTGTGGCGCAGCGTAAGCTATGGCGGCTGCGAAAGTTAAGAAACAGCAGTTTTGTTATTTCTTTGTTTTTTTTGCGAGAGCCGTTCATTCTTGCATCTATGAACCAACGAAAGCACGCGGTCAGCTGCAATCATGCCACCGGCTTTTAGTATTGTTCGCTCCAAACGGCATTTGCAGCTATCATGCTTGCCAGTGATTTTGTAGCAGTGGACTACGTCCTCCCCACCCCAAGCACGGCACGATAGATCGAACCAGGCTTGTGCAATTAAGCCATCACGTGGGCACTCTGCCAAGTTCGCTCCCTGCCACCGAAGGATCAATGAAAAGTGTAGTTAAAAGATAAACACGTTGTGGCGTTATCGCTGCGCAGAACCTTGGCGTGCTGCCAATAAATGAGCTGTGGATGCGACAGTCGAAACGAAGAACGCGCCACTGAACGTTTTTTTTTTTTTTTTTAAATTCTCGGGGGCAAAAATGGGGAGTGGGTTCATTATGCGAGTGGGTAGACGACGCGACAAATGCCATATCATTTTTCAAGATTTTCAAGTGGCGTCTCAAGCCGATTTCTGTATATCGAATTATCGATATTATCGAACTATTTCGCGATCCCCTTCAAGTTCGATATATTCGGGTTCAACTGTATATAATGAGAACGAGAGAACCAAGGAGTAAACTTTGCGGAACTCCGATGTTTGTCGTAATGAATTTTGAATAATTCCCTGATAAGAATAGAGCTTGTTTTCTATTGAACAAATAGCTTTTGATAAGTATAAGTGCAGGTCCAAATAATCCAATGGCATCAAGCTTATTGAATAAAATAGCACAACTGAGAGTATCAAATGCTTTGGAGAGGATTAGTGCACCAGCAATGTTACCCGCGTCAATGAAGGATTTAATTTTATCAGTGAGAGAGATCACAGAGAATTCAGTCGAGAATCCCATTCTAAATTCAAACTGGTTAGGTGAGAGAATGTTTACTCTAAAAACAGTAGCTTTATCAATAATTCTGCAGAATAATGACAGAATGGCAATGGGGTAGCAGTTGGTAATGTTATGCTCGTCTCCCCTTCTGAAGATCGAAATAAGCGTAGCCTTCTTCAACGCAGTGCTTGCAACGCAGGCTGCAACAAACCTTGAGGTAGAGTTCTGGGGCCACGCGCATGTACAGATCCATGTTGAGCTCGTTGTGGTGCGTGATGAAAGGCTTAGCAGTGGCACCGCCCGCAATCATATTCATCATTGGTGTCTCAACCTACACGAGGAGCAACAAATTCGTCAGTTTCACTACGGTCAGCCGAAGTACTATAATAAGTTCCACCAAAACTGGTGCAGAATGGACAGCGCTTGCAATAAAATATTTAGTAAAGTCCCCTGCAGGTCAGTCAGAAGCAGTCAATACTGTGGCCATGAAGGCAACAAGGTACTGTTCACATGTGAGAAATGGGCCACACAACAAGACAGACACAAATAGCTCACCTCAAGGAAGCCCATGTTATCAAAAAACTTGCGTACATAGTTGACCACTTTGGAGCGTGTGATGAACTTTTGCCGTGTGCTTTCATTGAGAATGAGGTCCAGGTACCGCTGCCGAAAGCGGGTTTCCTGAATTGGTGACAAAAAATGTGAACAACAGTGTTATACTGACCAACGAAAAGAAATGTCTGGGATAAAAGCAGAAAACACACTGAACAGAATTTATGGCATTGTCTCACTGAGAAGCAAAAAAAAAAAAAAAAAGAACGATAAAAGTAAAATGGACAAATGAATTAATTTCACTTTTGTTTTACAAAAAAACGTTGCAGACAAAAAAATAAAAAGGTTCTTGATGACCACTTGACAGGCTTTGCCACCTGTAAAAGTCAATGATTACAGCAGTGGCAGTTTATGTAGTGTACTAAAATGAACAAGTCACGCTTTACAGAAAAGAAAGTGCTGTAATACAGGAGGAAGAAATATTACACAATGAGAAGGAAAGAAAAAATAATGGTAAACAAACGCGCGTTTCAGTAGATACAACCTAATCAATGAACATTTCTCGAGGGGCAGAAGAAGCCATTTTGTTTAGGTTGCTATAAAGACAAGAGCTCAAACATATTGGTTATATACTTCAACATAGCAAAACCATAGTTTGTTCTACATCTGGGTAGCACAGACATTTCAGGGTTTCTAGTAGTGTAGGGCGTGGCATCAGCTGCACAATGCAGGACAAAACAGGGTCATTTCGTGCCACTGCTTTTTATTGTGATAACTGCGGCAGGTTTCGAGACGTCGCGTATCCCCGGCGGACGCCACGCTTGACATTAACAGCAGAGCCGAGCAACCGCTTCAGCCGAGCTCTGCCAGATGGCGGCACCGTTGCCGTGCCGCGCTAAAGCCCTGCGCGGTGCAGCGGCGTCGCTGCCACACCGAACAGATGGCTCGCCGTTGCTTAGGCCTCGCCGTGACTGTTTTGCTATGCAGGCTGCTAAAGAGAGGTGTCAACAAGCCGCAGCAAGGAAGCGAAAACGTGCACAAGAGATAGTGGAAGAACGTGAAAAATGTCGTGCTAAGCGTCGTGCACAAGATGAAGCTCGGCGACTACGTTCTAGCTCTCCGAGTGCTTCCACCTCGTCGACTATTGATGGACACATGAATGCGCAGGAACGCTGCAATGCCACTAAGCGAAGACAGTGCACTGAAGAATCGTCGGAAGAACAGTCATAACCACTGTGTGTCATGTGTTCCTCTATAGCCAAACTATTGAACCACACAAGCGTAGCCATGAGGCCATTGCTAACGCAATTTACCAGGCTTAACCAGAGCTAAGCCACTGCCAATTTTTGTAAAAACAAGCAAACCTGCATTGAAACACATTAGGAAGTGGAATTATTTTGTATTTTATCTGTATGGAATGAGTTGTGGAGTCGTAGGAGGAATTTGTAATGACTCACAGCATGGTCTTCAGCAGTACAAAAAGCTTTTACAAATTGATGATAGCGGTATTTCCCCATGCCAAGTAACAATACCCAAAAAAAAAAATGCATAATAAAAGTAAAGTTCAATTTTTGGAGATAGAATATATTTATTTCAAGAGGAAATACCTACGAATTTAAAAAATATGGTGCAGACCCTGTTTATGTGAGCATCTCATGACACTGAAAGCGTAAAATCTATGCCGAGTGATTAGCCATACCTGATTTTTCTGCCGCTGAAAAGATAAGCGGAGCGTTCGCTGCCAACTTGTTCTAGCATGAAAAATTACTACTGCCTTTGGTTTTCCTTTGTTTACTGTTTTTTGATTTGGTTTGGTTTTGGGGTTTAACGTCCCAAAGTGACTCAGGCTATAAGAGACACCGTAGTGAAGGGCTCCGGAAGTTTCGACCACCTGGGGTTCTTTAGCGTGCACTGACATCGCACAGCACACGGACGCCATGCTTGTCGCCTCCATAGAAAAGCAGCCACCAAGGCCGGAATTCGAACCCACATCCTTGGGCACAGCAGTAGAGCGCCCTAACCACCATGCCTCCCCGGCAGGGCGTTTACTGACTTTTTTTTTTTGTTCACTCTGTTTGCTGTTTTTAACTTAATTTACACTCCTGAAAAGAAACATTCACGTCAATGCAAACTGCTTGCGTCAGGAGTGTAGTACAGCTGAACTTTGCAGTTACCAGTAAAAATTTCTTTGAGAAAAAAAAAATATATATTCAGATAGATGGACCTTCCTTCCTGATGTTAGCAAAGGTTGCTAGATCGTTTGGCTGGTATGACGAAATTCAGTTCACTGATGACACACACAGCCTGCTACAAATTAAGCAACATCACAGGGAAACGGCATAATGTTAACCACAAGCTCTGATGAAAAGGATACTATTCATAATTTCTTCAGGGTGTCTAGCAAACCACTATTTTCAAAATCCCTGACTTTTCCACGTTTTCCCCGACTATTTCAGTTCAAATTCCCTGACGAGTGAAGAGGCTCAAAAATGTAGCTGCTGATGATAATGAGCATAAATGAATAATTTCCAACAAAAAGCTATTTATTAATCATATTCTGTAATTTACAATAGTGAAAGGCCGCTATTGTGTTAATGGCCAGTAAAAACGTCAAATGTTTACAGAAAATTAAAACAACACTGATGCCAGCCTCAGCAGAGTTCTTTGATACTAAATAAATCTCGCTACAAGAGACACTGTTACAAGAGACACTTGGTTATAAGAGACATTCAAAAATGGTTTGGTTGGTTTTCCTATGTCTGCCACGTTGACAACATTGCATACAAGAGACACTCGGTTACTAAGGACAACTTTTTCAGGTCCCTGGAGTAATTCTTCACTACCTATTTAGAAGAGACACAACCCAGGTGTGCTCATGCAATGAAGCTGAAGCGTACCAACTCGTACATGATGAACTTCAGATTCCATTAGCTAAATTCTGTTCCATATCACATCCTTTTTGTTGTGTATGTCAGGAACTGAAGTGTGCTTCCCCATGACTGGAAAGTCAAAACAACCCTGCTGTTTCAGCCACTGGCATCGCATCACTGTCACCTACGAAGCAAATCAAGATGCATGAATGACATCCAGCATTTTTAACTCCTCGGTGTTAAAATTTGATCACAAGATAAAAGCTCAGAATCCTGGTGTCTTTCTCTTTGTGAACAATGCTTCTTGCAGCACCAAAAGCACCAAAGTTATCGTGCTCAAAGCCACCAAAGCTATTTTTCCCTCCAAACTTCACACCCTACCTTCAACCAACAGACAAAGGCATTATGCACTATATCAAGTTGCTTTACAAAACAACAATGGTAGAACGCCTGTTGCTCGACAGGCAGCAAGACTGTACAATAGTAATTGATGCGAAGTTTGCTTTTCAGGTGTCTGGAGTGGCCTGAGAAGTGAAGCTGTGAAAAACTGTTTCAGACAAGCAGGCTTTAAATGTGGTGACATGGTGTAAGAGGGCCCATATATGGTTACTGTGGAAAGCTTCCTTGAAGATGAAGCTTGAGCGAGCATCCAAGAGACTGCTGAGGTACCAGAATCTTTTGAGGAATTCGTATCTGCAGATGTGGATCTTGCGTGCTCCCGAAAAGCTTACAGACTGCAATTCTCGCGCAAGTAAATGGCACATGTTCTACAGAAGATGACTACGAGGACATTTCAGAGAAAAAGTGTCAGCATCTGAGGGTGACGAGCATGTAGGAGTGCTTCAAAGGTATTAGAGCAACAAGAAGGCTTGCAAGGTGAAGTGCTTTACCTCCAGAATTCGGGAAGGAATACACTCTGCACTCACAAAAATACATACTAGTATGAATAACTTCTTTAAGCTTTCCTGAACAATTTCCTGTTAATGCGTGTGAATGCATTTATATGCTGGTGCACAGTGCACTGATCAACACAGTGCATTTAGAATTTTTGGTTACAAGAGACCTTGCTTACAAGAGCCATCTTTTTCAGGTCCCTTGAGTGTCTCTTGTAACGAGGTTTTACACCAGTTGCGAAACTTCCTTTCGTCCCTATGCATCAAAGAACGGCGATTTTGATTGGTGAAAATTCAGGTGTATAGTGTCTCGATACAAGACACCCTAGGTGCATAATAGTGGCGGAACCCGCGGCCATTAAAGGAAACTGCGTCTTAGTTGCAAACTTTCAGATTATTGATAAATGCACAATCACCTGGGAAATAAAATTAGTTGAACTTTTTATAGCAAACATTCTTAATATAACAGCCGTAGCAAAAATTCTTAAATATAACAGGCGTAGTGTTAATTAAGGGGAATGGTCGAAAATGGTCAAAATTCGATTTGGAGAAAAACTCATTTTCGAACTGTTTATCCTTTCAGGCATCTGCACTCAAATTATTAGCAAAACCCATCCAGTCGTTTTGTGTTCCTTTATACCCTTTTTTTGCACTGATCTTTTTATGTGCTAAGTACGAACATTGGTATGAACCGATTTGCCCAAAGAGCTATTTTGATCAAATTATTGACTCTAAATTCAGTCAGGAAATGCGATAAATTGACTTTCAAAATGTCACGGCAGCCACGAAATGCCCCCTGAAAAGTGGAAATTCGCAAAATTCCCAAGCGCCGCGGTCGTTGCAGCCGGCCTATTGCCGCCATCTTGGGCTTGGTGAAACTGTTTTCTTTGTGTGCAATTTGTGCCATCTCGAAATGGCTTCACTCAAGTGGACTGGTTGCACGTGCCGGTTTTCCGAAGACTGTTTATGGCCTCTGATTAGCTCTCACGCAGCGCGCTTATCAAGCGCACCGGTCCGAGTCTCCCATTGGATGGCATGATCAGTGCGTCATTTTTTTTTCTTTCTGCCTTGCATTCGCCACTGTTGCTGCCGTTTCATGCGCGTCTGCATTTGAGCTCGTGTTTCTCGATGCACCGCTTTATGCAGAGATTTTCGTTGCGATCGAGATGCCGGAAAACAGTAGATTGTAACCATGCCCGCAACGAGCCCTTGGAAGCCGTAAAAAACGGCCATGGAATGAAAACCAGAAGACACCGGCCACAAGCGTGCTGTCAGGACCTGCGTTACAGCCGATGCCAGACTTGTTCGATGTGCAGGGAACATCGACCCTGCTGTCCGATAACGATACCGCGAGTTCAAATTACAACGCAAATGGCATCCCGGATCCCTGTACACTTTGACTGGACGCCGACGCCGTGTACTATGCTATGGCAGAGCCAGTGCACTGTGTTGAGTGGTCGGCGCAAATTCCGTTCTCTCAGGGAAGTCAGCGACCCAACGCGAGGTTCACCTCGCCGTCAGCACGGAATGCGACACCAGCACCGAGTTTGTGATTGTGGGCAGGGAAGTTTTAAGCACGGCCGCGGTGGCGCCGCGCGCTCAGCACAAAAAAAAAAAGAGAAAAAGAAATCTACATAAATAACATACTTGCTGTGTGCCACCTTAAAATGAAAATGCACTGTAGAATATGTCGTGCCATTTTTCCTGACTTTGCGAAATTTCTGATGGTTTCTCAGACATGTCCCTGATTTTTCCCAGTGCATGAAATTTCCCTGACAATTCCCAGTTTTCCCTGTCGCTAGACACCCTGTCCTTAATACATTCAGAACATACAGATACTTCCAAAAGCACAGGCACTGTTTGAGTTGAATCGAACACTTTTTCAAACTGCTAGAAAATTGGAACACACGCACACTACACCCAGTAACAGTGTGTAAAGATGCAAAAGAAACCAACAGCTAACAAGTGCACAATGCCACAGTTCACAACGTGCGAACTCATGGTGCGATTGTCCCTTTAAATTTACACCATGCCAGAAAAGCCATGCGAGCCTACCTTGTCTTTGAGCCCAAAATGCAGGTGGGGCAGCATGTGCAGACAGGGGGCAAGAAGCACCATCTCCACTGGCACAATGCTCAGCTCACCTTTCTTCGTCTTCCCTGCAAAAGAGAGAGACAAACGACTATCAATGCAGCACTGCTAATGTTTTCCAAATCGCTACTAATTAAAACAACAAACGGCCAACTAACTCGTTACTACGAACACCACAGTAACAAAATTTTCAAATTACCAACTGTTTGAAAATCCCAAACTGATTTGCAATGTTTTCACTGTAAAATTATTTCAGAACTATGAATTTCAATATAGCGCATATTTCAGAATAATGTACGAAATTTATTGTTTCTTCTATAATCAAGGAACATCAGTACTACGAATTCACTCTCACGTGAAACAGAAACCACCATTTATGTGTGTATGCTGGGGGGGGGGGGGGGCTATAGCTATCATCATCAGCATATCTAGTGCCAACACCTAGCGCCACCAGAAGGCTGTGGTTTTAATATGCAGTAGCCAGCAGGCCTCGCCACCTGCATTTTTTTCTCTCTTTGTTGCGTGGCGTTCGCTGGTCGGTCATCCGTGCCATTCACGCGTGCAGGCAGGATTTTTTGTTGCAGATAAGTACGTCCGAGAAACAACGATGAACACAGCCAGCAATGACGCAAAGAAGAAGCTAAAACAGTTTTCAATGTAGGAAAAAGTAGCCATATTGCAAGAAATCAACGCAGGGAAAAACAAATCAGCCTCTGCAGAGAACTTGGCATTGCCCCATCGACCGCCGCGGTGATTTTGAAAGACCGTGACAAGATTAACACTGAAGATGAGGTCGTATCGAATTCTGCATTTTATTATTTTTAGCACTCTGAAAATTTCAACCACCTGGGGTTCTTTGGCGTGCACTGACATTACACAGCACACAGGTGTCTTGCATTTCGCCTTCATCGAAAAGTGAACGTCGCGGCTGGGATTCAATCCTGCATCCTTGGACACAGCAGTTGAGTACCCAACCACTGCGCTACTGCGGTGGGCAATAATGCTGTTTCGGTCTGCGAGGGTTTTCTAGGCTCATGGTGAGTCGGCGGAAAGCGACTGCCGGAATGTCAACAGGAAATTTCCACCATGTGAAAACAGCTTAAAGAACAAAAAATGATCGATAGTGATAACGATTAAGAGAGGTTATAATAGTGATTGGTAGAGGTTATAATGACTACGAATGGCTTGCAATGACCCATATGTCGAACGACTTGTAACGACCACAATTGCTTAGAAATGACTAAAATGCTTAGTGATGAGTAGCGACTAAAATGACTACTAATGACTTGTAATGACCAATATATCTAAAGACGACTTGTAGCGACAATTGATTATAAATAATTAGAAATGCTCAGTAATGTGTAGTAAGGACTAAAATGCCTACTAATTACTACTACTACTACTACTAGGCTTTCGCTGTTCACCTGTTGTTTTTTTCTATTTTGCTATGGCTTCATTTCATGTCTTCCCTGTGTGTCCCAGGGGCCAGGAGGCCCCCTTAAATATAAGAGATACAGCTTCAAGCTGCAAAACAAGATGACGCCACCAACGCCATTGCTGTGGCAGCAATGGATATTCATATGTGCAGAGCACAAGATTGCTCCCCGGCAAATGACCTGTACTGACCAGCATGCACACGCACAAAATCATGCTCCGGTGAATGTTATGGAGGGCTTCACTGCCACACTTTACTGGTGTCCCCAGGAGAGCCCCTTAAACCCGAAGAGGGGCAGCTCACGCTGCAAAAACATCTGGCTTTGTGCTGGGTTGCGTTTGGCTTGAGGTATTTAGGGAGAGGGAATAAAGTCCTTCATTCCTGATGATTGTATGAATTCCATAAGCAAATATTATTAGAGTACCTATTGCAGTCTGCTCCATGGTGGTCAGTTATATAGAGTGGCGCGTAAATGGAGGAGGAGGAGGAGGAAGAACTTTATTATGTGAAGCATTCGAGGCACACAGGCCTCCTGGGTCTCCGCCCGACTCCACTCGTCATCGATCTAAACGTTCACGTGATGTTGATCCATGACGTACGCGGCCCGGCTGACGACTATCTTCTGCCTGACCGGGTCGTCCTCCCAGGTTCGGAGAGGCACCGGCCCGGCGGGGGGAGGAGACACCGGGCAGGATAAAAGAATGTGAGTAAGGGTGGCCTTGGGGTGGGAACACAAAGTGCATAGGGGGGATACTGGCTCAAATTTGGAAAGTAGAGCTGGTGTCGGCAGCGTTCGTGTCTGCAGGTGACGCCAGACTGACTGTTCTCTGGTATTGAGGGATGGGTGGGGTAATGGATAGATGAGGCGCTCAGCGCGAGAGTTTGCAGTGAACTCAACAAACGAGCGCATACGCTCCTTCGAGAAATCCCCCACGAGGTCCGCCTCTGCCCAGTTTCTAGACCCTCAGGCGAAGGAATCAGCGGCTTCATTGCCGGGATTTCATGAGTGCGCAGGCATCCAGATGAGCTCAACACGTCGGGGGAGGTGGGGGGTGTTCATATGCAGTAGGTGGTGCGCCGGAGGATGAACCCTGCCCTTGGCATAATTTAGAATGGCAGATCGTTGGCTTCTCACTAGCGTGACAACACATTTCTGAAGGCATGCTGAGATAACAGCTGGTCTCTACGTTCTATAGCTTTTCCCTCTTGCAAAATTAAGAAACATTCTGAATGCTCTGCGCTACGGTCGTCTAAAAATGGCATACTGCTGCATGCCTTTGACACGTGTATTTCCTGCCACTGACCATCATGCTTAGTCGATACATACAATTATCAAAAAATAAGAGTGACTGCAGCACTGTTTAGTAATACCATTTCACATGTAAAAATTAAAGCTGTTGGTTCCAATGTTGTGTGTCATTTGGCGTTGCCTCAGTTCTGATGCTGTCCGCATGGTAAAACTGATAGAGTAGTACATGAAGATTTTAAAAATTTTGTTTCAAGTGCAAATGCCTGGTCCTTTGTCCTAACTTTGAGAAAAACAACTATACCATACAGCATCAGCCTAAAAAGTGAACCGGCTTAGTGCGACGTGAAAGCTGGTTATCATGACTGGCAGTGCAACAGTGCTTAATTAACACATCTCGGCAAAGATTGAAAATCCTTTGTGCACGATGTCCTACAAAAACATCTTTCTCCTTATCTCTTTGAAACCGCCCATAGTCAATATGTGCTCACTATAGTAGTGGCACTGCAACCAATAAAAAAATCTGCTAGCTACGCAATTCATACCAGAAATTAGTTTCACTACACATAGTCTACCGGAGGCAGTTCCCAATAGTACTTTACAATTCTGTAAAGCAGATCCTAAATAGTAAGAGCCAGAATGACGCATGTGTGCAAGAATACCTAACCTCAGTAAGCTCCACAATACACCTGAGTGGAAGAAAACTATAAAGAAGGGCGTCCTTGCTGTGATTAACAGTAGGCTAATTAAAAAAATATGAATGCTCATTGGAATAAATAAAGCTGTCAAATCGCCAACATGCAGTGATAGTTTGGTCAGACACCTCAGAATGGGGCATGTCAATGTGATCGTAAAGCTAAGTGTGCAATTGGACCTAGCACAAGCAGTCTCATAGGATCCCACTCCCTCAACAGATTGTATCATAAGTAGGAACTGGCCAAAGCAAAAAAAAAAAAAAAAAAAAAAAAAAAAAAAAAAAAAAAAAAAAAACCAGTCCCTTTTTGCCTATGTTTCCAGACTGCCACCTGATTGGACCATGCACAACATTCACTCCTGCGTACATGTACAGATATATTCAAACCCAGATAATTCAAATTTTGGTTGTATCAAACTTATGGAATATCCCTTTGAAAATTCCATGTAAAAGTATAGAAAAGCTGCGCCGTATATCGAACTCAATTTCACCGGTCGTTCGATATATCGAACTCCACATCACGAACTGAAAGGTGCACCTTCCCCATAGACGATCACATCACCCTCGGCCGTTTGCCGCGTGATGTTTTCAAGCCGCACATAGAAGGAATGAGAAGGAACAGTCCGGTGACGGATGGTCTAGGGCGCCGCCGCGCCCTTTCCCCAAAGATGTGCGCGCATCTGCGGTGATCATTTGCCACGTGCCAGCAGGTGATTTTTTTCAAGCCATGTGCACATGGAGGAAAAAAAAACTACAGAGGGAGCATGCGGCGATACCCTTGAAACCTAGTAATAATAATAAAAAATAAAAGGGAGCGAGTCGGTCCTTCCACAATTAAACCACGTGATAGCATGCGGTGATATCTACTACAGCTCCGTGCGCGCATGCGCGAATCAGCGCTGTGCGGGGTCCGCCGCGCACTCAGCACCGCAATCTGCACTGTAAAACCCGTGCATACCCATGCTTACCACGGCAGACAGCCGCACGCCCATGCCAGGACAAATGCGCACACTAGAACATACCAGTATCAAAACATTAGGGGTTCTCTGAGAGCAAAAAAAACGTCGGAAGGAACAGCATCCTGGGGCACTTGGCTTGCGAAGATTGGCTGCGTGACGTCACGCTCTCTTATTTTTTTTTTTTTACCTCCATGCATGTGCGTGAAGGAACGAGTGGGAACCAGTTTGGCAACGGTTGGTATGAAGCTGACGCAGCCAATGCAGCCATGGTGCTCGGGAGAGAGGAAAAACATGATAGAGCGCAGTGCAAGGGTGTGTCCATTCTTCTGCCAAGCTTTTTCTCTCCTTCCTCTCTTTTCCGGTCTTCATTCACAGCTACATGCACTACGCATGCGCAGACAAGCCAACTCAGCCCATGGCAGACCGAACGTCAGACGCTTCCTCCAATGTGTGTTGTGAACCCTCTGCGTGCGACGGCTGACGTGCAGTGCATGTCTCGTGTCATCGTGCTGAAAGTGCGCCGTAGCGTAAGCTATGGTGACTGCAGACGTTAAGAAGCGGCAGTCTTTTTTTTTTTTTTTGCAAAAGTCGACCATCCTTATGCTGAACGTACAGCACTACGGCGGCTATGGACGTTACAAAGCAGCAGATTTTTTTTTTTTTACAAGTCGTCTATCCTTGCATCTATGAATCAACGAAAGCAACGCGATCAGCTGTGATCATGACACCGGCTTTTAGCACTGTTCACTTCGAACAGCATTTGCAGCTATCACACTTTCCAATGATTTTATCGCAGTGGACTCTGCCCACCCCAAGCACGGCGTGATAAATCAAACAAGGCTTGTGCAATCAAGCCATCATGGACACTCTGCCAAGTTCGCTCCCCGCTACCGCATGTCATGCCGTGACATTATCGCTGCGCATCTTGCACTGCCAATAAATGACCTGTGGATGGGACAGCCGAAACGGAGGGACACGCCGCCGACTGAAGGCTGTTTCACATGCAAGCGAAAACGTTCGCGATTTATGACGTGGCAACACAAAAACCTGTTTTGCGCTGTCGCGGCAGTTCGAGCGACACAGTTCCAACAAGTTGGAAATTTTCCACTCTGTCGCTGAGTTCGCTCAATCGCTCGCATAAAAACTGGACTTAACGCTTTTTATGGGGTTTTTTTGCAAATTCTTGGAGGGCGAAAGTGGAGGGTGGGTTGATTAGGCGAGTGGGTTGATTACGCGACAAATACGGTATCATTTTTCACGATCACAAGAGACGTCTCAAGCCGATTTCTGTATATCGAATTATCTGTACGTACAATCTCGTTACAAAAGACATGGCCACAAGAGATACTCGGTTATAAGAGACACATGAAAATGGTTTGGTTGGTTTGCCATGTTAACAACTTGCACACAAAATACATAGTAACAAGAGACACTCTGTTACTAACGGCATCTTCTGCAGGTCCCTAAAGTAACTTCACTATTTAGAAGAGACACAATTAACCCAGGCATGCTCACACAACGCAGCTGGCTCATATAAACTTGTATGTGTGGCAGTTTAGATTTTCTCATCTAAATTCTGTTTCATATCAATGTCCTGTTTTGTTGCAATATATCAGGAACCAAGGTGTGCCTCCTCATGACTGGGAAACCAAATGTCCCTGTTGTTTCAGTCACACAGAAATGTGATGACAGTGGCTAAAACAATGGGGACATTTTAACTCCCCAGTCAAGAGGAGGCACCCCCTCTTGGTTTCTGACATATTGCAACAAAACAGGACACTGATATGGAATAGAATTTATATAAGGAAATCTAAACTGCCACACATACGAGTAGGTAAGAATTTTTTGTTACAAGAGACCTTGGTTACAAGCGACATCTTTTTCAGGTCCCTTGAGTGTCTTTTGTAATGAGGTTTTACTGTATATCGAACTATTTCGCAATCCCCTTCGGGTTCGACTGTATAGAGTACATGCATGCATACACACATGCATATCTGTGTTTGATCCTTATCGCTGGCCTAGACTGTTTGTAACACAAGCTTTTCACAAGCTAACAGAAAGTATACTGCAATGTCTTTGAGTAGATCAATACTCTCTAATGCTCTTTACATCACGGCCTCCAGCATACTAAACCACCCTAATCAAGCTATAACATGAACGGCTTCCCAGTAACTTGCCAATTAATCTTAAAAAAAAATGTTATGCACACATGATAGCACACAAATTGTACTCATCCTCTCAATCACCCAGGTTGTAAGATAGGCATAGCACTTATAGTCAGTGCCTGCTGACTGTCACAGCTGCCTAGCAAACAAGACAAAGCACAAGTAGTATAGTACAGATGCCATCTGACTTTTGGGATTCCAATCATTCGAACTAGCACAATATTTCACACATTTTTTGAAACTGTGAACGTATACACAACCAATATTTTGGACTAAAATTGATGCCAAACATACTGTGCAGGTTGTTTTTTGACCAAAAGTTAGTTTTTTCAGCTTAATGAAACACCGAGCAGACACCACAGGGGCAAGCGGGCACAACTAAAGCCCCTCTATTGTTCTTTAGCGCTTTTTTCAAGTAACGCCAATCTCTAAAGAGCCTTATTCTTGCATCTGCATATGGCTTTACCTGTTCCGATTTCAGTCTTCCACCGGCAGCTGTCATTAATTTTTACTTGCTTATATTCGTGCCTACATGCATCTGCTTGCTTCGCCTCAGTATCTTAGTCGCCTCGATGCAGCCCAATTCAAAGTTTAAACAGACACTTGTATCATCACGCTTCTACGCTGTCAGCTACAGACTCACCCCAAAATACAAAATTGCAGCGCCTTCGTTCAAAAGCAAAAAGAGGAAAGCTATATGAGGAGGAAGAGGTGCGGGGAAGAGGAGGTTGGCACTACTTAACCTGGCTGACGACAGAAAACATTAAGAGGTAAGGGAGAGGTTCAGCACAACGAACTAGTTCTTAGCCATCGTGAAAAGTGCAATTTTAGATTTAATCAAAGTCAAATGGATAGACTGGCTTGGATGTAACCGGCCATTATTTCGTCGTTGCCACTCGAGGTAATGGTGTGCATGGTACACTTTTTATTGCCATCAAGGTAGCTTACGTAGAAAAGCTTCTGATTGTGTTAATAACAAGACAGCTGTAGCATCCACTGCAGCTCAGATGACAATGATCGCGATGTGAAGCAGATCAGGACCATGGCAGATAGAGGTAGGAGGCATGTTTGGAGGTGTTTGCTTCTACCCACAAGTTCTCTCTGCCAGTCATCATAATCCTCAGTGCCTACTAAAATAGGCTGTTCTTGCTTCGCTCGATGTTTGCATTCATTCGAGGCATGACCTGCGGCCACATCGCATGTCTGGTATCATGACAAGAGGTTATGCAAACATGACAAAAGCATGCTTTTAGCTCTTATACAGTCTAATACTGTATTTGCATGATTGTAAGTCGACCCCTTTTTTAAAATTCGAAAACCCAGAATGGGCAGGTAGACTTACGATGAAAAACAAAGCATGGCATTGTTAATAAGAGTAAGATAAAAACTATATCAGGGAAGCTACGGTGAATTTATTTGCTCTACGGTTTAAAGGGAGGACTCTGGTCTTAAAACTATTTTCCTTATTTACCAATCAAAATTGATGCAACTTGGTGGGTTTGTGCAGATTCCAAAACTGCAATTATTTCTTTTTTCATCCAATTATTTCATGAGATAATTACACCAATTAGTCTAATTCTTACAAGAACAATTACAAAATGACCACTGAAGAAAAACTTCAGATGAACACATTGCTGGACACTAGGAAGAATGAGGAACACAATGTTGCAAGCAGTTTTTTGATTGAGCAATTATTTCTTGTTTATTGCATAACAAATTTCAAAGGTCAAAATAAGCACTATAATGGTCACAAAAAAAAAAAGCCATTTTAAAAATTTTGAACAAGAAATTGAAACATCTACTTAAAACATTGTGCTGCATTGATGTACCTTTGGCGCCTCCTACTTATTGGTGGTGACGTTGAACCCAACCCTGGGCCCATGAATAAAGCACAAGAGGAAAAGTTAGACAGCGTTGCTCTTGCGGTCCAAAGTATGGAAACTAGCCATACTACCATCTTGGAATCTTTGAATAAGGTCCTTAACATTCACATCAGCCTGAAGAATGACTTGGATGCACTAATAAAGCATGTGGTTGAATTGAAATCCAAAATCGAATTGGCGCCATCTGCACAGTCCTCATTAGCCCCTAACCTAGAAATATCTAGAATGCAAGACAAAATTGATGACTTGGAAAACCGATCTAGGCGGTCAAATGTTCTTTTTTACAGAATCAAAGATACAGACGATGAAACGTGGGCTACTTCGGAGCAAATTATAGGTGAATTTTGTTCCGTTAAGCTTGGTGTGGTGCCAACTTCGATCGTGAGAGCACGTCGTTTGGGTCGTTTTTCGACACAAAAGACGCGACCTATCATTGCTAACTTCTATAATGATAAAGACGTAGAATTAGTGCTGAGCAACGGTTCCAAGCTGAAGGACACAGATTACAGCATCTCTTGTGATTACTCTGAGGCCGTCCGACAAAAGCGCCGTAATCTCTGGCAGTACGCGAAATCTGTAAAAAAGGAAGGTGACTGCATTCGTCTCGCATTTAATAAGCTGCACATCAATAATGACGTCTATGTGTGTGGGACACTCAGGCTGCCCGCGTAGTCTGTGTTTTTCGCCAATCCACAGAAGAGTGACGTTTTTCTTTTATCCCAGATAAAGCACCAGCTTCCCATTCTTCACAAACATCATCATGTAATACCAATAAAACCATTGCTTTTCTTTACACTAACATCAGAAGTGTTGTATCAAGGGTTTTTGAAATATCTTCGCTGATCGACTCATGCTTCGCATCAGTAATAGCACTAACTGAAACATGGCTCACTGACTTAGTTCCTGATAACACCATTTTTGTCACCGAAACACGGTTTAGTATTTTTCGAAATGACAGACAAAATCGTAGAGGAGGTGGTGTACTCTTGGCGGTAAAAGACGATTTGTTGGCTGTACCTGTGATGGTGAATTCTTTTCTTGAATGTGTATGGGTTTCTTTAAAGTGCTTTTCAATTGATGTAATCATTGGTGCTATCGTCCTCCTGATATGACTGTTTGCTTTTCTGCTGAATTTAATCGAATCCTGTGTGAAATTTGTACGCATTTCCCTACCTCTACACTGCTCATATTTGGAGACTTCAACTTCCCAGCATAAACTGGTTTACACAATCCGTCACAGCGAGTGAAACCGAAGCTCATATGTTTCTTCAATCACATCTTGATTTTTCGCTGTCGCAACTTATCATCAATCCCACACGTCGCACATTGAGCACCACCAACATTCTTGATTTATTACTAACAAATAATCCTGATATTTGTTCAGACATAATTCATTTAGACGGCATTTCAGATCACGACGTAATAACAGGACGCATTACCGATTCTTTTAACGAAAACTACTGTTAAACAAATCAGACGTTACAACAGAGCTAATTATGAAAGAATTAACACTGAATAGATTATTTTGCTGTCCAGTTTAAAAATCAATATTTATTGTGCAATGTTGAGCAAAATTGGGATTTATTCAAAACTACCCTTACTAACCTTATCGACAAATTTGTGCCTCTTACGTCCATTAGATGTAGCAGCAATACACCATGGTTTAATCACAAGCTGCGGCGTATGAATAACAAAAAAAAGCGACTTTATCGGCAGGCCAGAAAAAATGGTAGTTTCGGCACGTGAGAAAAGTATAAGAAATGCGACAGAGAATACCAGTTATTATTAAAATCCACTCAACGTCAGTTTTTCAATCATGACTTGTCCTCTCTGTTAACCAACAACCCTCGTAAATTTTGGCGCATCATAAATCCTAGCTTTCATCCTGACATTTTGCTTTCCGACAGTAACGGCGTCATAATCAATGAATCCAATTGTGCTCAGGTTCTTAACGTTACCTTCTCATCAGTTTTTACCAATGAAGACATTAGCTCATCTCTTGTCTTAAATACATTTCATGACATCTGCATGCCTGACATAGTTATTAACGAAGCAGGTATTTCAGCTTTATTAAACAATCTCAAAATTACAAGTAGCTCGGATCACCTTGGCTTTAACAATAAGATACTAAAGAATACATCCAGAAGCATCTCCGCTATCTTGTCCTGTTTATTCTCGCAGTCGTTATCGAACGGACTAATTCCTAATGACTGGCGTGTAGCAAAGGTAATACCTATATTCAAATCAGGTGATCGTTCCTCCCCACTTACCTATCGACCCATCTCGTTAACCAGCAACTTTTGCAAACTTCTAGAGCATATCATTCATAGCCAAGTCATTAACTACCTCGAAGATCATAACATTATTTTCAAATATCAGCACGGTTTTCGCAAGGGTTTTTCATGTGACATTCAACTAGCTGGCTTTGTTAATGACTTACAATCATCACTTAACGCAGGCTTTCAGGTCGACTCAGTTTTTCTAGATTTTTAAAAAGCATTCGATCGGGTCCCTCATCACAGACTTTTACTAAAACTAGCACAGCTTAACATCCATCCTAATGTGCTCGCCTGGATTAAGGACTTTCTTTCTTCTAGATCTCAGTATACCTCAGTTAATAATTCTAACTCTTCTTCGACTTATGTGACATCTGGTGCACCCCAAGGAAGCGTGCTTGGTCCTTGCTTTTTCTAATCTATATTAATGATTTACCTGCCAGTGTAACATCTAGAGTTCGCCTTTTTGCAGATGACTGCGTAATTTACCGTAACATTATTATAACAGTGACCGCCAATTCCTACAATCTGACCTGAACGCAGTAAGCTCATGATGTTAATCCTGGTTAATGACTTTAAACGTTTCTAAAACAAAACAGATATCTTTCACCTGTCGTACCGCTCGCATTTCAACCACTTACATGCTCAATGACAATGCTGTTGAACTAACAAAAACTTACAAATACCTTGGCGTGCACCTTCAGTTTGATCTAACATGGCATCACCATATCGACCTCACCCTAGCTACTGCTAACTGTTCACTTGGTCTTCTTAAACGTACTCTCAAACACGCTCCTATCCATCTTAAAAACCTTGCTTATATCACTCTAATATGCCCTAAAATTGAATATGCTGCGGCTATTTGGGGCTCTGATCAAGCCTATGTTATCATCAACATCGAATCCTTGCAGAACCGTGCTGTGCGTTTTATTTTTTCAGACTACTCACCTTTCACTAGCGTCACAGCATTAAAACAACGTGCTGAACTGGAAGACTTATGTCATCGTAAACATGCCCGGTTAACACTTTTCCATAAGCTTTATCACCATCCACTACTGCGCAGTGATTTGTTTCAGTCACCTGATGTCATTTTTCCACGACTTGATCATGCCTTCAAAGCTAAACGCGCAAAGTGCTATTTATCATCTTATGCCAATTCATTCATACCTCGCATTATCATTGAATGGAATAACTTGCCATCGCACATCGCAACAGAAACTAACATAAAAAAAATTCCAAGAGCTACTTCGCTGTGACGGAAATGTGTAGAATATTTGGTGTTTTTCTTTCCTCTTTTGATGTTATATTTAATAGTTCTTATTGGAATTGTTGCTAATTGCATCGTGTTTTTTAGAATTGTATCCCCCCCTCTATGTAATACCCTCCTTTGGGGGGCCTTTAGGGATAACCTGAATAAACAAATAAATAAATAAATAAATGTGCTTCACATATTTGGCTTCATGCTGAAAAAGAAATTATTGCTCTATCTGCAATAGGTGCCGATATATTAAGGCGACAAAGCTGCAAGTGGTCGATAATGCATGTTTTAAGAAAAGAGCAAAAAAGAAACAGGGGATTAATTTAACGGACATTCACTGGTGCAATGCACACATTTACAATTTAAAATGGCTAGAAACCTCCAGGAATGTAGTCTCTTTGCTTTCAACATCCAAGTGTAGCCTCTTTCATTTTGATTTGCAGTTGCAGCACATTCAGTTGTCACTTTTTCGGCTGCGCCAATCACATGCAGACAGCGACTTTTTTTTTTCTTTTACATACATTGTTTTGCTACGTTCTCGCATCAAGACCGCGGTGAGGAATGTTTATTGCGGAAAAGAAATGTAATTTGGAGCTGTTTGCTGCTTCACAGTGCTCTGCATTGCACGGGAAGCAAGTGCATTCACTAAAGACTATGAACGAGGTACGATCGGCACAAACGCGCGGCGAGCTCTACGAAGATGTGTCCCGCATCGGAGAATAAGTTTGAAGTCAATTTCTTATCAACATTTAAATGCCAATATCGCCGCTGTATGTTATACACTTCGCCAATCTCGGCAAACTGTTTAGATCTGACGATCACGAACTCCGCCGCGCTGCCGTCATCGTCACGAAAACAATCTGACTACCGCTTCGTTGCTGAAGTTGGCACGAGTTCAAGCTTTTTCTGTTTTGAGCTTATGTTTCTGCTCATCTGCGGCCTGCAATATCACTGTCGCGGCGGGTGCGACCGCTGGCAGTAGCAGTCTCCCGTACTGGGTGACACGCTAGGCCTACTTCAGGCTCGTACACACGATCAATTGGCACACGACTTTCATCGGCCTGAGCGAGCACAGCCGGGGCAGGGCATCACTTGAGATGATTAATCAACTATTTTTTTTTCACTTTTTTCTCAAATTCTTGCCGTGAATGCACCTCGCGGTTCAGAACTAAGCGCGGCCGGCATCACGTCTCCGCCGTCTCCCCCGTCAGCCAGCTCCACTAATGCGGTGACGCCTTATCAGCACGTGCACCCCGAAAGCCAATGAGATTGCAAATGCCACGTTTTCTTTTTTGCCATTTTTTATGCGACCAATGGGCGAATGTAAACAGCAGAGGCGGCAATTTGAAGACGAAAGGCGGCTCTTTCGAATGAGACCAAGATGGCTACGGTGCCACGCACAAAATGGGAGCTACGTCGAGCGGAAAATGGTTGTTTCAGGGGCCGTTTTTGGCCCAAATTCAGGCGACATCAATTATATAAATTGGCATTGTGACTAAAATACCGATCCTAGAGATGAAGAACTTAGTAGATAAGTAGATAAAGTGCTACTGATTTTGTAAATCACATTTTCTAAAAAGTGATTTTTTTCGCTATTTTTTGGTCCCGTGCCCCCCTTAAGTACAAAATTCAGTTACTGCGCAAACTTTTACTGCGCAGCACAAACTGCAAGTGCGAGAGTGTTGATAGTTTACGGAAGAGCCGCGATTCGAATCACGGCAACAGTTGTTTTTTGCACATCAGTTGCGTCGGGTCACGTGACACGACGGCACTTCCAGGGAGTGTCGATGGTTGATGGAAGAGCCAACACCGTATATTCGTTGAGTTCGCACGTTAGCACTTTTGACTTTACGTCTGGCCACATGCTTCGTCATGAGCTCTCCAGTTAAAAAAACATTCGGCGCTTATTCCGCGCAGCATTCAAGGAGCCCCCCCCAGCTATCGTTTATAGAAACAACTGCGCTGTGGGCCGCAAGTTCGAAGCTTCTAAACAGGTTACGCGGGAGTGGTGGTGGCAGCAAGACAAAATTTTCAATTGTGATGTCAAACGAAGCGGTTACAGTTGGTATGCTATCCAGAGCTAGAGTCCAATCTTGCAGCGTATATCACCGAAATACATGATTTGAAGTGGAGGCGAGTAGTACAGCCAGGCAATAAATTTTCGTTTTTGAAAGCATCTACCGGTATGTTGTTTTTTTGTTTGTTGTTGTTGTCTTTTTTGTTTTTTTTTTTCGGGACATGCGATTTGTGCAGGTCGACTTGCATTCAAGTCGACTTATAATCATGCAAGTATGACATTGTCGCTTGCAAAGGGAATGTTGGGAGAGCCAAAATTTGCGATTCAGAAAGGTGGTTTTTTGCAAACAAGACATTTTTATGAAGGTCATCAATTTTTTCGACTGCTCAATTAGTATCCGGGCCATTTTACAGGCCCCACGACTCAGTAAAATCAGTAGGCAACTGCATCTAGAACTGTGCTGGTCTTTCATTTTCTAGTTTGTTGTTAATGCTCAAAACCACAAGCCTTACCTGGGTGACCAATGCAGCCAAGTATGTCGCCTCTCCTGAGTTTTGAATTGACCTTGGCAAATGCTTCTTCTGAGCTATAATACCTAGAGAGAGAGAAAGCAAGCCATTATTGGACATGCTCAGAAAAATAATCATTACAAAAAGATGCCCATCTGTGGCAATTAATTTAACGTTCAGCTGCCCGCAGCTGTGAGTATTTAAGTGTGGCATGACAGTGACACTGACGGCGCACTCAAATCGAAAACACTTGTGGCTACACATGATGCTTGAATCAGTGCGGTAAGCGTCACTTCAAAGTAATGAAGTATGCTAAAGGTCCTTTTGCACAAGTAGTCAATGGCATCGATATTGCTAGTCATCATGTACAGTATGTTAATCCAACGTTGGTTCAACATCTTTCTCTTCTTTCTTTACCTCTACAGACCTCAGAGCAACAAATAGTGTGACCTAACCTTTCATGAAGCAAATGTACGAAGTGGCTCCATTTGTTGATTTCTGCATTTGTTTACCTGTGACTAAATCTAAATCCCCACTTTAATCCCATCGTCTCCTCCAAGGAAGTCACACCAGATGTTTATTTGTGAGCAACAGCAGAACCTCCTTAATTCGAAGCATGTCAGATTGTGCAAACTAATCAAGCAAGTTTTGAACTGATTTGAAATCAAAGCGAAACAAATAGCTAAGCACAAAATGCTGTTCAAGTGACTGCAGTATGTCTAAGCCACTATTACTACTACGAAAAAAAAATGTAGACATCAGGGAACAATTTACTTATAACGAGAGTTCTTCAAATTCGTCATGCTTGTTGCAGCACTCCTTATCGTCCGAAATTTGACTACACAACTTTGACATTTGCACAGCATCACTGCATATCTCCCTCTATCTAACTTAATTAGTGGCAAAGCTCACTATTCACTAGAGCTTCTACAGCAAAAACTCGTTAAATGAAACTTCAAGGAGTCAGAATATTCAAATTACCCTAAATCTGAATAACTGAATCACTCCAAAAATACTGCCAAGAACTGCTCACATCACGGTAAATTTACTCGGCAAATAACCAGGCAATGGTTGCCCAATTGAGACGAGAACAACGCAGCAATAACTGTTTTTCAAGCTTCCATCAATGCTTCACTATGTGCATAGTGTCGGGAGCATCGCAGCAGAACTGCTCCAAAATCATCAGAGCCTCTCATATCCTTCATAGTGTGACCGCTAAAGAGTTGTTACCGTGTCCCACTCATCATAAGCGACACCTTAACATACAATGCTGCTTCACTGTGCAAAGAGCAAACAATAAGTGATGAGTGTGTAGTTTTGGCGTATGGATGCAAGCGAGGAAAATGGCGCTGAGGCAGCAAGACAAAATCATTGGGGAAAGGGGGGTGAGAGTGAAAGAAAACACCAGTGACATGCCAATCTCAAGCTCTGCGCTCAGATGAGTCTGGTTAGCTGCCTGATGTTGGCTGGTCGAAAAACCGTCATTACGGCCCAGCAGGAAGCTCGGAAAAGAGAATCTGGAACTGAGTTGTCACACTACTTGGGGCTGTGATCATCATCACATCTGCTTGTTATCGCACCTGCCATCGCTCAGCTTTTCAGCAGGGCTATTTCAATGATCTCTTGCCTTCCCAGTCATATTTTGATGTCACCTGCCATCCAAATTGGGTGGAGTGAGGCCTGTAATGTTGGAATTAGAAAATTTCTGACGTCACAGAGTTATACATAAGCTTTGGCTGGGACCGAGCCAGCAGTTAGTATTATCCAGTAATAAGGGTCGAACTAGGCTTATACTGTGAAACAAGGGGATGGTCAACATTGAATGCCTGAACTTGGTAATGCGGCACAGGTCTAAGGCATGTATCGAGCATGTATGATACCTATCAGTATACATAACCTAGCTCCAGTTGAATGCATCACAGTTTTCATCTTTGCTAAGCATCTGTTATTTTTCGTGACTGTGAAACACTCCAGAAACCGAGGTTCCCACTGTTCCCCCCAAAAGACAGCACCACATCACAGTAATGATATGTTTCGTGACCGTAATAGTAGGTGTCCCAGCTAACTTGGACCAAGGGTTTAAAAAATATGGTTTGCCCTAGCACAGTGAAAACAATTCAGAGATGTTCAAAGTCGCTTATGCTAACCTCCAGCATTTTTTTCGTTCACTTCAGCTGATTATTTAGGACTAATTAGCTATTTTTTAATTACTGGCTTGAGAGAAAAAGTGTCAATGCAAAAGTTGTAGATCTTCTTGATACGTTGTTTCCATCACTCTACGACTTTCACCACCCTATTCATAGGCCTTCAAAAAATGCTGTCACATGACCAGCTGTTATTTTAAATCATTCGCCAAGTGCGTACAACCCGGTTCTTCGTAGAGCACGGCCCAGAAAAGCGGGTTTTGTTATCTCGGACGTGTCTCGAGACTTTTAAGTGACGCCGCAGTCACAAGGAAGTTCTTTTTATTGCGCCAGGCGTCATTTTCAGCTGGTAAAAATATCACTTTACGTAAAAGCTAGTTTGATGGAAACAACGTAGCTACCTGTTTTTCGAGAAGATTTACAGCTTTTGCACTGACACTTTTTCTCCCGAGCCAATAATTAAAAACAGTTAATTAGTCTTTACTAATTAATAAACTGTAGTGAACGAACAGAATACTGGAGGTTAGCATAGGCGACTCTGAACATCTCTAAATTTCTTTCACTGTGCTAAGGCAAACCATATATTTTAAAACTTCGTCCAAGTTAGCTGGGACACCCTACATATACAATGCATGCCGCAGTAGAGAATACTGCATTAACTTTAATCACAATTTCAACGTGTGCACACATCTCCACACGCAGGCACTTTTGCATAAAAATGCCACCATTAAACCTGAGAGAGAAGCCATGAAATTCTTCTCAGCAGCACTACAAAAGCATCAAGCAAGGGAAAGCCTAAACCTTGGAAGCATAACAGAAGCCCAGCAGTTGACAGAGGGCACCACTAAAGAAACTGAGAAAGGACTCACGAGGCATTGGCCATGACTTGAATCTTGGTGCCCTCGCCGCGCAGGTCGTAGAAGATGAGCTTGGCACCTGACTGACGCTTAGCATGCACCCGGCCGGACACTGAGAGCCGCTCATCGGTCAGTACCTGACCCGCCTGCAGGCCACTGTAGCGCTCGACAAACTCCGTTAGGGAGATGGACACATGGAACTTGTGCGGGTAAGGGTCCTCGCCAGCTTCACGCAACTGTGCCACCATGGCCGATCGGATCCGGAAGAATTCCTGAACAAGCAATAAGAAGCCGGTGTAAGGTCAGACACTTCAGTTTTCTCTGAACACTAATACCCGTGTCACACGAACAATCAAAAACTCTTTCACCTAAGCGGTCTTTTAGCGAGTTGAAAGACTTTTATTCAAAAGGAGTTGCATAGCCAACACAGGGCGCTGGCGATCTCTTTTTAGTGTTTCCTATCGTGGACGCTATCGAAAGCGTGGCGCTAGATCTTGAAACAAAACCACTCAGAATAAACCGACGTATCACAACACATAAATGAAATACGTGTGCTATTACACACTGCCCATTGTAAATTTAGCTACACTATGTTCACAAATGTTAAATTAAACAAGATGGTGCGCATCCGCATCGGCGGTTAGCGTCACATGATATCTTCCAACTGCTTACAAAAGTTCTGCAGAAAAACAATATTATTACGCCTAGTTAACCTTCTGTGAAGCATAAAACTCTTTTTTATAACGTATAAATGTGGCACCAAAATGCCCTTTTGCTTCCTTTATTTATTAAAAGATAATTACTGGTGTCCACAGGGTTGGAGGCTACACCTTTTCAGTCATAAAATCTTCGCTTACGGAAAAGACCACTTCCGAAAACCGGTAATCGACGCCCACCTCTGGACGCAGCACCCAGACCCACGCATCGCAAGAGGTGAGCGCATTCACAGTGTCAACAGCCGCTCGCTGACTCGGCTGCACCGAGCAATGATCCTCCGTGCACGCATTGGATATGTGTGGCCTGGGGAACGACAGATGCGCCACGGACTTGCCACCAGTGACGTGACGGCTGTGGCCAGGTAGAAACTCTCGAACATCTTCTACTGCACTGCGCCGGGCTAGCCGAACCACGACGTGAGTTGCTGGCGGCTTACAGAGCACAGGGGGTAATCCCGGACAGCGTAGATGTGCTCCTGTGGCCGCCGGGCAGTGCACGCGTCCGCGAGCGAACACACATGAGCCTATGAGAATATATCGAACAGACGGGCTTGATGACCTGCCTATTCCACCTCGCCAGATAGTGCGCGCTGTGACTGAACGCTCCACGTGTGCTGTTTCGGACAATATCGGCCGATCGCCCATGACTGCCATCAGTGTTTTGTACAGTGTGCAAGTGCATGCGTAGTGAACAGTTGCCTGGACGCAGAGCTATTGTGGAGACCCGCCCGATGTGCCGAGTGCTCAGTGAACTAAGACATTTGCGGGTGGGCCTCAAGCAAACTACTGTATACTGTACCATAGTGTATATATTTCTTTTATTTTTACCTACCCTTTTCTTTCTCCCTATCGCTCACCTCTTTGATTTCCTCTACCTTTTCCTCGCTATCTCTTTAATTCCGCCGCCCCAGTTCAGGTGCTTCAGATATCAGATAGCAGATACAGGGGCTGGCAAACCTCCTTTCTTTCCTTTTGTATATACAATAAATAACCACTACTACCACCACCACCACTTCTGAAAAGGCGGTCGTGTGTCTGCGGATGAAACTCTTTTTGAAGAGGAGTCTTTTTATTCAAATGCCTTTACAGTGCCTGTGTAACATGGGTATAAGACCCGTAAAAGGCCCATCACGCAGGAATGCAGCCTGAAAATGAATGACTCTACAACAGCTCTTGTCAATTGTAAGAATGCACGCATGTTTCTCTAGCAGGTGTGTAGTATCAACCAGGCTTACACAAAGAGAAAAGCAAGCAAAGATAGATAAGAAAGCAATACAGTCGAACCCGGATATACCGAACCTGGATAATTCAAATTTTGGTTATATAGAACTCACGGAATATCCCATTGAAAATCCCATGTAGAAGTATAGGAAAGCTGCGTCATATATCAAACTCAATTTCACTGGTCGTTCGATATATCGAACTCTGCATCATGCAATGGACGGTGCGCCTTCCCCAAAGACGATCGCATCACCCTAGGCCGTTTGCCGCGTGATGTTTTCCAGCCACGCGCGGAAGGAATTAGAGGGCACAGTTCGAGGACAGCTTGTCTAAGGCAGCGCTGCGCCCTTTCCCCAAATGCGCCTGCATCTATGGTGATCGCTGCCGTGCACCAGCATGTGACGTTTGCGAGGCATGTGCGTGAAGGAACGAAAGGGAACCAATGCAGCCGTGGTGTTCAGGAGGGGAGAAAAACGCGATAGAGAGAAGCGCAAGGGTGTGCCCACTCTTCTGCCAAGCTTTATCTCTCTCCTTCCTCTCTCTTTCCTGGTCTTCGTTCGCAGCAGCACGCACTACGCATGCGCGGACAAGCCAGCTTAGCCCGTGGCAGACACTTTCTCCAGTGTGTGTTGTGAACGCTCTGCGCGCGCGGCGGCTGACGTGCGATGCGCGTCTCGTGTCGTCGTTCTGCACGTGCATAAGCTACAGCGGCTGCGGACGCTAAGAAGCAGCAGTTTCTTTCTTTTTTTTTTTTTGCGGGAGTCGTTCATCCTTGCCGCCGTGCTGAACGTGCAGAGTAGCGTATGCTATTCCGGCTGCGGACGTTAAGAAGCTGCTATGTTTTTTTTTTTCTTTTGCGAGAGTCTTCCTTACTTATCGTGCTGAACATGCGGCGCTGCATAAGCCATGGAGGCTGTGGACATTAAGAAGCGGCAGGCTTTATTTTTTTTTTTTTGCAAGTCATTCAGTCTTACATGTGTGTGTGTGTGTGAAAAGTTTATTGCAGGGAGCAAGCTTGAGATAACCGGGGCAACCTCTCACAATCGCTAGGTGGGCTCCTCATTAAAAGCTCGCGGGCAGCTGCGATCATGACACCAACTTTTAGCATTGTTTGCTTCAAACGGCATTTGCAACTATCACGCTTCCAATGATTTTGTGGCAGCGGACTACGCTCGCCCCAAGTGAGGCGTGATAAATCGAACCAGGCTTGTGCAATCAAGCCAGCACGGGCAATGTGCCAAGTTCGCTCCCTGCCATCACAGGATCTATCAAAAGTATAGTCAAAAGATAAACACGCCATGACGTTATCGTGGCGTAGCATCTTGGCGCGCTGCCAATAAATGAGCCGTGGATGCGCCGATCAAAATGGAGGGATGCGCCTCCGAACTTTTTTTTTTCAAATTCTCGGGGGCAAAAGTGGGGGTGGGTTCATTATGCAAATGGGTTGATTACGCGAGACAAATACGGTATCATTTTTCACGATCGCAAGTGGCGTCTGAAGCAGATTTCTGTATATCGAATTATCGATATATAGAACTATTTCGCGATCCCCTTCGAGTTTGATATATCCGGGTTCAACTCTATTCCTATGAATGAAAAGCATACCATCACTGACCTAGTAGCTGAAGGTGTTTCACCACATCTCCATGCCCATGCAAAATAGTTGTAAGTAAAAGCTCGTTAATTCGAACTTCACGGGACCGGGAAAAAAGTTCAAATTATCCGATGTTCGAATTATCGAATGGCCTCGAAAAAACTGACAAGAACCATTTGTATTACAGTAAATGTACCGTAGTTAGTCGCGTAACGAACTCGCTCGCATAATGAACCCACCCAGCCCCGATTTGTGCCTACGAATCTGAAAAAAAAAAATAATAAAGGCGTCAGTCGTTAGCGCATCCCTCCGTTTCGCACTGTCACGGTCCACAACACATTTCTTGGCAGTTCACCAAGATGCTACGCAGCGATAACGGCGTGTTTATCTTTGGACTTCAGCTCCAGCAGGGGGGGGGGGGGGGGGGAGTGAACTTGGCAAAGTTCCAGCGCTTGTCCGGTTGTGCAAGCCTCCTTTTCAGTATGTTTGCTTTATCATGCTATGAGCGACTGGGGCGGGCACCGTCTACTGCCACACTCCAATCATTGGAACGAGCAAAGCAGCAAGCGGCTTTTGAAGCGAACGGCGCTAAAAGCCGGCGTCACTATCGCGGCTGACTTGCCTGCTTCCGTTGACAACTGATGGATGAAAAGATAGAAGACTATCGCAAAAAAAAAAAAAAAAAAAAAAAAAAGTTTAACTTATAGTGCCCGTTCGATATCATAGCCTTTCATGGGCATTGGCTGGGACCGCGCAGACAGTACTTATCCCTATTTCCAAATTAACAGGGTTGGAATTAACGAGTATATAGTTGCGAGCTACGGAGGTTGCGCAGAAGAGAGAGCAGGCAGCCACCGCCGCGGCCATGCCCTCCCTCCAATGCCACCGGCCGCCGCGCCGGTCATGGCGCCATTTACGTTTTACCCACTCTTCTATGGTTTTACCTGGTTCCATCATCTGCCCCTGTTTTGGACATGCGCAGCCTCTAATTATGCCTTTCTATCGCGGAGGTGTTTCTTTACCTTTCTTTCTTTTTTTTTTTTTTTTGCCGCGTGATGTGCGGTGGCGCGTAGTTTGAATTATCTGTAGCGGAACCGACTCGCATTCAAATTAACGGGCTTTTTTATACACATATCTCTATGGAGCTTGGCCGGACCAAGTAGTGTAGTTCGAATTATCCGAAAACTCGAATTATCGTGGTTCAAATTAACGAGCTTTCATTGTATAGCACTTGGCATGTAAAACTCCTTTCAAAAGAGCATGGTGGTAAAAATTCAATTGCTTCTTGCTCTTTCTTTTTTTTTTTTTGCCTACTGCAGAACATATCATTAAAATCGTTATATATACTTTACGTTATTTCAGGAGTGCTTGTTTTGGATGTATAAAATCAACATGCAGCAGCATAACTTCTTGGCAGATAAAACTCCAGCACATATCACCAACAGCTTTCTTGACAACTTATCAATACATGGTGAACGAATCCAGAAAGCAATGCCCCTTTGTTTTCTTCACTTAGAGAAAGAAATTTAAGAAATGCAGCACTTGACTAAATCAAATAAAAAGGACTACTAATGACAAGTGAAAACTAAAAATAACAAAAAAAAAGATATTGCGGCAAAGTAATAACTTCTGCCACTTTAACTGCACCTTGTGGATTATAAGCAAAGAATGGGAAGTGCTTAACTTGAGCTCATGGCAATCATGCACTGTCATCACCGTACTCCTGCAAGGTTTAAATCTAAAAGCTTAAAATAAGATAAGCCTGCAGCCCAAAAGAAGCTGCACAAACTGAGGTTTGTGCCATGCCTCGAGGAAAGGGGTCATTACTGCCAAGTTGTGCACACAGCTGCCTCCATAGGGGCGCCGCACAACTGACATCAGATGAACAAGCTCTCCATGTTGTCCATTTCCAAGAGCATGGCATCCAGCAGTGCCTGCATGAAGCTTTACAGGATTCATCCCAAAACATGATCACCACTCACATGCAAGGAGGAGCAAAGATATGTGGAGGTGACATTCAATTTTGAACATTAACATGCAAGCATTAGATGATGCTGCAAGACTGCACACGTTATGCACTTTGCAAGTTTCGAGTTAACTGACCAAGTAGCTAATCTTGATGGGTTATGGAAACCAACTAGTGTGAGCCAGACAAGTTCCAATCTTCAGTACGGAGCATCAGGCACTCACATTCGGATCCATGGTCTCCTCATCTTTGGCGTCAGACAGCGCAACATTGTTGGCAATCGGGGCAGCAGCAGCTGCAGCAGCCTTCAAGGCCTCAGCCCGCTCAGCTTTCTCCTTAGCTTTCTGCTCGGCCTTTTGCCTGCGCTTCAGCTCACTGCACACAAAAAAAAAATATTCCGCATCAGCCGCCAGGCAGGAATGCAAGAAGCCATATGAATAATGCAAAATGTTCGCTCCGTACCTGCAGCACATGACCCAGCAGAATGGAATCAACCACCACCAGGTGAGAGCCACTGACAAAGCCAGCAAAAGGTGACAAGACATAATGCCGTAACTAGGACACCAATTTTTCCACAATTCCGAGAAGAGTTGCAGAACGAAGCATCTTTTTTTTTGTAGGATTGTTTGTTAGCAGCTATATTTTCCGTGGCTATTAACGGGAAAGACGGAATAATAGGAATATGATTACTAATAATCTTAATTCTGGTAAAGCTTACAATTTCTGCTGATGCTTTGACCCTCCTGCTCCCTCCCTTTGCTTGAACAAGCGAGCACGCTAAGTGTGGCAGCTCATGCTTGCACCCTTCATAACACATGTTACCAGAAGCGACAAAAATATCTTTAATTTGAAGTTTTATCCACAGTCCGTTTCGGTGGCTTCCTCTTTTGTACTGATATCAGACGCTCTGAGAACAAGGGCGAGTGGGAGCCACCAGAGCAGATGTGGAAATCACTTCAACACTCTCAAGAGACCACTCAATCACCATGGGGGCATTGAGTTAAACCAGAATGAATCTTCAAGTGAAGGAGACGCCAAGCACTACCTAATGCTGAATAACTGTCACCTTAATTTTAGTGGCTGCAAAGATCTGTAGCAGGCAAGGCAAGTTTCAGAGATAAACTTATTTTATGCATGTTCAATTTCCCATAGAATTATGACAGCTCCTTTAACATAGACCTTATAGATTTTAAAAGTTTCCACTGCAAAAAAAATGTAAAAAGAAATCATGCAACTATTACTGAAATCACCGAATAAAAGGCAAATGCCACAAGCAGGATTGGAAGCAGGCTCAAGTGTTTTAGGAAGCGCTCAGGAAGCAGTAATAACGCCATTCTGGACCAGCTTTCGAGCAGGTTTTTCTTGCCTACACCCACATATCTGACAAGACAAACGGCCAAAACCTGTAAAGGTGTCTAGAATATCTCAGATGACCCGAGCAACAATTAGAAACAGATTCGCAGAAAGCAAAATGGTTGCTTGCGCACTTCGTAACTAATAACCAAGTTTAACCTGAAGCTCTTGACAATTTTGATTTGACAGATTCAAATATGGAATCTATGACTTCTACATACTGAAGTGCCACTGCCAGGTCTGATTTCGCAACAACGAGCAGCACATTTCCGGCCTTTATATTAACCATGTTCTTTGATCCTACTCCTGTGCTTAGCACTAGTGCTTTAAGAGAGGATAGACAGCACTGAAGAGTAGTATTTTCTTTTTTCAGCTTCTTTACCTCACTGCCTTCTGTCACTAGCTACCGTTTTTGCCTTAGAGATGCTGAGGCTTTCTGAATTTCTATATGTTGACAATAGGCCCTGTATGACTTTCCAACACCCTTGAGAAGGTTTCTAGTGATTGGCACCTTCGATTTATCACCCCCATAACACTTCAAATATGCTTCAGGCTGATGTAGACTTGACCTACTTGTTACTGAGAAGGAAGTTCGAAGGCAAACTCTGCTTGTTTTCACAGCAGAAGCATTAGAACAAGCCTTGTAGTTCATTGTCGCCGCAGAAATTTTGCTATGGCTTAAGGTATTTTGCAGTGTTTACTTCGCTCACTACTCTCGAATTGGTTTATTGGTTTGGTTTGGGATTTAATGGGTCCCAAAGCAACCCAAGATATAAGAGACACCAGGCTGCGGAAATTTCAACCACTTGAGGGTTCTTTAACATGCAGTAACATCACACAGAAAACGGCCGCCTTGCTTTTCGCCTCCATCGAAAAGCAGCCGCCAAGGCTGGGATTCGATCCCGCATTCTTGGGCAGAGTAGTCGAGTGCTCTAACCATTGCGCCACCACGGCGCAGCTCGCTACTCTCGCTTCCTTCCCTATTGATGATTCTGAAGGCTGGGAGAAGGTGCTATGTCCCACGCACAGAACATCAGAACATTTTTAATGTAGTAGCATTACTACCTGCATTCCTGGATTTTACGGAGGTGGCTCTAAACCGTTCTTTGAGCAAAAAAAATATTCACAGCCAGTGGGTTCCGAACCCAGGTCGAGATAGATCAGCTTCACTGGCCACTGCATTAAAACACTGCCTCATCTTGGTAGCCAGTTTCCTCAAGAGCAAAGCTGACAGTCTCTCATGCTGCACCTCAGATAACATTTCCTTTGTCACCTTCACCCACTCTGACAAAGTTGCACTAAAGACCTTAATCAAGCTTCCTCCATATTAACAAAAGCATAGAGCACCTACAGCTACCCTCGCATGAAGTTGGGGATGGCAAATAAACGTATCAGTTCCGAGCTCAACACTGAGAGGCTAGTTCTATCCTTGCCGCAACTCCAACAGAATTTAAATACTTCGCTAAATATGGCAAGATGTAGCAGAGCAAAGCTACACGAAGCAAAACTTAGCTAAATGGGTGCTAAATAATGCTTCTCCATGCACGAGGGTGAGTAAAAAATTATCCACAATGTTTCTGTAAATCTTGCATTCTCCACTGACCTCTGTTAAGTTATTGTTATGCTGTTGTAGTCCTGCTATAAAATTTCTACCATATTTCCTCCATTTGTCTTCCTTTTATTGCAAATAGATCATGCCTGCTCCATGAGAAGCTTGCACCAAAAAGGAACAATGAGCTGTGATACAGTTTTTGCGGTCACAAGGTATATAATATCAGGGGCTGCAGTCCAGCAAAGTCTTTTGGCACAACACAGGAACAGTGTCTTGCCACGACGGAGTGTTTACGAATGGATTCAAAAATTCGGAAATAACTTAATGAATGTTACGCATGAGGAAGGAGTCGGACGACTATCTGTGGCCACAAATGACAACGTTGAACATGCATGCAACATGGCTCTATTAAGACTTTCGAGTGACTATTGATAAAGTGGCACACTGTCCGCAAATTAGTCATTGTTCTCCCTACGAAATCGTCCACAACAGACTTGGGTTTCATAAAGTCTGTGCAAGATGGGTCCAAAATCAACTCAAAGTGCTGCGTAAACAAACACGCTTGAACACCTGCCAAAAACATTTGGATCGCTAGGTTAATGACAGTGATGGCTTCTTAAGACAGAATCATCACTCCGTACAAAATCTGGATGCACCAATAAAGCCAGAGGGCCAGAGGGTAAACAGCAGAGTACGGAATGGAAACATCAAATATCGCCCAGCAACAAAAAGTTCAAAACCTAATCATCCACAGAAAAACTGATGTTTACCGTATTTTGGGACGTAAAAGTACCAGTACTGGAACATTATAACAAAAGAGGCACAACAATAAAGAGTGCGCGTTAGTGTGATGCTTATTGACAAACTAAAGCCTGCAATTCGAAGGTAGCGTCGATGACTACAGTCGAAAGGTGCTGTGCTATTGCATGACCCTGCCCGTCCACATTCTGCTGCCCACATCAAGAAAAAATCCGGAAGCTAAAGTTTAAATCAATGGCTCATCCTCCATATAGCCCTGGTCTTACCCCTTCTGACTACCACTTGTTTAATCCATTCAAAAAGGCATTAAGAGGCCGTCGATTCACCTCGCACCAAGTGAAGGATGTGGTGTACGCGTGGCTCACTGTTCAGCCGAAGACATTCTTTTCTGAGGGCATCAGGGAGCTTGTGTAATCGTGGACTAAGTGCGTTGAAAGAAAAACAAGAAGACTATGTTGAAAAACAATGTCGGGTTCAGTTTCTTCTTTTGTATTGCAACAGACATTATAGCTACATTGTGGATAACTTTTTACTCAACCTCGTATATCCGTGTTTAGCCAAGATAAACCCCTGCTTAACTTTTCCGCAATTGATTCCCTCTGGTTACTAGCGGCTTGTTTTAAATTTACTTGCGAACAAATGCTTATTATGCTCCATGCTTCTCTAGTTCATTAAAATTTTGTTGGTATTAAGCCAAAAGTGAGATGCATTATACTTCTACCACCAGTATGCTGCATCATTGCAACTATGGTGGCTCCCATAGCGCGGACATGCATGCGCTTCTCATAATTTCTTAACTGAAAAATAGATCAGATCATATTTTTGTAGGCAGTAGAATGGTCCACTGTGCGGCAAAAAACCATGCTCTGCTAAATTTGATGCCAGAAAATCAAGGCAGCTGGTTTGAAGTCGTTATGGAGCAATATTTCATTTTGGAGCAGGATGGAGCAGAGACAGCAGCTTGGAGCAGAATAGAGAAAATGGAACAGCACTTGCACCCGTGCACAAGGATTGGTGACTGAAAATATTATAAGGCATGCGCAATAGTAGCATTATTTCGCTGCTGTTCCTGACAGCAAGAATTGCTCCACCACATGCGCTACTTGTTTTTTTTTTTCTTCTATTTCAGGTAATGATACCTGCAACAATGAAACTAATAAGCCACAGTCACAAATAAAATTAACTGCATTGTGCACATACTTTTGTACTGCATAAACAGCCTCCAAGTATAGGGGATTTATAAAGCAGCAAACAGCACTGCGACATACATGACCTCTGGACCTCATTCTACCATGCGTTAAGCTAGTCAAAGAGAAGAGCACACAAAAAATATGGAAATGATAACACAAGTGCCCCAACATTCAGATTCTTTCTCTAATAAAACATGTTTGACAAATAAACAAACTATTACAAGCCAGTACTCAATCTCCCTCCTACTAAAACTACTATACTTCTTGTGCTCATCAAGTGTACTGAAGTCAAATACAACTCAAGAATTAGGCAGCATGCCCCTCAAAGGATGATCTCAAATCAATGCTGTTGACCTGCTGTCATGATGCTGCTGACAACAGCCTTGCACCTCGTGGTCTGGCATCACGAGGGAACGGCAAGTGCAAGGCACGAGTAAGTCAATGCCCCCGCAAGTCACATTCATGTATACTACTCAGAAACGTTTGTTGAAACCCAACAATCTATAACTGCAACATGTCGCATTTATGCCAGTAATGATGAGAGCATAACAAAGTAGTGATTTCTTTTAATTATGCCTGCCTTCAGCTGAAAACAATTGTAATGATGACAATAGGTTTAGTGCATCACACAAAACAGCACCCGAGTTATAAATTTGCAATCAACACATCAGTAGTCCAAGGCAGTGCAATTTACCTCAGAGAAATTAGTTTTGTTTTAGTTAATTTTACTTCCATGAGTCCCATAAAGCTCCCTTAGCTGAGGAATTATTACAAAGCTATAAAGCAAATACACCAGTAAGTTGCTATTAGTTATGGCCCTCTATCTCTTCAGACTGTGCTATGATAATAGAAACAAGAACAGATAGTGGCTCCAAAATATGCTCGCAAACTGAAAGAATGAAACAAAATCTTTGCAATAAGATGAAACGTGTGAAGCTTTTGATAGGATGACTGAACGTTGACAACATGGTGGTTCCTGCCGTCTACTGTGGATACTGAAGCTCAAAAGTAGCAATTTGCCCCTTGGCATCTCCTAGTGCTCTAAAAAAATGCTGACACAGTGAGTCAGTCACCAACCTCGCACGAGCAGAAGCCACCAATGTCCTTGGTTTACATATGTGACCTGTGCTAGCAGAAGGAACCACTGGCAGCACCAAGGAACTGTGCCGTCGCAGTGTCTGGCAAAGAGTTCTCAAGGCCATCATCGTCACCTGGAGGCATGCCAGAAGAGAATGAATGGCTGGCTACGACTACATCCTTACAGCAAAGGAAAGCCTGCATCTAACTTCATATGTGAAAATAGAACACAAGCCGGACCATGCACACATTCAGAAGGGCGAAGATTATGAATGTGAGCCCACAGTGTTGCCTGCAGCAGCTTTCAACTCCCAGCGCAGGCAAGGCACAGGTAACTTGGCTCACGAGTCATCTTCTCGGCCACCCACTCAGATCCGATCACAATAATGGTGGCCTAAACCCACGTACCCTCACACTCGCAGCAGCTCGCTACATGAACACAGGCTCACTCACACTCGCAGACGCTCACATTCACTCACACTGGTCCAAGGTTGTCCATGTAAATTTCTAAATTTTATTATGTGGCCAACACAGGCCACAAGGGCAACAGAGGCTCTGAGAAGACCCTCCACAGTCAGCAATGTCAAAGCCAGTAACAACAATTATAGCAGAGTCAAGACTATAGCAATTCCTGGCTCTTGGTGGGATGTAGCTGTGTCTGTGCGCGCTTTTATTTTCTTTTGCTCGCATCTTGGCACTTTTCGTGGCACGTTCAAGGTTGTTTTAGCTTGTACTAGCAGCTACTGCTTTTAGTCACAATAGTTATCTAACAGAAACAGTATTGATTCAACCTCACACACATCTACATACGAGGGGCTCATATCCACTCGTACTCTCAAAAGCTCATGCTCTAGCAGACCACCAGTTCTCAGTTCTGCACACTAATGGCGAATTCGAGTGGGAGAGCAGGCGCACTCGAGAGCACTTCGAAAGTGCTCTCAGACAAGCGGGTGCCCTCCAGTAGTAGAGCAGGAGTAGAATCACTGGCTTCCAATGGTAGAGGAGGAGGGCTTTTCCCCCGGTGAGAGCACCCGAGAGCACTCCCGGCTGCTCTCTCATCAAAAGCGAGTGTAGACGAAGTCACATGGCATAAAGCGTCATATCCACGCTATCTTTTTTTATTTTTCCCTTGAGTCGGCGACGCTCAAAATGGCGGCTGCAAAGCGTCGCCGCTCGGCAAGCTCTTCGGAATCAAGCAAATTTGCGTCAGGAGTAGAAAGCATTGCTCAGGTGCTGTATACATGTTTGAGAGTCGTTGCTGGCGTCGAATGGGCCAAAGGAGGCAGATCGCCACGCTGTGAGAACAAAGGCATACAAAACAAGCGATTCTTTACGGAGCGTTGGCCACTCTTCGGGTTGCAACTGCCGCCACTGCAGGCAGGAGGAGAATGCTGGGAAGAGAAGTGCGGTCATGTGGTCGTGGTGCGCTGCTCTCGACATGCAGAGAGCGCTCCCGTGGGAAGACAGTTACACCCTCGCTCAGCGTGCTCCTGTACTGCTCTGCAATGCTCGCCACCTCTGCTCTCGTCCTCCCAACCGAATCCGCCACAAGTCCTTTCCACGCTTTCAAACGCAGCCAAAAATCCTGATTCTGATGCAAATTCGAAGCCCGGGTTGCACCTTGTGTCACTTCATGCTGCACCTATCACTTTTATTTCCACTGCTCGTGGCACAGTTCAAGCCTCCATTTCTGTCCTCTTTTTTAACATACTTAGCTAGTAGTGAAGTATTACCCAGTTATCACAGATATTGACAGGTTGTCTGGATTTATGAGATGCACATGTTCATAGTGTCACCTTTCAACAGCCCTGTGCACAGATTAATGGTATCGTGCATATGGTTTCAAGCCACAGCAGTTTGGCAGCTACAGCAAGCTAGTTTTGAGCTCAAAACTCCTAAGCACTAAAATATATTTTTGTACTTTTCGTAACGCTGGTTCGACAATAAAATGCGACCAAACAATGCTGTTTATGATGACAATCTTCAAAGTTCCCTTTTATAGAGAAAAGTTTGTTTCATGCAGCACTCCAAGAATAACAAATGAGAGCCCTAACAAAAAACTGCACAATACACCAGGCATCATGCTCAAGTTTCATATTCCCGCCTGTGCCTTCTGCAGCCAACCAAAAAATGGCAATTGATTTATGCCAGAAACAGAATACCACATAAGAGGAGTTAGCCTTTCGAGATCCCAAGCCAGGAACTCTAAATGCAGCTTTTATACTGTTTATAATTCTTAATGCTTAATTAATGCTTCACAAACTTTTCTCATACTGACAGCCACATGAAGCGTAGAACGAGTAGACAAGGTAGTATAGCAGCTTTTGCAAGGACAGAAGCTGTAGGCACAACATCCTCATCCAGCAGTTTGCAAAAACAAATTCTATGAAATGCCAGTTATGCTTCTGGTGAATTCTTAATGCCATGTGGTTACTGATGTAGAACAAACCAAGAAAATCAGTAAACAGAAATGGAAGCTATTTAATAGTGTCAACTTAATATACAACCAAACAATGTATTCTACTAAACTTGGTAGTCACAAGGCTTCCAGCTCTTATTTCACTCCCCCTAATGACACAACTCTGCATAGCAAATTTACGTATATTAACTGCACACAGAGAAGGTGTCTGCTTTATAACGTTGTTTGTTTACTGCAACTTTTCATAAATTAACAGCATCATTTATTTGGCTCAAAGTATGACATTCCACAACACTTTGCCATCATGGCCATAGGATTTTGTATATTTATCAGACTAGCAAAACGAGCGTATATGGAGAGGTGGCACTGCAAGTGCATTGAAACAGTCATTTCTAAGCAACGAAGTGACAGAGCAGAATATACAGCCACTGACAGCAACATCCTGGTATGTGCACTTCAAAGAATATGCAAACCTCAGGAGTCAAGAAGTAAACAAAGCCCCTAGCAATGTCTTTCACACTACTTGCTTCATGGCCCTTCTGTTGATCCAGTGTAAAAGATTAGGCCTACTCCTGTAATTTAAGAAAATTTGCCAAACAATTAGCCTTTACTAAATTATCAGGTGCCTGTGGGCTGATAATTTAAGGCAATCATATCTGCCGCAGATGAGTGGTGGCACTGTCACTGACTGGGCCCTGCAGTTAGTTTGCTGCATTAAGCAGGATGTTATGATGTGAGCCCTGTTATCGCGACCTTTCATAATCCACTTAATTCAACAGATCTTATGCTCAGTTGACATTAGCAGCTCTTTAAAAACTTAAAAAAAAAAAATAATAAGTAGTGCACTGTTTGAGAATGGTGGCAGCCATCCTGGAGAATTTTTCTGGCTCACAGAACAGATTACCCAACACATAATGGCAAAGTGTGAGTGTGTAAGCACTTGCAGAAAACAGTTTTACAATATGTTTAAGCTGCATGCAACAAGACAAACAATGAATGCCTAACCTACAAATGCATACAGAAATGCTGAAGAAACAAGTGAATATTTCTCTGCAAGTCCTGGTATGCAGGGCTTGAAGCCTGTTATGCGGAGCTTGAAGCGCTAACCACATATGGTGATGACGCGTGGCAACACATGGCGTGATAAGCCGAGAGCTACCAAACCACTGTCACTCATAGCGTCACTCAGGCCCTGTGTTTGAATAAAATTTTGCCCATCACCCAGATATAGCTCACATGACTAGCCAATACCAGAAGACATTGTGGGTAGTACATGTGTGTCATCTTTGAAGCAAAGTTTAGCGAAGTCTCAGCAACGAAACTGCCAACACCCACTTCATCATTAACTATGCAAAGACGGTTCCACAATTGTCAACGACTCATCTCATGGGCCCTTTTGCTCAGGAACCAAAGTGTACCCATTACTGGGGCCTGTCTGTACTACTGTGACATGGGCTAAAATAATTTATAAAGTCCCTAGACAGTTATAATACGCAATGCAATTTGCCTGACGAACATGAACCAGAAGAAAACAAAAACTTTTTTAAGCATTTCTCATGCATTGCTAGTCTCTCTACACAATACCCATTACTTCACAAGGCATGACAAAAAGGGCTCTTGGACAAAAACAAATCACTAGCCCACAAACCGAGACGCTATCCCCATAGCGACTAGTGAGAAGATGTCGTAGAATACTACAGCACTACAATTAGAACACTTTCACAACAAATAAATAGCACCCAATGCGCAATGTGGATTCTAGACTTGATGGGGCTCTTTATTATGCGCCGCCATCATAAAGCACACGGGAATCTTTAGCATGTCGCCACCATCGAAACACAGCTGGGATTTGACCTACGTCCCCAAGCTCAACAGCCAAACAACCACGAACCACCGCAGCAAGTTCCCAACGAGCTTTTTTGTTTCCACGTGATTTATGAGCTGCAGCAGGTGTTCACAGAAAACTAATACTGAAAATTTAACTGATGCCTCTCATAAGCAGTGTGTTGTCAAATTCTGAAGATCATGTCTTTTTTATTTTTTTTTACTTTGTGCATCAAAAATAACACGTCTCCTTTAAGCAACATTATACTTGTTGGTATTTAGCTGCACTACAAATTGATTTTACCTCCTGTTAGCTGCTTTCTTTTTACAATGAGAACAATTCAACCTGTGATGAAAACATTAGTACTACCGCCCAACTTTTCCCTTACAATATACGATTTTATTTTGTACAGGGCTAGTCAAAGGGGAATGATGGGGTAAACCAACCAAAAAGTCAATAGAGAGATTTAGTATACCGTGATCTGCAATCCGCCACTGTGACCTTCTACCGTGCGTGGGCAGAGTGCACAAGCTGATTGGTCTCGACGTGGCAAGTTTATGTGCCGACAACTAGTAAGTTGCTCCATTATCGGCTTCAAGGAGATCTGGGCATGTGCAGGGGAGCGCGCGGTGGATTGCGGATCACGGTAAACTAAAACTCTCTAATATTTTCACTTCATCACAAAAATAATACACACTGCGGCAAGCAAACCAGTGCAGCGTGCAGCATCTCTTCAAGCAGACACTGTATAAATTGACACTTGTGGTGCTGTGACTTACTATGGAAGAAGCATTATACGTCAGAAAGAAGCATTATATGCTGTCTTGAGAACATTCTACATCATACAAGATGTAGTTTGTCAGATTTCTCTCAACTGTCATGATAAGGAACATCCTGAAGATGCAAACCTCCACAGCTCCTCAGAGGGTAAGAAACAAAATAAGAAAAACCTTTAAGAACATTTGAAGAAGATGACAAGAAAAGCAAGAGAAAAGATGGGCTTATGCTCCTGATACCTATTGAACTATGCCCCGTCGCGATGGTGCATTGGTTATGGCACTCAGCTCCTGTGCCCGAGGATACAGGATCGAATCCCGGCCACGTTGGCCGCTTTTCAATGGAGGTGAAAAGCTAGGCGCCCGTATGCTGTGCGGTGTCAGTGCAGGCTGAAAGAACCATGGGTGGCCGAAATCTCCAGAGACCTCCACTATGGCATCCCTCATAGCCTGGGGCGCTTTGGGACATTAAACCCCATAAACCAAACCAAATCTACCGAACTACTGCTGTAAACAAAAAAAAAAAAAAACATAAAACTGAAATTTCCTCAAAATGACATTTTAGAAATGTTTCACCCTAAAGTACCTTTTCATAGAAACTACTCATGCAACTAACTACACAATAGTCTGAGCCAAAAAGCTTCAGAAAACAATTAGTAGTCTTAAAAGTATGATAAATGGTAATTGTTATAATTATAATTACAAATGATGACAACCGGGAGTATTTTGTTTTTCTGCATGGTGCAGGTTTGTTCTGCATGGTGCATGGTTGTTTTTCTGCATGGTGAGACTAGCATTAATTTAGGTTCGGTTTAAAGCTGCTAATATAAGGAATTCACACAAAAAGTTTAATTGGCCCACTAATTTCTGTTACTGAAAAAGTACATTTAATATAGCCGAGTAATTTTTGGTCCTTGAGAATCAAAAGGGACAACACCGCAGAATGACTTTAAGGTCACGAGCATTAACGATTTGCTTGCTTTAAATACAAAAATATGCTGTAGTTCATGAGAGGCAAAATTGAAACCAACAAGGCCCATTTACTCTACCATAGCCCCTTAAGCCATTGATATAAGAAACAAATAGGGCAGGACCTAATACAGAACCTTTAGGCAAGGCAACAGAACAATAGCTGATTTAAGAATTAGCTATAAAAAATTTATCCCATGTGTTCGATTACTGAGGTAACATGCCTTTGACACAATAATAATTAAACTTCTTAGATGGCATATGACAACTAACTGAACTGAATTCATTGCAGAGATCCACTACTAATCAACTCTTAACACAATTTAATATCAATAATTTCCCACTTTATTACCCTCAAAACAGATTCAGTGATACGGTTTCTCTGAAAGTTCCCTTCTGATAACTTTATGATAGTGAAGATATTCAATCGAAATGATACGAATTATATAGTAAGCAACCATTGAAGAAATAGAACCAAAAGATTTCTATAACTGTTAAATAATCATGACCTCCTCCTCGTAAAGTGCACTAACTCTAGCTATTTTACTTCATCAGGAAAACAAGCCACAGCCTGGAAGAAGTAGGAGCTAGTATTTTAGAAATATCAACTATAGATTAGCTGCATGCGGTGTCACAGGCGCCATCTTTGGTCAAAGCACAAAGACCACAGGAGTTAGCAACACGCGAGAAAAACCTGTTGGCTTTCCCAATGCTTCCGGTGTCAAATATGAAAGCCATCTGAAGTTTGTGCAAACTATGCATAGCTTGGCTCATCATCACCAGCAGCAGTAGCCTGATTACACCCACAAAGGCCTCTCCCACTACATCTCCAATTAACCCAGTCCTGGGCCAGCTGTGGCCACCATATCCAGAGAAAGCACTCACCCTGTTCATATTCTTTTCGCAGAAGGAATTGAAAAACATGGCCTGTCTAGGCAATGATGTGCAATTAGTCTCCTGAGCAATGTCATCAGCAAATCTCAGATTACTAAAGTAGCCTTCAGTAGCTCTTATTTTCAACTGCTCCCTATCTAGGTCTTTGCATACTTCCTATAAACAAGAAATCAGTAGCGCTGAAGAAATTGTCTTCGTATCTAACACCCTTCCTTATTGGGATTTTAACAGTTCTGCAAGTTCAATTCTGTCTTTTGGGTTAGTGCGTTTCATGCTGGGATAGACTGTGTTAAATTAACAGTGATTATGCACTCCAGCCACAGTGGCCACAATTGTACAGCACGGCCCACTTAAAGGGAACATGAGACTGCATGGCTGCCGCGCTTTACAAAGCCTTTCCGAGACAGCTGGCAACAAATGATCGCACAAAGTGCATGCACAGTAGGCACGGCCAGCTGCTCTTCCCAAGCATGCACATAGTGCTGCCCATTCTCACCATTTGTCGGTGGCAGCGCTTTGCAAAGTGTTTAGGCCACGCGATTGTGTGTCCCCTTTAACAGCGGACCTTACTGTACGTACATGGTGCACAGCTTGCACTGCTGAAGATGCACGCTGTACACAAAAGTAGCACCCATCATGTCATGTGATAACCAACTTTACAGGATGCACAACTATTCTGGAATGAACTTAACTTTGCAGCAGAAGTGCATGGAGAGCTGAACTTGCAAGAGGTGGCATGACGGTTTCTAAAAGTGCACAGATTGTGAATGACTCGTGTCGAAGATCAACGAAAGCATAAAACCACAAGAAACCAGCTGCCCTGTGCCATGCCAACACATAAGTGTTCAGAAAAGTTGTCTCTGAGAGCAGTACGGTAAGATGTAATTGGAGAGAAAGTGAATAGTATGAACATTTACAAATTATGCAACATTTGTAAAGGGGCCCAAAAACATGCTTATGAATTCCACGCTCTGGCTTCTCTAAACAATAAATGAGAAACAAAATTCATAGTCATGTGCCGCCCAATTGATCAGTAATATAATATATTGATATTATATTACTGATATTGATATTATATTACCCCACACCTCCACCAAGATGATACGGGGCAGAAGGCTAGCACAAGAAACCACAGCAGGTGATGAGCAAGTGTTCACAGCACAGCACAGCAGAACACAGCAAGTGTTCAGGCAAGCTCCAACAGTTTGTTCAGCTTCGTCGTCTCTCACTATATTTTCCATCACCGTCCTCTTCGGTGGCATATACGTAACTGTGTGTATATATATGTGTATATATATATATATATATATATATATATGCAGCACAGCAACTGTTTCGAGCAACTTATCCGCAAAAGTTGGTGCCACTCTGATGTCTTTTATCCATTTCAAGAGGCAGGCTTGGAGCCCATCAGAATTTTAATGGTGTAAGAGCGGCTCCCACCAAAGAATGTTATGGTGCACAGTGTTTTTGTTCTGCACGAGGCCAAAGACTCAAGGTCCATTTGATTCACCTGCACTACATGAACTGGCTGATGTGGTGCTGCTCTTCGCCATTGCTTTCAACAATCCAAAATGGCGACCTCTGCACGACACCATTCGTTTCAAGAAGTGCAGACGTCATGCAGGTCGAGTTCACGAAAAGTTCAGTAAAACTATGCACCACCTCAGCGGTTAGTGCCGAAATGATGCAGCTGCTGCCGCCGTATGAAAGCAGACGACAGCTTGCACGACGATGGTTTGCATGTTGTGATAAACAGGGGAGCGGATCTAGTAGCTCAACTCGCTAACAAGGACGGTGCCCGTGTTCGCCAAAGAAACGACGACGCATGCAAGTAAGCACATGTATGCGTTGATGCGAGCATTGCTGACTTCAATCGTGATGAGTAAGTTGTGTGCGCTTCGTGCCAGGTGCCGCATAGTGCACATGCATGGAGGCTGGTTCATGTCGATGCTTCATTGCAATGTGCTATTTGAAAATTCATCTTATTTGGTATGTTAGCGCCAGTTGATGTGGGTGGTGATATATTTCACAGCTAGCCGACCACATGATTGTGGTCGACTTTTACGATTACTTGTGCACCGCATTTATGAATTAATTAATCTTATCGGCTGTGTATATATAATGCTCAAATCAACAGCACTAATCATCCTGAACACGAATTTTTCAAATAACGCATCGCAATATGTACATGTTGTGCAAACGCATACATGCACCTTTTGCGGCAGCCAGTGATCAAAATGAACATGGTCATGACTGAAGTATATAATCAGCATGCGTGTTTACTTCTTGTGGAACGTCTAGCAATTTCCTTGGCAAACTAGATTGTGATCTCGTTGACAAGTGGAATAATAACCTCGGGTCTGTTCACAGGTTATTACAACGCACAGGCCAAAAACATCGCGGCTGGATAATGGAAAAACTTCGCTGTCATGCGCTATTTGGAAAATTCATCAAGTTAACTGAGACGTCGGCATCGGCCGACACGAGTTGTACACAGCCGACCACAGACTGTTGGCGACGCCAAGGATAGCAGACGGCCCGGCCTGCACTCTATAATTCGTTTAGAAAGCAGACGGTGCCGGTGCTGCACCTGAACTGCTAGAACTGACGCTGCACGCTTGCGGCACCATCTCACAACTTTACGGAACTGGTGCAGAGAGCGCAGCTGAATCGAACGGTCCTCCATTTTTCCAGCATTTCACACCCCAGAAGCCGAGCACCAGGCCTTGGAACCCAGTGGCGTAGCCAGAAATTTTTTTCGAGGGGGGCTGACATTGCTGCTCAGCCTCCTCCGTATCGAGATACCAATCACCAACCTGTCACCTCTCAACTGCGCCATAAATTCTGCATGCCGGGATGCAAAGATTACGCGGAAGAATAGCGTGCACCGTCTGGAGTTTTCGATCCATCAACTATCCTGCGCATGTATTGTTTCATACGAAACTCATCCGTTAAATTTAGCAAATGCGGAACTCAAAATTCATCATAACCAGTTTTCTAGCCAAACAATTAACATTAGTTTGAACACGTAGTCTTCCTGACAGGCCCGCAGATGAAATGGTGTCCTACACTCTTTCCAGTGTGCTTATAACTTTGATTAAAATGCAGCATCTGCACTCTAACAAACATAAGTGTTACGAACAGACGGGGACTCTCAGCAGACCACTTCGACAGACTTTTCACCGGAACATACATAGCGGCTAAAAACACCGAGATTCAGTGCGAACAAGAGGCCTGTGAGGAAGAAGACAGAGAGGCATCAGATCGAGTTTGGCCTGTGGAGGTTGCTCATGTGGCGTCACGCTCCCTCCTAGTTTTTTTTTCTTTTTTCTCCGCGCACTCCATATCTGCGTGCTTCGTCAGCTTGTCTCCTTCGTATGGTCCGATGAACGATTTCAGAAAACTTAATGCACCTTTCGCTTTTTTTATTCCCGCAGAAATCTTTTGGAGCCTGAAAAAGACATACTGGAGATAAAGTCCAGATTGATTTCCGGCTCTGGCGGTTGTTTTGGTCTGCGGTGTATGACAGTACGAAAACATTTCGTGGGGGGCTGAAGCCCCATAAGCCCTCCCCCTGGCTACGCCCCTGTTGGAACCCAATGAAAACCTGGCACCTAACCCCGCACTCACCCAATGGAAATGTTTTTAGAGTCCTGTCCATCCTCTTTCTTTCTTTCTTTCTTTTTTTTTTTTTTTTTTTTTTTTTTTTTGCGTTCTAACAGCTTGAAGTTAACACTTCAAAAGGTCCTAACGACTGGCGAACTCAACCTAGTAACTAAGTTATACTTTTTAATGATATAGTTCAGCAAAAAAATAACAGTTGTCCGGTTAGCAGGCCATACCGATTCTCATCTAGACTTCTCTGCTTTCGCAGAGTGAGAAGCGAAATGGCACTTGCAACGCTTCAATATGCCTTGCATCAGAACAAGCCCTACAAGTAGACAAAGCGAGCAGTTACGTTTTTGAAGCACTCTCCGAAGGGGGGTTAGAAGAGAAAACAGTAAGTATTCCACATACATCAGTTGTCGAAAGATCGTTTTTCTCCCGTGCGCTCCTAAGCTCTTTAAAGGCGCGCGTGGGAAGTTGCGCAAAAAAAAAAATAATAATAATAATAAAAAGATATGATACCAGCCATTTCCAGGCAACAGCGCTTGGTCGCGGCAACTATGACAAACCTAACGAAGCATTTCAAACAAAGCAGCGAATAGCAAAAATCCACGAGATAAAAGTTAATACCTGTCTAACGAAGCGCCAACATCAGCACTTCGGCAAGACAGAGCGTGGCGCATGCACGTGGACATGTATAATCGTTAAGGGTGTACACAGCCATCTGATTACCGTTATTTTAAAACAGCAAGAATCATATACCCTTATTTGGAAAAAGTGCAGCCGAAAAGCTGCCTATCAATGAAACAATGACTTGAAAACCTACATAGACACCACTCACTTTTTGCTCAACTTTTCACCGGCGTCTGCCATTTTTGGGCTGATGGGCAATGACCATGTCGATGCAGATAACAGGCGTTTTGCGAGTAAATATTGTACAAGTAGTTAACATTGTCTGATAAAAAACAATTCAAAATTTGAAATTCGACTAAATAATTGAAAAGCAACGCTTGTTCACAGGCGCATTTCGCTTCGCTATCGTTTTGGTCAACGTCGGCAACGCAGGCAACGTCGGTAGCCACCAGCCAGTAGCCAGACCCTAAGCCCTAACCTGCGCACGTGGGTCGTGGGCACTTTGCCTACAGTAAGTCGTGGTCGTGGGTGTGTGGTCGTGTAGCGTTTGCAAATTTTGCTTAATTGGGGTATTTTATTCGTTGGTTGTTTTATCTTAGTGTTTGAACATGGTCGTCGATAGTGCTTTAGCTCGGGTGATGAGCAGGGCAAAGCAGGCAGACGAATTGATTGCTATGCTTACTGCCCAGTTACAATCCTTGCGTGCTGCTAAAACAGAACAGTATGTTCAAGCAGAATGCGCCCACTTACGGAGCGAAAACCAACTTCTCCGCCGTGAGGTTGAAGAGTGGAAAAATCGCCTCGAGGCTGCTGAAGCTCGCAACGGTGCGCCGTCGGTGGCGGTTTCCACGCAGCCGACGAGGCCTCTGCATCCTGCTCGTCCGGCGGACAGTAGGCCAACAGCGCTCGTTATTTCGCCAAACACTTCCGACACGGGAGCTGGTGATCCGCCGAAAAAGCACGCAGGGCCTACTGTGGACGCGAGGGCACCTCTAACGAAGAAGGTCGACAGTAAGAAAAAGGTAGAAGACGGCGATGACTCGAAGCCGGTTGATGTAAGCCGACTTGACATGCGTGTCGGGCGAATTGTGAGCGCAGTAAAGCACCCTGATGCCGACTCTTTATACGTAGAGCAAGTGGACGTAGGCGAGGAGAAACATCGCACGGTCGTCTCAGGCCTCGTAAAGTTTGTGCCACTAGAAAAGATGCAAAACCGAATGGCTGTGCTTATGTGCAACCTAAAGCCGGCCAAGATGCGCGGCGTTACGTCAGAAGCCATGGTTATGTGTGCGAGCACTCCAGAGAAGGTTGAAATACTGGCTCCACCGCCAGATGCTTTGCCAGGTGATCGAATTGTCTGTGACGGATATCCAGGCCAGCCTGACGTACAGCTGAACCCCAAGAAGAAAATCTTCGAGCAGGTACTGCACCAATTGATGTTCTGTGCAAGTCAAACTGTTACTTTTCCCTTTCATTTGGCAGCTGCAGCAGGTTGGATGCTGTGATTGTTTTAAACTGAAATTCGATTTTGCTGAAACAAGAACTGAAAATACATAATGAGTGACATCACCTGCACAGTATGCATTAATGTGAAGAAATGGTGACACGTTGCCTTTCCAGTAATTTCATCTCATGTTAAGACATCAAACCTGCGCGTTAATTATACGTTCAGTGTAGTGACATATTTGTCAGCAAAATTTTTCAGGGTGGTTTCTGAAGGAGTCATCTTTACTTAATTGCTATTTAAACAAAAAAAGTCACATTGCTCGGCACACAAATTTGAAAAGTATGCAGCAAGGTACAATTTGTGTTACAGTTATACATTTTAATAGGCTTTTTCGTCTGCAGCAGTAACCTGCTCTACAATTTGGGGTGTAGAGTTTTGTTTTATGCAGCCATTGCTGACAGCATGTCATCTAAAATTAACATCTTTGTTCTTTTCTGCAGGTGGCTCCAGACTTGAAGACTGACAGCGAGAAAAGAGCAACATACAAGGGTCACCCTTGGCTAGTTGCTGGCCGTCAGGGCTATGTGACAGCTGAGACACTGTGCAATGTCCAAATAAAATAGTGCACTGTTTGCTGGAACTAAGAGCTGCAGTGTGGTGCTGCTCGTTCATTCAGAGTAGAAATGATGCCAAATAGCACCCCTTTCCACTATTAAATGGCAAAGACAAAATGGTTGGCAATTTTCAGCTTGAAATACATTTTCGTCATATGCAGTGCCCAAATAGTGTCAAAGTCTGGTAGTAATTATGCGCTACTGTTGAAATTGCAGTGTACTTATGATTGGATACAACTGAAGGATGCAGTCAAAGAAGGCCCCTCAACCATTAGGGTTGACTGATAATCATATCACGGCTAATTGCATTTCACAGGTGCATTTACCATTCACCTGCGATTTCATGCTATGGGATTAGTCTTAATGGCATGAGAACCGGTCATTGTCAATGGCTGGATAAAGCCAGAACTAACTTTTAAGTCTAACTTTCCCAAGACTGCATGCTAGTCTGCATGTTTAATCTTTATTTTCATAGGTAAATTTAGCTGACTTTCAAGATGGTAACAGTGTGTATATGGCAAAAGTGTATGGATATCGCTCTGCAAGAAGCATTCACCTGTCTCTGGCTGGAGCACCTTAAATCCAGTTTAAGGATAATTATGAACAGTTGAGCTAATTGGCAAAATATGGTTTTAAGGAAAATTTGGCAGATGTACTTGATTGCTCGTATGTATGAATTCAAAAGCATTTTAGCCCTGCCGGTGAAATGTTTCCGATGTATTAAATGTTTTCTGCTAGTATGCGGTGTGTGTTTCAGTATTTCACGTAGACTGCTATGCTCCATGCGGCTTCTGGGAGCCATATTTGCTGAAACTCGGGTTTCGAAAGCACGCATTTGGAGGCACATATGTAATTTGTTCAAATCCCTGTTGTAAGCTACGCTCCAATGTGACTAACACCTATATGCTCTCACTCTGAATGCTATATGGCAAATGCATCACAATTTTGATATGTCAGTCAAACTGGTGCCACATAGAGGCCGGTCAGCGGCAACTAATATATTGGAGATGAATAACATGTATAAAGTGGCAGTGACTTCAGTTAAGGACAGTTCTGGATGCATCCAGAGTGATGCATTGTGGATGCTTGGCTTGCTGTGTATGTCATACAGCTGCCTGATGACGTCATCCTATTCTTGCCATTGCTGGGATTTTTAAAAACATCGTGTGAGGAAACAAATGATGACGCTGGGTTTTCTAGTAATGGGACATACACTTTTGCATCAAGAGGTGTGCAGATAGAAAAGCACAGAAGATGCATTTTATCTTTTTCTTCTGCTAAGTGATTATTGTTCCTGGGTATATTAAATGTGAGTGCATGTCGTTAAAAATAAACTGTCTGCTACTGATTGTTCAAACTGCATTTGATCTAATTTAATCCAACTTCAAAATAAGCAATGTGACAAACTATGTAGTGCTTTACCGAATCGCTGGAGCACTAGCATCACTTGCGCAAAAACTACATCAAAGTAATAAGCAAGCAGTAAAGAGGTAGTTACAAGTATGCCACATCCTCACTCTGCCTGTAGTATCAGATTTGCAACTCGCATGGAATGCTTGTGATGAGCTGCAGTGCTAGGCTGTTGTATTGATGCAGCAGGTCCCTTGTGTAAATTTTATTTTGCCTTGATGTATGAGTACTGTGGCCAATGACTCCTCTTGTACTGGTTGACACAAGAACTCCATGCTTCACATATTCCATGTTCATGCAATGCCACTGCTTGCTTGCTGGAATATTATGTGGTTTAATTGAAATTAATGTCCATTAACTTGGCATGCATTTTGCTGTTTTCTCTGCTGAAATGATGCATAAAGCACAACACAAAATCTATTGCAATCACGTTGTGCTGTTTACCATGCAGCATAGACCTACTTAAGCATGTTGCTGTTACGTTTAATAAGTACCAGTCCATTGAGTAAGGCATGAACACCTCTCACGCAGTAGTGCTTGTAAGTTGGTTTTATGGATTTGTATTCATAGGATAAAAAATTAACTAGAGGAAAGACCTACCTACAACATAAACACTGACGATAAATTTTTACAGTGCAAGGGCAATTTTGGTTGAAAAGCACCATGGCATGAGTTATTTCGATTTTCTTTACACAAAGTGGATTCTAAAGGCCCGTTTCCCAAGCCATTTCACGCCATATAAACAAAGCATCAGGCCAGAAGAAAGCTTTTGAAGTGAAAGCTTCACTATGCCATGTATCAGCCAAAGTCAACCTGTCCAGCCACTTGACGTTCAAAAAGGTGGTGCAAGCCAAAAGTATGCTGCACCTTCCTTCCCCAAAACCTAAAGAAAGAATATTAAAAATTGACCTTGACCCGATTAAGCCTAGGTGTCCACATAAAGTATAATGTGCCTTCCTTTCCAAAAAACCTTACTTAAAGAAAAAATATGACAAAAAAGTTTGGATTGAAAAGGTGTTACAAGGGCTATCATGGCTACTCTCAGGGTGAAGCTTGAGCGTCCCCCTAATTCAAACCATCAAACCATGCTTAACACGGCTTTCGCTCATATCACCCACTGCACCCAACAACACTCTGAATTGAACCCCACACCTCTCGCAAGTGGGCTAGAGGCCTTTGCAGCAGTGCATAACACAGCTGCTATCGGCTTATCTTGAAAGAGCATAGGCGATAACTATCAGACACAAGCTCAAGAAAACCAGAACACATGGCGCTGTGTCCTGTCATTTTTCTTATGTTTGTGTTTCAAAGGTGGCACCTGCATATTTTCAAGTGAATGTATACCAACTAGCTCATCTCTACACTAGTGTAACCACCTCCTCATCTTGGGTAATCAACATTATAGGATTTATAAAAAAAATACAGAGCACACATCTTGCTTGTATGCTCGATTTTACAGCACTTGGCAAAAAAGCTGTGGTCTGTATGTGTATGAAGCCACCATTCCTTCGTGCCCTTTTGTGGATTGCAAAGGCATCTTCCAGGCTCAAGAAGTACACCCTCTGAGCACCAATCAGTAGAAAAATTTATCACCCACCTATAATCCTCCAGAAAGTCTCGGTGTGCTCACCTTTGCTGTCCAGAAGCCCATGCAGTAGCAAAAAGAAAAGGTGGCAGCAAATTCAAATATGTAAAGGAAAGGCTATCAGTATAAAACTGAAATATACAGGAAACAATGATGACATAGATTTTGCATCAAGCTATCTGATCAGCTTTGAATAAATTGAGTTTATTTAAGAACCAGCATCCATGTCATCTACCTTTTCCTTTACTGTTTTTTTTCCTACTGTCAAGATGAACTGTTGTCAACCTGCTCAGTTTTCTGTTGCAAATGGTAGAATGGAACTCTCAGCTTGGCCTTTAACTCTACTTTTAGGCGTCTTAATTTGAATTTGCAAACGAGGAATGCATGATGTAAAAGTAAGAGTGAATTAAACATAAGCTGCTCAACCGCCTTTGTGCTAGATAAAGAAAATGGATAGCGGCTTACAAACACTAAAATCGAACAGCGCTGTTTTCCCAACAGAGTAAAGTGACTTACTAATGCGAAATGTAAATTTTTTCGAAGAAAGGTCATTTGTTTGTCTAGCAACGAGGCTTTAGTTGTATATAGTCATGCACAACAAGAGCGCAGCAGAGAATGCTTCTTAAAAGAGGGCTCCAATGGTGTCAACAGGTTCTCGCAATGCCGTGGTTAATCCCCTCACGTGAAATCAAGGGCAGATGACAAGTACAATCATGAAATTGGATTATTCGCAACATCAGGACAACTGGTAAATGCTATTGGCTGAAGAACATGCTTTGAAGGTATTTGCTGCTGCATGCTTGAGTTGCATTCAACTAGTGTTCTTAGGAAAAATAACAAAAAAAAAATTGGTCTAGAAGTAGTATACATATGGCAAATGTTGCAATTTCTGGACTGTTCAACACAGACAGCCAGCTCGAAAGGCAACTGTCATCAGCCTCGTAATGAAAGAAAGAAAACTGAAAATTAAGTACATTTAACTCAGACTCAATGGAAACTGAAGTCTGTTCAAATTAGGAGCCTGTTTAATGCACTAGATACCAATGAGACAAATGTGTTGAAGTTAAATTTATTGGATATTCAAACGAAGTTCTTGCAGTATGTCCTTATGATTTGGAAATATACATATGTGGAGATGTGCAACTTCATAGTATACGTGCTGCTACACTGTTCCTGCAAGGGCAGATGGAGTGGTCATTGAATGCTCTTTAAACCACCCGACTGCTGCACGAGTGATGATTGGCACATTCTATTTTTAAGCTTGTAGGATGCTCAGTACTGCTAAGCCAACACTGACACTTCCTGTGCAATACCAGCACACCGAAATTACAAGTTCGGCTGAAAACATTAAACACTTTAGAAAGACTTTGGAATTCACTTTACTTGTCTCTACATGACAGATTATGGAAAGATCTTGCTGTGTGTTGTATTATATAGAACCAGCAGAAATATGCTTTAGACTGACCAATTCAATGTTCATTGCAAAGAAATCCAGGTGTTAGGCAGTCAATTCTTTCACAAGAAATAAGGACAGAAGAAGGTGTAAACATATTGGCAAAATGGCCCTTTAATGAACGTGCAATATTGCACTAAGGTAAGGACATCAAAATGTTGTACACTATCACAGATATCCAACTTTTTATATGGCAATGCAAAAGCGTGTATATTATATTATGATCATGCATAGGTATACTGTTAAATACATGAAAACAGTACAAGGACATTGGCAAAGATTACAATGGGTTGATCATGCATTCCATGTGGCAACATTACAAAAACCATTCACATAATTAATAACAACTGATTTAATCAGTGCACCTTTTAAGCGAGGTGCACTGACAATTCACACACACACAAGCACATTCATTCTAAAAACATAAGTGCGTTATCACACTATGAATTGACAGCACATTCTCATTTAGAGCAGATGTGTTCCTGCAGATGCAACAACAATAAAAAAAGCATGCTGTCACAGCTGATCAAGACATAGCATGATTGGCATAATAAAATGGCATCTGTAAAAGGCTGCTAAAATCTACTATTCTAAGAGTTGAACTGTGGAGGCTAAATGAATGGCTGCTAGGTGCTTGCACTGGACCATTCTGATATCTTCATGCAACCAGATTTTAAAACAGTTTAAGGCAACAACTTTCCAATAAAAGAGCACTGTAAAAAATACATGGGACAGATTGGTTGTTGCGAAAAACTCTTAACAGCTATCTCACTGCAACTCCATGAATTTATGGCCTGGCTGGTTGAAGTGAACGAGATGCGACAGTAAGCCGAAAACACATACCGCAAATTTTGGTATACAGCCCGCGGGCTCTACACCGGGCGCAGAATGTTTACAGAGCAAATTAGGATACTTTCAGCCCAAAACGCAACATGTTTCGAGTGCAAAAAATGTCTACCTAGTCATCCGACTCTGAAGATAGATCTCGCCGCGTTCTCTGGTTCAAAACCGAAAGTGCATGTGCATTCTCAAGGAAATGGGACAAAACTCGGTGCACATCGCGATCTCTCACACGAAGTGCCAGGGTACCGCCGCGGCTTTCACCTCCACTGTCCGAGCTGGACCCATCGGTTCCATCAACGTCCCGTAACATACTTGTAGACGGAAAGGCAGCTTGCGCCGACCGCATCGCGTGCTCAGGCTCTCTGGATAGCTCGTCGTGTCTTCGGTCGCGGCCTGGGCAGGCGCACACCTTGACCTGCACCAAACGTGGCCCGTTACCTCCCAGCGATCATGTAAATGCATGCATGCAATGCACACAGGCTGGCTTCATTCCCTTACCTGGACTACACTGCGCGCCAAGTCCTGGCCCTGGGGCGACTGCAGCAGGAATACAATTTCGATGGCTCTGCGGGCAGGTCCACCGGGACAGCTGTTAAGACAGCCAAATTTGAGGTTGAACACGTCCGATCCAAGCGGCAACCGAATGCAGTGCCGCCCGCCGTTTGCACTGTCGCAACAGTACTGCGCTCCGGGGTGATCACAGTGGAACCATTGATCCTTGAGTGTGCCGACGCTGAGCGCGTCCGCTGGCATGCGATGCGCCGGACACCGCAAAACGTTTTCTTGGCGGGAATCTGACTCTTTAAAAACAGCAACCACACATACAAACGACCCTTCTGGAGGAGATCGCTCGGTGGAGAACCTGACGGGGCACGGAGCATTCATGGTTACGTACAGCTTGCGAAGCTGCTCGGAATACGTCCACGATACGTTCTTGCCCACTTTCGCTTGGCCCTTGATGACGGCGCTGAAACCGAAGTCACCAGGCCACTCAGCCACACTTTGGTTAACACTTGAGGTGTTGGGAGGCATGCAGTAAGTCTGTACGACATCGGCGTCAAAAAGCTGCCGAAACATGGCATCTCCGGAGGGCAGAACTTCGTCTACATTTGCGGCCCAAAAAAGCGCGTTGTTCTGTTCGTTCCAAATGCTGCTCGGCAGTGTAGGCTCGTAAGCTCCTTCATCTTGGCCAACGCATTCACTGTCCCACGGCTCCAGCAGTCCAACGTGAGTCATCGCGAGTTGCATCAGCAACACCAGCAGCAGGCCAGCAGCTGACAAACGCCGGCCGGCACTCGAACATGATCGGGCATGCCCGCGAACCAGCGACCGCCAATCGCACAAACCGCAAAAACGAAGACGCGCCCCTCGGAAGTTGGTGACGTCAGGTTACGTCATTTTTTTGTAGCGTTGACGTTGCATGGTGCCTACACCAACCGGGGAGCTTCATTTTTAGAGGCGTGGCAGGGCGTAGCTGCTCGACGCGCGGGGAAATTTGAACGAGGGAGGTAAAAGGTGGGGGAATGTCGCATCAGAGAGAAACAAACCTGGGATGCCCTCATCCGGAGCCGGGCTCCGGAGCAGCAAGCTCGAGTAATCCGTCTGGCACGGGACGCTTTGTGAAAGACGTCCCACTGCGGGGCTCCCTCTCCCTTGGAGGCCCCCAGGGTCTTACTGAGGAAGCGGAGGGGCCTCTACATCGACGGCAATAAAGTTGTCTTGAACTTGAATGAGCGCGCTCCTCCTTGCTGCTACCACTGCTACTGCTGCTATCAGTGGCAAAAATTAAATAAAATGATCACGATAAGAAACACAAGCACAGTCAAATACACGCTAATACAGTTTTACGTCCAGGAGATTTGCTTTTTATTTTTATTTTATTTTTTTTTTTATTTTTTTTTATTTTTTTGCTTTTTGGTTTTCCAGAGCGTCAAATATTGTATTTCGTTGATTTAACGGAAAGAATTCAGACATACCGTGAGGGGCACATTAATGATCGACATCGTTACAACGAGAAAAAAAAATCAAAGCTGTTTCAACTTGTTGCACCGGTAACTCTCGAAATCACGAGATTATTTGTCGTCATCTTCAGACTCGCACGTTACCTTCCGCTACCTGAGCCGCCCAGTCATCTATCGCTCCGCAGGCCAGTGTCTCATATATCTCCAGGACAAGATCATCATCCCTCCCTCTCTGCCCCTAATTCCTTTGTGGGATAAATAATGCTGGCACGCACTCACTCAACAGTCCTGCCAAAGCACGGTTCACTAAGTGCATTTATGTTAATAAGTTTTCGGGTGGCCCGGGCCAAAATTTGGGAGAGGTAGTCCGAACCAACTTTCGAGATGACCATCGAACTGGGCATAGTCCATTATACCTGGATATCAATATCGGTTCAGTTTTGGCAAGGTCAATTTTGTGGTTAACCGGACAAAATTTTGTGGGTGGCGTGGCCCGAAATCTAGGTGAGAACGTCGAACTAATGGGATGGTCCATTATACCTGGATATCAGTTTTGGTCCAATTAAGCACTAGCTGCTGCTGCTTCTATGCAGCTGCTGCACAAGCAAGACAAGATTTTGCTTGGGGTAGTCGCCTTCGGATTAATTAGTGCTTTCGCACTAGACCGATGGGAAACAGCTGCATCGGTCTGCATGTTACCTGCTCGCTGTTGCTTCTTGGGAGAGCTCATGCGAGTGCCGAGCACATTAATGGTAGAAATAAGACGATAGGCGTACTTTCGGCACACTACTATTTGCCTGGCGCATTACTAACGAACGACATAGTAAACATTCTACGCGATGACACACGCCAAAAAATGCAAGAAGCCAAAAAACAAAAAGCCCAGCTTCTATGGGTCTCATGCACATCCAGCTGAACATTATTCCGACATTTTACGTACGTTGAGGCCAGAGGAGGTCGTGGTTGAGGCTTTGCTGGGCACCGTTCTGCAATGAAATTTACTAACTTTGCCAACCACTTAATGCAACGTGCTACATACACCCGGAAAATCTAAATAAGTGATGTCTACATTTCTTATAATTGGGGGCAGAACATTTCGCTAAAGGCAGGAACCGTATTAAAGTTCGTTTCGGATTGAGGAATACATGGGATTCAGAGCCGGCCCATCATATAAGAAAGTTCTGAAACGCAGCCAAAATTAATCAGTAATTGTTCACATCACAGCGCGCCCTGAGAACAACTCGCCATGAACAAACGAACCAGCCGAATGATGGTAACAAAAATCTCCCAAACGCTGTGGATCAAGCTCCTCTAATAGCACATGCGGTCGTCCATGGTACTTCCCTTCGTTCCTCACGTACCGTATCCCGTTACGACAGAGCCTGTTTAGGAACCGTTACCACGTCCGAGGAAGACCAAAAGGAAGCCGTGCCGTGGACAGTACTGCACACGTTAGAGAAAATGTGACCGATAACAACAAGAATTCCCGAAATGTAAGTGGTAATTATAGAACAGTAATAGATTACAATTGCGTTACTTTCTTCAAACTTTATTGCCGTAACACAAACTCGCTCAAACTGCAATAAGTGCGGCCTGCTTGAAATTTTCTTCACACGCAGTTAATTTTCACAGCTAGAAGTTATTTTTTTAAAGCTGTCGTCACGAATTTTTCAACGATCGTCAAGACATCAGCCGAGACACTGCACTGTATACGTGGAGTGATGCTGTACTGTTCGAACACCTTGCACACCCGCTCATACGTATATAGTTGCGCAAAGCTTCAATGCCAGTTTTTACATCGATCCTTTATGAACCGCCGCGGTGGCTAAGCGGTTAGGGCAATCGACTGCTGAACCCCTCAAATATCGACCGCGGCGGCCGCTTTCCGATGAAGGCGAAAAGCAAGGCGCCCGTGTACTGTGCGATGTCAGAACCCAGGTGGCGGAAATTTCCAGAACCTTCCGCTACGGTATGTCATGTAGCCAAGTTGCAATGGGACGTTACATCCGAACCAAACCAATCCAAACATCATCTATGAAGTTGGACGCTTCGTTGTTGGCCACTGCAGGTAAGGTCGCCAAAAGGCTGAAAAAATTGCGCCGATGTTTATTATTTGGATTAGAAACAGAAGCGCGTTGCAACACACCGGTTGAATTACACGGCCAAAAGCTGCCTTACTCCGTCCTTCACTAGACAACCCTTTGGTCTTATATCGATCGGATTTATGCAGCTGCCTGCAGAAGCTACACCAAGAACAAAGACCGCGGATAGCGCATCATGCCAGGCATGCCATGCGCACCAAAAGTTTGACGCAATCACATCAGCACAGACGCTTGTCCCCTGTAGCATTTTTTTTTTTTTACATGAGTAACTGATGACGGGTAATCAATTACCGAAAAAAAATATAATTCAGTCACAAGAAACGTTACTGTTTAAAAAAGTAGCCAGCTGGTTACAAAATTACTCAGAAATGGAATATATAATTACGAGTAACCGCCAACTCTGCTACCGAACGAAGATTGTTCAACGTTACTAAACTGTTTGATTAAAAAAATTTCCGACTCTTTACCTTCGGTTTGGCGAGCCCCGCCGTGGTGGTATAGTGGTAAGACGTACAGCCGACTACTGTGCTGGAGTACCCTAGTTCGATCCCGACCGCCGACGGCTACGTTTCAATGGAGGCGAAACGAAGAAGCGTCCGTGTGCTGTGCGATGTCAGTGCACGTTAAAGATCCCCAGGTGGTCGAAATTACTCCGGAGCCCTCCGCTACGGTACCCCTTTCTTTCTTTCGGCTTTCACTCCCACCTTCCTCCCTTCCCTTACGGTGTGGTTCAGGTGTCCACAGAGTAAGTGCGACAGATACTATATATATATATATATATATATATATATATAGCTCCATTATGGAATGACCGAACAGAGTTCTGAGCAAATTTTACAGTACGGACAGGCCATCCTAGTACTTCCACTTGGCAAAGAAGGCTATATGGCGGTCAAGGCGTGAAAAATGTTTGAAGACGTAACGGTCCATGTAATAATCGAATGTCTTGAGAGCTACTTCCTCACGCCAATACTGGCGAAAGGACACCGCCCGTCCGAGAATGGTCATGTTTATAACGTGAACGGTGCCGACAGCACCGTGAAGTGTGCACCGCTTGCGACGGAACAATTACCGTGAGCAGGACGTTGAATTTCGCGTGAATAAATGGAGAGATTTTATTTTGTAACGACATTTGTTGCCTCAGGACATCAGTGGGACATGGAATGAAGAATAATAATCATCATCGTTAGCCTGACTATGCCCACTGCAGGGAGAAAGCCTCTCCCATATTTCTCCAATTAACCCGGTTCTGGGCCAATTAACCCGGTTCTGTGCTTCAGAAAGAAATTATTTAAATGAATCGAAAATGTTGGCTGATGTAAGCGGAGCTTTTCATTTACATATACGTTCACACCTCATACCCAAACATTGAAAGTGCGGAAAGAACCTGAACAAAGATTGGTCGCCTTTTTTTTTTTTTGCTTTGTTTGTTCTTGCTGTTTGATTACAACAGTATAATAACTTCCTCGAGACTTCGCTTTACAGTTTAATACCATGATGAACACTTTTGTTCGTGGTGCGCAGCTTTCGACAGGGCTGCGGAGGTACACACGAATGCAGGTGCGGTTCCCGCTACAGATGTCGCGGCGATTGCAATTAATGTGAGGTTGTAGCGTGCGTCATCAACGAAAACGGGCATGTATTTTGTACCTCCGTACCTCAAGCGTGGAGAGAGCCGGCGGGCAATGCTGGCGCGCGCCTCAACGACAAAGCTTCCATAAGTCACGTCGTTAAGAGTTGTGATTTTTGACTGTTGCTGCTAATGATGGAACCGTCTATCGTCTGGGTCGAGAAACTCTTGAGCAGCTTGAGCAGTCGGTGCAAGAAATGTTTGGCACGGAACTACAGAGAGGAGTTCCAGCTCCGCGTACACGGTATCACGGGCCTTCGACTTTTTCAACCAATTAAGAACTAAGAACAGATAATTATGCTTACCCAAATCTGTAATTGGAAATTTTGAACGTATTTTGGCTTTAAGTTGAGCCTTTTCAAGATAGTATCGGCCTTTTTCTGTATCATGCAGATCTCACGCATATCCCCTGAGCCGAGCAAAACAGTCGCACCGTGTCAGTCGCGCTAGCGCGCGCTTCGTCTGGAACGAAGATCATTGCAATGGTGGGCTAAAGTTACTATATTCAAAGCATATATAGGAACTCTATGGCGGCCCAGCAGCGCCATTTGCGGATAACTTAAGTCAAGTGAAACATCCTGTCCATCCACTTCAACCCTGGACCCACCCCCTCCCCTTTCACCTTCAACCTCGAGAAGAGGCATCACCACCCGCCATCCCTCCTCTCGAATGTGATATCTGTTGAAACTTCATAAGCGAGGAAGAGGACGAGAACTCGGAAGAACTGCGAGCGTCCAGCACGCCTATCTGCCCCCTGTTTCGACTCCGAGCGGAGGAAGTCTGTAGAGCACGTGCTCTACAGACTTTCCGGGATGGACCTCAGGATTTTAGAGAGGATGCATATCAGGCGCCAGAGCAGAACGAGATGCAGTTCAGCGTGCTGGCGGCGCCAAAAAATTTCAGGGGCGCACTTAAGTCCCCTTAAAGGGCCACTGTCCAGGGAAGGACCTTTCAGCCGAAGGAGCCCAGTGTTTAGATCAGGTACCGCGGAGATAGTCTGTGCAAAATGCTACAGTGACACGCGCGCCGCAAAGCAACGAAAATACAATTCAAAGCTCTCTCATGCTCTCTCTCGGGAAGCCAGCTTCCCCGTTTCCTGCCCTGGCCCGTCGAGCCACAGTAATGACGTACTTCCTGCGAACGACGTCCAATGGTCCGTCTCGCTGTCTGAGGGTGAAGGATGGGTGTCTACCGCTCGCTGCGCGCTTTTCCCTCGACTGAATCCGACTGAATCCAGAGGCGCGCGCTCCCTCGCCCGTTTTCCTTTCTTTTTTTTTTTTTTTTCGCGCAGGCGGAGTGCCACGCCCCACCTCCCGCCAAACGAGGAGGAGGAAGGGGAATTTGTCTTGCGGAGGCTAGACGACCGGGTAGGAGAGTGAAAAACCTTTGCGAGGGAACGGAAGGAGAGAAACACAACAGAATCGGATGATTGGGGTGGCTGTAGCAGCTACTCGTTTCAAAAACATTTTGCGGCCTTGCGTTCTGGGAGCAAAGTCTCACAGTCACCGTGGAAGAAAATATTTTCGACCGGAGGGTGGACAGTGGGCCTTTAAGTGCGGAAATGCGAAAGCATTGCGAGTTCCGTGACAGAGAAAAGTTGACAACCTCACACACCAAATTCCAAACACTAATGCACCCGCCTCCACTAAGGTATACCTTTTGATGCCCGCTCCGTTTTCCCCATCCTGTGCCCTCATCCCGCCGTGTACTTACCCCCTCCTTAATAACTTAAGTAGATTGGAGGAGGTATCCCTTAGAAGTATAAAGGCTGGAGCGGCCCTTACCCCGTCGGTCAAGTGTCGATGGGACTCCTGAGACATAGGACCGACCACTAGCCCGAAATGTTCAACACATGGCTGCTGAGGTGGATGTTCTCTATCTGCTGTGCACTTGTGCAGGGACGAGGGCGTCAAGAACACGGATTCTCTAGGAAGTGGGACTGTCGGTGACGAGGGAGGAGGAGTTCTTTAAGTGGAAAACAGACAACACTAAAAGCAAAAGCTTTCTCCACTTTCTGGCAGAAAATGACTTACATGACTTTCTATAGTATGCCTTATGACAAGTTATCGAAAAAAAAAAGTGCGGTTACGAAAAAGAAAACCTTGATCGCTTAGTGGGGACTCTCCTTGTCTCTTACCTTTTCAGTGACGAAATGTCGACGTCACATTCACTCGAGCCCCTATACCTGCCTTATATATATATAGCGGTCCCTCAAAGAGCTTAATTTTATGTTAGCCCCGTTCTAAAATTCAAAGCCTAGTAACTATTTATGCGCGAGCCATTTCAGCAAGGCTAACATGGAACATTATAATTATTTTGGTTCATGTTAAACTGAACTGAAGCTTAATTTACTATGACCTGTAGTTCACGCTGCAAATAGTGTCTTTTCGGCGGTTCCCTATAGTCCCTCCGGCTGCAAAATGTTCTGAGAGTGCGCTTGGTTCGTTATAAACGCAAATATGTCTAAGTGTTTAAGCGTCAGAAGACCACTCCAGAAGATGCAGCTAGGTGAGCAGCAGACGTTACTGCAAAGCAACTGCGAACCAAACAAAAAATTCAGGGGGCACTTTGGCTCACTAAAGGGCTTCAAGGTGGAAGCCTTACGCCAATACGCCAATGATGCGCATACTGCACTGCGTCTTTTTCTATATGCTCTGTGGTGCGGCGTTCAAGGAAGCTCAAATGAAAGGCGCCGCACGGACGTCTGGATCGAACGCCTGGCGGGGTCAGCTTCGTATATCCTGGTTACGTTATTACCAGTCATGACGTCATGACCGGACATAACGTCAGTGTCACTTCTGGTTATTACCCCGCCGGGGTGGCGCAGTGGTTACGGCGCTCGGCTACTGTTCCCAAGGACGCGGGATCGAATCCCGGCCTCGGCGGCAGCTTTTCGATGAGGCGAAAAGCAAGGCGCCCGTGTGCTGTGCGATGTCAGTGCACGTTAAAGAACCCCAGGTGGTCGAAATTTCCGGAGTCCTCCACTACGGCGTCTCTCATAGCCTGAGTTGCTTTGGGACGTTAAACCCCACAAACCAACCAACCAACTTCTGATTATTATACACGACTGGGTGTGACGTCATGATGACATTCGGTAATGACGTCACGACCGATGATGTCACCATGTGATAACGTCAGTCATTCATCTATCACTAGTCATGCCTATTAAGTCATGACTAATGGTTAATTAGAAGTAGTTAATGACTAGTTAATCATTGGTTAGTACTGGTTAGTGACTAGATAGCCATTAGTAGTGGTTAGTGAATCAGCCTTATTGGGAAGACAACCCAGACTTGCTTTGTGTACTACCGCACCAAGCCTCTAATTAGTTAAGCGATTACTCGCCTAAGTACAATTGATCTCGTTTGAAATTCGCGGCCTGTGACGTCACACCTTAATCGACCATACTTTGATGCGGCGAGTGGGAAGTAGGGTGAGGCGGTAGCCTCAATAGCTTCGGTAGACGGCGGCCGAGGCGCCCCAGAATCGGCAGCCACTGTCAGAAGCCGCTTTTTCGTAATCAGTGAATGCTATGGATAAGGGCTGGTTATATTCCGAGCATGTTTCTATCACCTGGTTGACGGTATGAATATGATCGACAGTAGAGTACCATTTCCAAAACCCTGCTTGATCCTTTCCTTGATTGCAGTCGAAGGTTGTCCTGATTCTATTAGCGATTACCTTAGTATATACCTTATACGTAACAGACAGTAAGCTGATTGGTCTGTAATATTTAAGGTGTAAATTTTAAGGTAGAAACCTCGGCGGTGATGCAGGCATTGCGAAATCAGGGTGTAGACGAGCAGTACATGAAAGTGCTGGAAGATATATATACTGGCTGCACAGCAACCATAGTTCTGCATAAAGAAAGTAACAAAATTCCCATAAAGAAAGGTGTTAGGCAAGGAGACACGATCTCCCCAGTACTATTCGGCTTGCTTAGAGGAAATATTCAGAGACTTGGAATGGGAGCAGTTAGGGATAAGGGTAGATGGAGAATATACCTCAGTAATCTGCGATTTGCTGATGACATTGCCTTGCTAAGCAACTCAAGGAGATGCCCTCGACCTGCGTGGCAAGCTCAGCCGGAATTCAACTACCTTGTAGTGACAGAAGAGGGTGGCCGTTTGGTGCCCAGCTGTCGCCGGTTCAAACCAGAGTAAGGATCGGAGTCAGAAGTAACACACAAAACACAATTTATGCACAGCAAGAGACGATACAAAGGAATACACAAGATCACTTGAAATGCACAGACGAGAGGTTCACAGAATACAAACGCTAAGCATGCAACTACAGAATAATTCAATAACACAGAGGCTTTACAACAGATCAAACATGAGAGAGTTACATAAACAAACACCAAATTGTTCACCGGGCACTGTTGCAGTCCGACGCCTCAAGAGTCACGATGTGGCCGCCATACGAGACGAGCGCCGCTCCCTTGCAGGTTGTGGGCTTGCCAGCAGCGGGTGATCCCCGGGAGTCCAGCCGAAGCACTGGCGAACACGCCGCAACCACTGACTGACTGACTGACTGACTGCACAAGCGGCGCGGTCTCTTTAAATAGGGCGCGCCGCGTCTGTCTGTTAACCCGCGCCAAAGCTAGCGCGCACACACACTTAGTTTCGCTGGTTAGAGCGCTCCCTTCTCCTCCTGTCGAGCCGCGCGTCGTTTAGGCCGTGACACCTTTTCCCAAGCCTTTCACCCCAGAAGAGCCGAGCACCAGGCCGGGGGAAAGCTTTTACCCATTGAAAAACCGGTGGGTAACCGGCGGCACCAGGGATCGAACCCGGTACCTCCCGAATGCGAGGCGGATGCTCTACCACAACGCCACCGCTTCGGTGCATTGGCTAGATCCCATAGAAGGTTCTGGATTTTTCTGGAATATTTCAGCTTGATGAGCCCGCGTGATCGCCGGGTGATGGGAAAGAGGGCGGCGGCGACGTGTACAAAGCTACGCGCTCTCTCGCGCGGGGAAGGAGGCTTTTCTCGAGCTTTCCAAGCCACGCCGCGCGGGCCTCGCGCCGTGCTGGCTTAATAAAAATGCGCGCCGATTTCGCGACACTGCCCCTCCCTTAAAGAATATTGTCCTGCAATATTCACAACAACCACGAACATCGCGCGCACATGCATGCGCTCACAAATATATGGGGCAAATGTCCATATCACACACATTGCGCAAATTTCACAAACTGCAATAACACATTACAAAATTCATACATCAATGCCATGATGTTCACAAACATAGCAACACACTGTCGTCGGATACACATAGGAATCAACAACACACAGAAACACACAGTTAGTCAAATGCGGAGCGCACAACCCTAAGGCATGCTTTCACCTATATTTCCAAACTCGTGTTGCACTTCCTCCTTGGAACGTATCAGTTCCTCTCCATCTTTCAGACATGCCAGTTTTCTTTCTCACAAAGCACTGGCTTTTCTTTCGTTCGCGCGTTCTGCTCCCTTTTCTACTCTCTGAGTTTCTCTTACGGGCGCGGTTCCCAATTCTCCTGCTGCTCACACGTGTGATTTCCGACTGGAGGTTTGACATTGATCTCTCATAACGCCTTGGGGTTGTCGATCTCGGTCAGCGCAGGTCGTTTTGCGCTTACGTTTCCAATCCCTCAGGAACTTTTTCCTTGTTTTTCTTTTGGACCCTTCCAGCTCGACTTTGCCTACGTCCGCAGTGTTGAGTTTTCTTTTCTTTCTTACTTTCGCCCGCACAGCTGACAGAGGCGCGTTTCTTCCTGTTTTACTGGAATAATCAGAACATCGTTGTCTGGAAGGAGCGTCTTTTTGAGAGCTTTGTTCTCCCTCAATCCTTTTAATTTTCTTTCTTTTCTTTACGACCTTCAGTCGTACCTTCTTGAAGCAGAGCTCATTTGTAACTGGAGTATCCTCACTTTTGATACATCCTGTTCTTGAATTCCTGGAAGAATGCTGTCTTCAGTTCCAGCTCTATTTGAGCTTTCGGGCTCGCTGCTATTTGACAGCTCTTCCTCTAGGTCACTCAGGCACTCAGGCATGGTGCAATCTGACGTGGAGCTAGAATTCTGACCTTCCTCTTGAGACGAAGAGCACATGCATGAGCCTTCTGGCTCGACAACTGCCTTTGCAGCTTCTGTGCAACCTTTCGTCTCCGAGGGCACAATCTCATTTTCCTGATAAATTTTAGTTCCAGTAAAGTCTTCTGAAATTTCTGTTGCAGGAACACACTGTTCCACAACCTCATTATGGTGCTGGAGCTAGTTTCTGCAGCACATGTGGCTGTCAATGAATCGGTTGTTTCACTGTACCTCCTAATATAAGGAAAGGTAACCTCCGGAGGCTCGGTAATATCTTTCAAACGCCGAACCTGAGCCAGCTTCTTCAGAAGAATATCTCTCTTTTAAGAATTCTTTTTCTTTTTCTGCCTGCTTCCTGAGCCATTCTTTCTTTCTTTCTGCTCGTTTCCTGAGCCATTCTTTCTCTCTTTCGGTTCGCTTCCTGAGTCCTTCTTTTTCCCTTTCTTCTTCTTGTCTATTTCTTTCTCAGCCTCTTCTCTTTCCTTCTTAGCCTGTTCTAGAACCTCCCTTTCTTTTCGGTCCACCCATTCTCGCATTTCAGCTCCTTTAAGGCCTTTCTCTAGGCCCAATGCAATAACCTCCTTGAGATTCATCTTCAATCTGAACTGTCTAATGCTAACACATAGCACTGCTCAATGGCCCTTCACAACCGCTTCAGCGCGGTACCTCTCGCTATCGCTCTGCTGTTACACCGTTTACAACCTCTTCGTAAACTCTTCCAACTCGTTCTCCGTCCTCTGCGCTTGAGTGCACCAAACGTCCTGTCGCGGACGCCAGAATAATTGTCACCCGTTAATAATTATGAGAGATTATTAACGGTGCGCCCTTAACGGTGCGCACACTCCCAGACACCCTTAGAGTGAGTGGGGGTTGCTGTACCGGTCGCAAAGGAGATGCCCTCGACCTGCGTGGCAAGCTCAGCCGGAATTCAACTACCTAGTAGTAACAGAAGGGGGTGGCCGTTTGGTGCCCTGCTGTCGCCGGTTCAAGCCAGAGTAAGGGTCGGAGTAAGAAGTAACAAACAAAACAAACTTTATGCACAGCAAGAGGCGATACAGAGGAATACACAAACACTAAAACTGCACGGACGAGAGGTTCACAGAATAACAAAAGCTAAGCATGCAACTACAGAGGTATTCAATAACACAGAGGCTTTACAACAAAGATGAAACACGGGAGAGTTACATAAACAAACACCAAATTGATCACCGGGCACTGTTGCAGTCCGACGCCTCAAGAGTCACGATGTGGCCGGCCATACGAGACGAGCGCCGCTCCCTTGCAGGTCCGCTTGCCAGCAGCGGGTGATCCCTGGGAGTCCAGCCGAAGCACTGGCGAACACGCCGCAGCTATACCGCAACCACTGACTGACTAACTGACTAACTGATTGACTGACTGACTAAGCGGCGCGGTCTCTTTAAATAGGGCGCGTCGCGTCTGTCTGTTAACCCGCGCCAAAACTAGCGCGCACACACTCTTAGTTTCGCTGGTTAGAGCGCTCCCTTCTCCTCCCGTCGAGCCGCGCGTCGTCATTGGCTAGGTCCCATAGAAGGTTCTGGATTTTTCTGGCATATTCCAGCTTGATGAGCCAGCGTGATCGCCGGGTTATGGGAAAGAGGGCGGCGGCGGCGCGTACAAAGCTACGCGCTCTCTCGCGCGGGGAAGGAGGCTTTTCTCGAGCTTTCCAAGCGACGCCGCGCGGGCCTCGCGCCGTGCCGGCTTAATAAAAATGTGCGCCGATTTCGTGACACCTAGACAGGAAAAGTAGAAAGGTATTCTTGAAAAATAAATATGCAGAAGACTAAGGTAATGTTCAACAGCCTCGGAAAGGAACAGCAGTTTACGATTGGTAGCGAAGCTCTGGAAGTAGTAGGCGAATATGTCTACTTAGGACAGGTAGTAACCGCCGATCCGGACCATGAAAAGGAAATAACAAGAAGAATAACATTGTGATGGAGCGCATTTCGTAAGCCCTCGCAGATTATGACTAGCAGCTTAACGGCATGGCTCAAGAGAAAAGTATATAACAGTTGCATCTTACCTGTACTCACCTATGGGGCTGAAACGTGGAGGCTAACCAAGAGGGTTCTACTTAAGTTGAGGACTGTTACGTTTGGGGATCGCGAGCGCCGGGGTAGCGTACCGCTGCGGCGCGCGGCCCCTCGGTAGCGTTGGCCTGGCGGCTCCGTGGACGGCGGACGGCATCAAAGGTGCCAGCAAAGACGAGGCGTCTTCCAACGAAACAACCTTTACTGCAACATCATGAAGTAGCGGGCAGAGAAGCTGACCCGGAGAGATTACAGACACTCTCACACAGCTGGTGTCTAGCGTCGTGCCAACGGCGCGTCAAAGTAGTCTCTATCTCAGCGGAGTCGGCCGCTGCTTTTTATAGTTTTTCCAGTTCACAGGGAAAGGGTAAACCCTCACAGGAAAGGGAGAGCCAAACATGTTGGTTCACGACGAATGACTCAATCGCAGATGGTCCGAACTCATCTCCTCCACCTCCTGCAGACGGGCGAGGGCGGCGCCCTCTCTCACGAGCTCCAGGCTTGGCCGGCGTTTGCCCACACACACGCACGCACACACATTTGGCGCGTGGCAGGAACACGCTGAGACTTGTCGGCGGGAGGAAGCGTTGCGCGGCCGATGAACGGCGTCGAAATGGCCGATCCGCTCGCGGTTCTGCCTGTTGCTATGCGGTGGCCGCGTCCGCTGTCCCACTTGTAGGTGGAGAAACGTAACAGACTGCCCCGCCGGGGAAGGGAGATCCCGAAGGGCAGGGGACTGCATCCGCTGTCCGGAGGGATCGAGATGTTGCTGCTAGCCGGGTTCATCCGACTCTGTTTCTCTTGAGCCAGTCAGCCTGAAGAATTCCTTGGCAAGTCCGGGTTTCCAAGGCACTCTGCAACTTGTCTTCAGGAGAGATTTCTGACAACCTACAGCATCACAACCACGCTAAAAACTCAACCGGTCAGCCAGCAAGCACGGCACAAACTTCACTAAGTTCTGCCAGACTATTTCCCTCCTATGCCCCCATCTACATTAAAGGGCAGCTCAGCAGCACTTGGAACGCGTCCACAAATTTGAAAATCGCATTTTCAAAACAGCACTTCAAACAAAGATAATACAATACAAATGTTCAAAATCCTATGCCAGGAAGAAAAACACCAAGAAGTGAAAACTGAGGCTTCTCACGTTAGGGCTCCGACTTAAGCCATCGGCATTACCATTGAGATCACCCCTTTCACTAAAGCTTCGGCTGTCCGTTTCACGGAACAACCTTACCTTCCTGTTTCTGCGCAAAGAAACATACGAGCATGAGTCACTCACTTTTCTGAACAATCTATCCCTCTCCTTACGGGTTGCGCACCAGTCACGCATTTTCTGGGCAAGGGCGCATTTGGGATAGTCGCTTTCTTTTTCGCGATAACTTCAACTTGCTCCATTCTTTCTCTCGCCTGCCTTTCCGCTTTTTTCTGCGGCAGCACTGAAACACAGGCTTTCTGCTTTCTTTTTGCAACCGTTTCAGTTTTCTCTCCTTACGATGGCAGCATTCTTTCTCGCGCCTGGCCTTTCGCGTTTTTCGTCGGCAGCGCTGGAATACTAGCCTTCTGCTTTCTTTTTGCAATCGTTTGAGTTTGCTCTCCTTACGATGGCAGCATTCTTTCTCGCGTCTGCCTTTCCGCGTTTTTCGGTGGCAGCACTTGAACACTCCAGTCCCACTTTCTTTCGGCGCGAGCTCTGGCAAGCTAGCGGTAACCGGAGCTAGTAGGACACCGGTGTCGTCTGAGTGGTCAAAGTGCGGCGCCGCGTCTGCATCGCGGCCAGCACAATCTCTTTCTCTATGGCCAGCAGCGCATGACTCACTTTCCGTCAAGTCCGAACGACAACTGCTCACGCCAGCCCTCAAGCTAGGCATTTCCTCTGGCGGCGCCGCGGCTGCATCGCATGACTCACTTTCAGTCAAATCCGAACAACCGCTTATGCCAGCCCTCAAGCTAGGCATTTCCTCTGGCTCGCCACTCACGTTACACGGGTCCTCCGATGAGCCGCATCGCTCAGCGTTAACCGGCGCACGATCAAGCTCCTTCGACAGCTGGGGCGCTTCGGATTGCGTGAGGGTCATGTGTGCCACGTCCGCGTTCGCACTGGGGTTGCTTTCGCGAATACAACCTAGCGTGGTTTCGGAGCACGAACTATTCTGACTCTGCTCTGGCCGTTCGCTGTCGCAAGTCTCGCTCTCTACAGCGGACGCGCACTCCTCGTCGGTCTGCCCTGGCTGATCACAACTCGCGGGTTGCGCAGCTTCCCTGATTGCCAATTCGCTTTTCTGCGCGCCCTGCTCTATGACACAGCTGATTTTCTCATTTCCTAGCTGATTTCCATCTCCGCCACGCTCTAAACCAGCTTGTGCATTTAACTCGAGAGGCGGTTCAGCTATTATCAGTTCCCCACACTCATTTGATGGAACTGTATCTCCTACAGCTATTTGGGTCGGCGTGCAGTTCGCCTCGCTTAACGGCGTCACTTCGGACTTCTCGCCGATTAAGCCTGTGCTAACCGTCTCAGCTAGTGGCTCGACCAAGGTAACACAATACTCTTCTGTTCGAGAATCGGTCGGCTCACTACTGCGGTCACGTTTCTCGGCCGCTTCCCCAAGCTGTGTCTCACACTCCGGTGCAAGTTCGATTTGCTTCGGAATTTCCGCACTGTCTAGCCATTCACTTACAGCGGCTTTCAACTGATAGGCCAAATCAAAGTATGACTTGTCACAATGTTTCTCGCTCTCATATCTCTTCCGAAGATCATGAGGCGTTATCTGATATCGTATCAGCAATGACTCTTTTAGTTCATCGTAATTTTGCAACCGGTCGCCAACTAATCGCTTCATTTCTTCCGACGCTTCAGCGGAGAGAAGAGCTACCAACTTCAGCGCCCAACTACCTCGCTCGAAGCGTTTACTTCTACAGACATTCTCGAAGTCTGCCAAATAATCTACCATATCCTCGGCGATGAGGAATGGTGGCGTACCGTCTCGCGGTATCGAACCGTTACGCTGAATGGCACTGAAAGCGTCAAACTTTTCCACGCTCATTCGATGTGCTGAAATCTCCAGCTGGATCAGTTTCCTTACGAGGGCGTCCTCTTTCTCGTGACGTTCCCTACGCTCACGATCCTCTTGACGTTCGTCAATGATCTCAAGGCATTCCAAAAGCTCGTCATCTTCAGCTTCCAACTCAAGAATAGCCTTTAACACTTCTAGTTTTCTGAGTTTGTCTGACAAATTCAGACCCAACTCCTCCGCAAGCTCCAGCAATTTCGGTTTGCGCAACGACTTCAGATCCAAACCCATGGCTGTTCCGAATGCTGCCTTCTCTACTGCCCACTATTGCCTTGCTGCACTTAACCCAGCAACAACGACAACACAATTACCAGCTCTGTTCTCTACTTAACAAAAGCCTGGCAAAACTCAGTAGAAGAAAGTCCCGCACTCACCAAACCTCGCAGCCAAGAATCCAACGCAGTCGTTCCGCTGCAGGCAACCAGTCATCACACAGGGCTCGTTGCACTGCTCCCGCCTTTCCGCTGAGCTGCTTTGATTCACGAGTCACGCCTCGGACATCTCCGCTCTTCCCACCAGATGTTGCACCTCGGTCAGGCCTGGCTCGTTTCACCGACCACGGTCACTGCTTGGTCGTCCTCGTCTCTCCGCTTTCCGCTGTTCACCAGTTGTTGGACGACGGTATCGCCTGGCTCGTCCCTCCAACCACGGTTACGGCTTGGTCGTCGTCATCCCACCGCTGTTCACCAATTGTTACGTTCTGAGGGTCGCGCGCCCCTCGGTAGCGTTGGCCTGGCGGCTCCGTGGACGGCGGACGGCATCAAAGGTGCCAGCAAAGACGAGGCGTCTTCCAACGAAACAACCTTTACTGCAACATCATGAAGTAGCGGGCAGAGAAGCTGACCCGGAGAGATTACAGACACTCTCACACAGCTGGTGTCTAGCGTCGTGCCAACGGCGCGTCAAAGTAGTCTCTATCTCAGCGGAGTCGGCCGCTGCTTTTTATAGTTTTTCCAGTTCACAGGAAAAGGGTAAACCCTCACAGGAAAGGGAGAGCCAAACATGTTGGTTCACGACGAATGGGGAGAGCCAAACATGTTGGTTCACGACGAATGACTCAATCGCAGATGGTCCGAACTCATCTCCTCCACCTCCTGCAGACGGGCGAGGGCGGCGCCCTCTCTCACGAGCTCCAGGCTTGGCCGGCGTTTGCCCACACACACGCACGCACACACATTTGGCGCGTGGCAGGAACACGCTGAGACTTGTCGGCGGGAGGAAGCGTTGCGCGGCCGATGAACGGCGTCGAAATGGCCGATCCGCTCGCGGTTCTGCCTGTTGCTATGCGGTGGCCGCGTCCGCTGTCCCACTTGTAGGTGGAGAAACGTAACAGGACATTACAGAGAGCTTGGAACGAAAAATGGTAGGGGTAACATTAAGAGATAGGAAGCGTGCAGAGTGGGTCAGAAAAATAACTCAAGTTACTGACATTCTAGTGGAAATCAAGAAGAATAAATGGGCATGGGCAGGATATATAGTGGGAAGAGAGGATAACCGATGGTCGCTTAGGGTAACAAACTGTATTCCAAGGGAAGGAAAGCGTAGCAGGGGGCGGCAGAAAGTTAGGTGGGCGGATGAGGTTAAGAAGTTCGCAGGGGTCAAGTGGATGCAGCTGGCACAGAACCGGGTTAATTGTAGAAATATGGGAGAGGCCTTCGCCCGCAGTGGGTATAGTTAGGCTGATGATGATGATCATCATCATCATCATCCGTCTGACTATGCCCACTGGGGCTGATGATGATGAGGCTGATGATGATGATGATGATGAACTACAGGAGAACGAGAGGGAGGTGGTGAAGGGTGGCTGTTCCTGACCCTACGGGGCTGGGACGGTAGGTCAACGCCGCTTGCGGCGGGGGTTAGCCCGCCACCCAATGTTTATCTGTTGTAGGCCGTCATTGCAACCGCCACTGCTTCAGGGGTAGACGACGGTTGTTGCGGCGCGAGTCTTTCTCTCCCTCTTCTTTTTGTTCTCTACTTTCTCTCATGTTCGCACGAGGCAGAGGAGGTGGCTCAGCTACAGAGCCAGTAGCAGGCCCGTGCATTTTCGTTTCCTTCTTCTACAGCCACAACAACAACACGGGGAGAAAAAGAGGGTGGGGGGGGGGGGGGGATGAGAAATGCATGAGAAATGCAGTGCCCCACGAAACATGTGCTGCCAAGAAAAAACAAATGCCGGTTTTATTTCATTTTCCAACACGACGGGTGTCGCAGGTAAACACGACCTCCGGCAAAGCTTTACAATATTTCATTTGGTGCGTTAGCTTGTATCAAAAGGAACCTCAAGTTCTGGCGAACCATATTCCTTTATTGATAAGAGTTAGTTATATATATATATATATATATATATATATATATATATATATATATATAATATATATATATATGTATGTATAGGGAGGGGGTTGAAGCTCGAATGGGTCCGGTAGGGCATAGACTTAAAGTAGGTGACACACGGTAGAAAAAACAACACTTTATTCCGACGTTTCGGCCGGGGTCCGGCCTTTGTCAAGGAATTCCTTGACAAAGGCCGGACCCCGGCCGAAACTTCGGAATAAAGTGTTTTTTCTACCGTGTGTCACCTACTTTAAGTCTATATATATATGTATATATATATATTTCTTCGATTTCTCTAAATGCCAGGAATAATGTTGCTGGAGTGAGCATCTAAGCCGCGCTTTAATACTAACTTACTATATTCGTACCCATTTGTTTTGGCGCAGTACACGCGTTGTTTGCGCTGTTCCTGGAGCTGAGATGAAAACGCGTTCTAACTATAGATTGCTCCGAAAGGTCGCGAGACCTCTCAACAAATGTGGAGCACAAGATACGCGGATTATCATTTTTTTTTTATCTGGGGCACAAGTATCACCATTGTCAAGTAATAGACTTGGAATTTCATTCGCTTTCAATTAGAGCTACGCAAACGGTAGCAAATTGCAAAATTTTGAGCTGGCAGATTTTCTCGCAAACCTAAGACGATCCAAACGAAGAATAGGTCCTTGGCAAATTGAAACCATGTAGAGCATGTGGCTCACAAGTTGAGGTAAGAGCCATAAAGTGACAGCCTAAATAAAAAGTACGGCGCGCCAAAGTTCGGGACAGTAAAAATTGAGATGGACGGAAAAACTTGTTGGCCAGCCGGGTGGAGAACTTCGAAACGACTGCCGTACGGATGAAGAAAGGAAAGAACGAGGGGTAAAAAAAGATGGGGGAGGTAAGGAAATGATCAGACGAGAAAAGCAACGAAATAAATAGAAAAACAAGCAAACAGAGGCAGAAAGGAGCGGCAAGAAGGCAAGCATCAGGGGAGAAGGTCTAAGGAAGGAAGCAGAGAAAAAGGAATGGCAAAAAAAAAAAAATCAAGAAAAGGGCGCAATCATCCCGGAAAACAGAGAACCTTTGGCCTATCCTTCTTATGTAAGCTGTGACGACTCCGCGTTTCAGAGGTAGCCAGAGCAAGTTAAAATTGCATATTGTTTCCACCAGCCACGGTGAAATATTCTTTAACTTCATATTAGCTACCTTAATTCATGAATGACGGTATTAACAGCGATCTTATTGCAAGTTCTGGTGAACAATTCTTTTACTAAACGACGTTTGCTTTATTGATAATAGAATTGAATATGTTCTTAGGGCTTCAATTTCTCTGCCTCGAATAACGCTACTATACGCATTTATGCTGCGCTTTTACACTGGCTTTCTATACTCACACCCATTCGTTTTGGCGCAGTATGCGCGGTGTTTGTACTCTTACTGAAGCTGAGGTGAAAACACATTCCATCTCCAAACTTCTGCACGTGCGACAGCGTCGTTTTTTTTTTTTCTTTCTTTCAACCAACGCGCGCAGCAGACGACTTCCACCGCTGCCAGGAACGCAGCCCTATGGGGCAGGGTAGGGGCCTTCGCCCTTTGCGGTGGAGGCTCCTTTGCCATTGGTGTTTTGGTATCTGTTGTACATGTCGTAACTGCACACGCCGCCGCTTTGGTGGCGTACGACCATCTTTTGTTCATCCACATTTGGGCTGCATATGTAGGACTCCCAGGTAATTTGATCAAGGGGATCAGTTTCTTTAGCTCCCGGAGAATCGGGCATTGCCAGATTAGGAGATTCTGACTCAGAGGTACGTTGCAGAGATTGCAAGCCTCTGGGTCCCCTGTCAACTCATTTTGTAGAGTAACATGAGGAAAGAAACGATTGGCCTGAATTTTTCGCCAGGCCCTGCATTCTGAGGGTATTATAGGGACCTATCTGGTGGTGGATAGATCCTTCTGTTTAGTCTGGGAGTCTCAGAGAACTCCTTGCAGGTGATGAGGGGGTCTTTGTCTCCGGGTAGCGGGGTCTCTATGGCCGCTCGGGTGTATACATCTCGAGCGAGGCGATGGGCAGCCTCATTGCCTGATAGACCCTCGTGAGCTGGAACCCAGATGACTGAAACCTCCTGGTTTAGCGGGTGTTTTCTCAGTAGACTGGCCGCCTGCTTGGAAATTAGGCCTTTGCCGAAGTTCCTAACAGCCGCCTTATTATCTGAAAGGATAGTTCTGGCTTTAGTGCCTGTACATGCTATCGCTATCGCAGCCTCTTCAGCTATTAAAGCGTTACGCGTATTAATGGATCCAATTACACGGTGTCCGGTGCCTCTTTCTGTTTGAACATCGCGCCGCTCCGTCCGTCATGCGGCTTGCCCCACCGCCGCTGCTGCGCCAGGGAGAACGGCTATGAGGATGAGGCCGCGTCATCAAGTAACGGGACCAAAATGACTTGCCAAGTGGCGTAATTATGTCAACTGGAATATGGTGCCGCCGTCAAAGTCACGGGATCAGGCGTTTATGTCGACCGTAACTAGAAATTGATGTCACCAAGTTATGTGACTAAGTATGACTCTAAAATTTGTGTAGTATATGTCCGAATTAAAAATTGTTGACGTCATCGAGTCACGTAAATCAAGATTACTTGTAAAGTGGCGTAGTATAACTTGAATTTGATGATGTCATCAAAGTCACATGAACAAGAAGATTTTTAAAAGTGAATGTTGTAGCTAGACAAAGCAGCAGAGAGGTAAATCTGTGATTTCGCGTTGTATACGAATGTTGTGCACATTCTCTGTCATTTTGTTGCGCACATGAAGCTCTCTTCAAAAAGCCGAAACTTGTAAACAATGGCATATATGATGTCACCTCTTTATGAGAGGACGGAACTGTTGTCAAATATGGTTCGGGATTATCTTAGGTAGCGCCTTTTGATCAAGTTTTTGCTTCAACGTACACGACCTGTATCGTTTCGTTTTCTTGGCGAGTTCTAACCGGCAATCTGGATCATCGCTCTGAGTTCATCAAGATGGAAACTGGTGGTGGTGATTTATTAAAAACAAACAAAAGAGAAGGCAAATGATGTCGCCGGGCGCGGCAATTGCTATAGAATGTCCGAAGCACCCGAGCTTCTGCTGGCGGAAGAAAAGGTACAGGGAGAGGATGGCAAAAAGTACAGAGGGGAGCGGTATAGCAAGGAAGGACAAGGACACATTGTACGTGAAAGGGCTTTGCACGTTACTTACAAAACACATTGAAGCAAGGACGCCTTTGGTTTTTCTTGCGGCTCGAGGAAAAAAAATTACCTTTTCCCGCCAGTCAAGGCGAAGTCCAATGTCATTTGCGCAAAATTCGACCTGGAATTAACCAAGGTGGGAAACACCAGACGCTATAGAATTGGCTTCATTTCGCTCAGTTTTAACTTCAAGACGACTACAGCTGTGCTTCGTGCTATAGCTGTGCTGTGCTGCATGCGCGATTAGCGAAGGGGCGATTTACAAACGCAAGGTGCAACATATATAAAGCACCCCAGCCGCGCGGATGGCCTGCTCACAAGTGCTGGCAAGAGGCTGCACGTGCATGCAGCTGCGCGAGATGCGAACTTCGTCAGGTCGAGATACGTTGCGGTTTAAGATGCGACTAATTGTTCCTATCAAAAAGGACAAAATGACCGCGAGTCAAGCCACTTGAAGAAAACAATGGTGAAACATAAGAGAGGAATTCCAACTCTCAAGCAGGTTAAGAGCCCACTTATAAGAAACCAGAAATTCGCGCGTATGCGAAGTTCGTAGTATATGGACTACTCATATTAGATAAGATCACAAAGCCCGATAGAAGTGACTTTATTTCTTTAAAATTTCGTTATGTGCGTTCGCTTGTTGCAGTTATTATCGCGGTCCTCTCTGAGCTCTCCAGCGCGGCAATGTTCTCGTCGCCAAGGCCGCTGTTGGCGACAGTTATAACTTGCTTCAAAGACACTATATAGCTTATCGCGATTGTAGTGTTCACAACAGTTAGTGGTATAGCTGGCCTTGTTAATCAGATTCTTTCCGGTCTGAAACTGCTCGTAGCTAGCGTGCAATGGCTTCGTTAGAGCCTGCCTCTGCAATTTGTCATCGCCCGTAGCAACACATTTATCCCACGCGACGTCCGACCTGCTATGAATCAACAACGTCTTGTGGTAGACCAAACCGCGTTGTATAACAAGGCTTCTCGACAGCGTCATCTCTGCGCTCATGTACCCACAAAGGCACCGCAGCACGCACAGAATAGCCCACCGACTACTGTCTGCGCATGCTCACAAAAATGATCCGACTGGGTAAAGCGACGGATGCCACATGGCCAACGGTTTCAGCAAGGTGCTGGGTATTAGAACTTCGCTTCCGACGCTGCCTCGGCGTATATCGCCCTCCTGCTATATAGACTACTCACCCAGCCAGCACACGTATATGTATTGACCTTGTAGAGCATCGGCTGTCGCTTGACCGTCTGTTTAACTCCCACTCTGTTTTTGGCGCTTCTTTTTTTTTTTTTTTTTCTCTCCCAATCAGCATGCTGTTTGCGGGTGGTGTCACATAGGGGCTGAAAGATGCCGTTTGGTCTTTAAGGTTTCGGGAAGCGTGATGTTTTTCAGCGTCATGGGCGAATTTGCGTGCCTCTCATCGTTCACTGTAACTGAGTGGTACTGCCAGGTTTGTTCGGTGTATACCTGGAATGCATTGCCATTGCCTGGCAGATACTTTGGCAAAAGCGCCATCTACGTTCGTAATAAATGGGCGTTCGTTATATCTGCGTCCATTGTGTCGTCGTTTCAAGGAGCGCAGGAGGCAAGCATGATCTTCGTTTACCAGGTTCTGCACCCGCGCAAGGGCAAGTATAGCCTGCTCTCGTGAGTCACTTACTTGGCACTCCCTTAATTGTATCCAACTACAGCTCCTCCAGCTGCATGAAAAAAAAAAAAAAAAGAAGAAGCCACGAGATTTCCCGGCCGGTTTTTAATACTGCGGGAAAGGTGTACAGGAAAGGAAAGGCGCTGTGTCTCTCACACGTTTCGGTGGACACCTGAACCTACTGTTAGGGAAGGGAGGAAGGTGGAAGTGAAAGAATTAGAAGTGCCATAGCGGAGGGCTGTGAAATGCACCACCTCGGATGCACTGACGCCTTTCCTGTGCAGGTGAAACGCAAAAGGGCTGAGTGTGCTGTGTACCTTTTCCTCTCTTCTTTCACTCCCACCTTTCCTTTCGGTATGGTTCAGGTGTCCACCGAGGAGTGTGACATATACGCACCGAATTTACTTTCATAAAAACCAAATCGAAAAAAACAACAAAAAAAAAAAACGGCCGAATTAGGACGCAGTTGGAGACAGAGGTGCTGCATACTCTTTTTTTCAAGTATACGTTTAATAGCGGAAATTTCACCTGCATATGTTCAGCGCCGAATGGGAAAAGGGCACAATGCAGAAGCAAAGGAGGAAATTATTCAGTCGCATTTTTCTATAAGAGAAAAGCGGCTATAGACACTATAGTTGCCACTCAAAGGACCCTTCGTGCAGCCAATGGTGTATAGACCGATTCTCATTAATCTACTCAATGGGCTTGCTAGCGGGACAACTGGAGGTAACTTGCGCGTTAAACGGCTTAAACGTATTAACCACGACATCGTGACAGCCGGTCAACGCTATCAGCTGGAGATCCTCCTTTGACGGGCATCTGCCGCTGTTTTTCTTGAGAACTGTTCCCGGCTGAAGTAAGAAATTTTAAAGAATGGCGCACTTCACGAAAGCAATATATATATGTATATATATATATATATATATATATATATATATATATATATATATATATATATATATATATATATTAGCGTAGCTTAATTGTGCAGCCAAGGGAACACAATTAAGTTATACTTGTTTCGCAAGCCTCCTAATTTACTGAATTCATTTTATCATTTTTTTTTATTCTCTGCAGCTAGCCCGCATATGTTTACGTAACAAAAAAACAAAAAGCACGCTGTTGAACTGGGCACATACATTGCTGCGGCGCATGATTATAAAAAGAGCCTCATGTGATTGATAAATGTTTTGCTGATATGTATATTAAAACTTGGAGGCAGTGGTGCTCCACTGTTAGATTTGAAAACTCTATCAACACGTATACGCTCGTTTTTACTCGTGTACACCTGCTACGGTGGCTCAGGGGTCAGCGCGTCCGGTCAGGGCCAATGTGACTCACGCCGTTTTTTATCTGGCGCGCTTCGATAGAGGCGAACCCAAAAAGCGTCAGTATGCTGTGCGATGCCAGTGTGTTTAGATGGCAGAATAAATTAGCAAGCATTCGGGAGAGACCCTCTGGATGAATTGGTGTTTTCGACATCATATGCAGTAAAGTTCTGGCATTCGGTGCAATTCTTGCAGATATAGCCTTATTGGTATTATCCCGGCGCCTGCTTCTCCGACACGCCGCCCCTTTCCTGCGCTTTTCCACTCGACTCACACTGTCCGCTCTTCCATATCTGCCGTCGATGTCCGCAGTGATTTTTCTATGTAATGCTCTCACCCCCTACCCGCCGTAGTGGATCGGTGCTCAGGGCTTGACTACTGATCTGGAGTACTTGAATCCGGCCCCGGCGGCCGCGTCTCGATGCAGGCGTAACGCAACAGGCGTCCGCGTGTGCGATGTTCGAGTCCTTAATTCCTCAAGGTGTCCACCGAGAAGTGAGACATGCATTGCTATCCCCCCCCCCCCCCCTTTTTTTTTGTGCCGAATAATTTTTTAAGCGAAAGTTTCACTACGCCAGCTTTTCGAGCCGTCAGCGTAGCGTCGGCTTTCACCAATGCCAGTGACCTTGATAGATACCGTGCCTTTTCTTCGTTATACACCAATTTACAATGGGAGCGAAAACTTCACTGTGATAGTGATACTAAATTTGCCCTCCAAGTGACCTTGACCTAGTTAAGTGCGGGTGTCCGAGCACGATTTCGTGGTGTTCACCCATATGTATATTGCGCCCTCCTTTCCCCAAAACCTCACTTAAATGGAGAGGAAGCCCTGGGTTGTACGATATTCGCGCACGTTAAAGGTCCCTAGGTGGCCAAATTACTCCGAAGCCTTCCGAGTAAAGGGCCGAATTGGGAATTTTCCAACTGAAATGAATTGGTCAAAAATTAATTGTGTTTTCGCCATCCATTGGGCCTGACCATTTGATATGAATTGGTGCTTCCAATTGGAAATAATTGGTCATCCATAAAGACCAAATGGTTCACCAATTGAACTCAAATGGCATACCCATTGAACACAAATGGTTTGAACTCACATAGCTGAAAAAAATGAATGGAGATACAATTTTAAATGTTTTCTGTCGAGAAGTTACAGGGGAGCCGAGTTCTATGCAAATGGACTGAAATTACAAGTTTTTACGGAAATCATGAGAGACAAGCATTCTTCACACACACGGAACACATATTCAATGTACGTATATATCCACAGGGTACTATGCAGAGACTTATATACTCCTTTCGTTGAACAGTGCTGCTGGGACATGCAGTGACACATCTCCGTTATTCAGAGTTAACTTATTTATTAATTATGCCTGCACTTACAGTGGACACGATAAAATCAATTACTGATAAGATAAAGCGGCATATACTTTTTATAAGGACTTAAAGGGACACTAAAGAGAAAAATAAAGTGGGCTTGCATCGATAGAATGCCAGTTCCTGGTTACAAGAAAAGCCACTCTTACTGAAATCAGAGCTGTTATAAGGTAGTAAAGAGGAAGAACAGGAATATAGAGGTATCGCCGCCACAGCCGAAACGGCCGAGACTCGCAACTACAAATCACGTGACGCGCAAAGGGATCCCGGAGGCTGACAAATGCGAATTACGCTGTCCGTTTGAATGCGGTAGAGGTTTTGTCTCGAATATGATAACATGCTTTTATCACACGTAAATGACGGCGAAAAGACAACGTAAATGTTGCAAGGCAAATATAAAAACATACCTGGTGCTGTCACAGGTATATCCACTTCAGTTTCGGTTATGTTCCGGCTCAGGCACTTCGTGCGTGCTCGGATAGTTTCGTTTTGGACCTGCGGCTCGGAGCTCGGAGCAGCAGAGGGGCCTACCCTAAGTGCGTATCGAATGAAGATCATGACTCGGCACGCACCTGCGAAGTATTCTTCGCTCACCGCGCGCCCGCAATCATGGAGTTTCCTCATGCGTCATAGTGTGCATCATCCTACCCTACTACGTAGTAGGAGAAAGCAGTTTGAATTCGACCGGTGTGAACAAAAAAAAAAAAAAAAAAAATCACAACTCTTATCGCAATATCTCAGCAATAATTCGATTCTTTTGCTGCCGGATATGCGGCGACAGTGTTACCAAATGCCGTTTATTAGATTTTGATAACATATTTGGGTGTCTTTAGTGTCCCTTTAAAGTTTTCACTGTTGTCTCAGAGGTATGTAGATATGTGCATATCTCAGTCAATGATATCACTGACGACTTTCCCAGTTGGAAATGTTCTCTTTGGACCAATTAGAACCAATGGGAAGCCCAGTTGGAAGCCCAATGTGTTTCTTCACTCCCAATTGGGAGTCACATACGAAACTAACTGGGCGTCCCAATTGAGTGAAGAAACCAACTGGACATCCTAATTGGGATTGGAGAAATCTATTGAGCTTCCCAATTGGAAGTAAAGAAACCAGTTGGGTTGGACAGGACACTTTGCACAAACCATTTGGGATTGGCAGAATCAGATCAATCTGACTGATCGTCCCAGTTGGACTCATTGATTTTTTTTTTTCTTTGACTAGGTTTCACTACGGGACCTCTTTCTCTCTGCTTTCACTCCCATCTTCCTTCTCTCAAGTCATAATATAGAAGAAAAAAGTATGAAAACATGATCTTGACCTGGGCACGCATTCCGAGTTTGCGTCGCCATCGAAGTGTCGCTATCTCACGCGACCTCGAGCCATCTGATTGGTGGAAACGCCAGAACATGACGTTGCCGCCTCTTCCGGTACCGTAGAGACTACACCCGGTTCCGGCGTTTCGACCAATCAGATGGCTCGAGGTCACGCGTAAGATAGCGAGACGGCGAGACTTCGATAACGACGCAAACTCTGCACAGGTGTCTACAATTGCGTGGCGTCCACTCAAAAGTAAAACATTCCTTTCCCCAAATCCTAATTTAAATAAAACATCAAAAACCGCGGATTGAAAGGCGGGTATTACAGAGGCTATCGCTGCAACACTCACGTACAGCTTTCGCTCTATCACTAGGTTCAAGCCATGCTTAAACCGCCACAATTTTTTCTCCCACGGTTGACTGCGACTACTTGGCCTGGCCTAATTGAGCTTCGTGCCCCGCTCCCGCCCTCTACTCTAGACCAAGGTGGATCCCATTGCGCTAGACACCCTGTAACACATGAAACATCATAAATGAGTTATGAAATTTCAAACTTCAAACCAGCCGCCATCCACCTCAGTTGCGTAGTGCAATAAATAAACAAATGGTAAAACAATCAACTTCTGCTCAAATAAACGATTTATAAGTGTGGCATTCTAGTCCTAGTTTGAAGCGTGACTTATGACTTTAAGCAGTCATAAAGTTTCAATAGCAGGGGCACTTGCCGGAATCTTCGGATCATTGCATAGAGTTGAGCCGTTGAGCATTGCCCTTGGCAGTAGGGTGCCTCGATGCGCGCCCGCTCCTTGGCAGTGCTTCGGAGCGTCACCAAGCGTCACGTGCGTTGCGTGCCCGCGTAAATCCGAAACTGCAGCGCCTACTGCTCAGTGCTCGTAGGCGTGTTGACCATTCATTCTTTCCACTTTCCGCCTACCAGTGCAGTCGTCTGGCCTCACTTATGTATACGCTACTGTGGGAGGCATGAAAGTTTGCCGTTTTACCTCATCGGTGTCTTGGAGCTGCGCGCGCGCACCGCGGTGTCATCCCGCGGGAAGTGTATGTAGGTAGTGCGTATTGACAGAGCGCCCAACGAAAAGTTTCCGACAGCGTGGAAATTGGATGCAGGGAGGGTGAGCGAACTGTGCTTCTAATTTTCTTTTAACGAAGGAGCACGCATGTACTTTAGTAGTACTGTCACGCCTGAAAGAAAAATAAAAAAAACATATCCGGCGGCTTCAGTCGTTTGAGCCACGTGCAGCCTCGAAAGTTCACAAGCATACTTCTGGCAAGCTTTCAACTCTAGAGCTTAAGAACTCCGGCCATGTTGGAAATCGCGATAATGCCTCTGACATATGACGGTTGGCAAATGGCATGGATAGGTCGAAGGCTGCACCGGCACGCCAGCGTTCATTTTTCTTTCACGCGTGCAAGTCGTCGGACGTTTCACTACTCGGCGGTTTTTGTGGCGTTGCGAGCGAGTTTGAAGGAACAGCCAACTTGGGCGGCACCTTTCGTATTGAAGGGCATGAAATCGGAATCGGAAGTATGTACACAATGGGACCCTTTCATTCTGGTCGTCTAGCAGCCTAGAAAAATCACGAGGTTGCCTCTACTCTTTTGTAGTTGGCAGGTGACATCCGATAGGGCTTAAGTAACCTAAAAGAAAATTCCCATATCACATACAGAAGTGAGCACCAGTGTATCTGCGATTTCTTTGTGTAGGCGATAACATATATGGATGTAATTCCACATAAATTTCATTGATCGTGCACATTTTTTTTTTGTTTACTGTAAATGTGCAGGGGGCGGATTAGTGAGCATGACGGCGTCAGCTTGTTTTAGCTTAGTGTTTATTTTTGGTCGGCTGTGCGGGTTGACTTATATTCGGTCGGCTTATATGCAGCTTTCTGTGCATCAGCAGAATGAGAAAGGACCTGCTCATTAACTAACACAAGCACATATATCTGTGACAGGATATCAGCCACACTTAATGAACTATAAACGTAATGTGGAAAGGTTATGTTACAGAGAAGGGCCGTATGTTTGACTGAGTTACAAAACAATAATTTCGCGTCTCTCATAGCCTGAGTTGCTTTGGGACATTAAACCTTTTCAAATTTCAGTGGAGGAAACAGGATGTATGTACGCAACAACCTTTGATATTAATTGTTGCCAGTAGTATTACTGGGAACATTGCACTGCACTGGCAAGTAGTATTTGCTACACTGGCTGAAGCAGTTAAAAAAGCTTCTGTTTGGCCGGCTGTTATGGTTATGGCCGGGTCCCACACACTTCTAGCAGTGGAGTTTCCTTGAAGCAGTTTTATAGGTGCATAGGTATATGGGAAAATTATGCAACATAGTTACAGTTAATACTGTGCAGTGTGCAGCACTCCTGTACGTTAACTGGCACAGCAAGGGTGACCCATGCCAGCGGTTGCCCCCTGATCTGCCTTACATACGTTGCCTGTTGTCACCTCTCTTGCAGGATGGCAGCCACCTCACCGAAATTTATACGGCACATTCGTCTCCTCAATCTGTCTCTGACCGATATCAGGTGAGCTGCCACATGCTACATCACCATTTTCATCATCCAGTCTACGCTGACTGCAGGAAAGAAGCCTCTCTTCTTGACCTTCAAGGACTACCTGTTCACCTTATCCCTGTAGACTCCCTGTTTCCATTCACCCACCTCATTCAATCTTTGCTGCCCCCAATTATGCTTGGTTTTTCATGGGATCCATCTTCCTTTAGCATTATGTGCTGTTGCCATGCTCATTTCTTCTCCTCAATCTCTATTACAGCATGATTCACTCACATTTGTTCTCTGCCCCACTTTGTTCTTTGTTCTCTTCTATATAGTCCCGTAATGTTGTGCCTATTGATTTGCCTTCCATAGCTAGCTAGTGCTGCCTTCAAATCAGATTGTAGTTTCTTCAGTAGCTTCCATGTTTCGGCTGTACGGATACAGCTGTTGTATGCTTTCCTCTTGAGGGTTATTGGTGAAAAGCAGCCGCTCATCACTACTGGAGAGTGCTGATTAAGTGTACTCCACCTCATCCCTATTCTAGTAACTTCACTCGTATGGTCTACATTTGTAGTTTCTACCTGTCTTTAATAGATTTATTCCTTCATAATCTCCAATCCTTTCATGCCTGTCCTAGTGTTATGCCCTTCTGAGAATACTGAATGTTCCTTTTAATTTCTTCACTTTAAATTGGGGACTCTGGCTGGGAACTGGTGACTCTTGACCAACCCTGTGTACATGTAACCCAGCACATGGATACACATATAGTGCGCCATCCCAGAGGTAATGCCTCTACCTACAGGTTATAATCTCATTGGCCTGGACTGTGGGTATACACCATTGCATTTGAAAAACAATTTTTACGTGTACAATATTTCATGCAGAGAAAGGATTTCCAGCAGTCAGTAAGCAATCAGCGTCGATTTGCACCCTCCTAAGCAGAGCTGTGCAGCCACAAAGAAAAAGTAATCTATTCTTCCTGTGCATCTACGAAGGCAGGGATATCTGCATGAAATGAGAGGCAGTAAGGCAGATAGGAAAAAAAAATGTAGCTGGTCTTTGTTACTCATCATTATGTTAGAATGCCATGGTAACATGCGGTACTGTTTCTAAGCGACTGACGAAAGCCGTTTCTAAAACAGCCTAAAATTATTTACTTGAATCTAGGCCGACCTCTATTCTAAGCTGACGCTGGAAAAGTCCATTGAAGCCCAGGGGGAAAAAATTTCCTCAAATGTAAAAGAGAAAATTGAGAGTGACAACTGCTTCAAAGTGTGAATGACATTTATTTGCCAAAAGCCTGGCATCTACTTCTGGCGGACTTCCAAGCACCATTCATGTATAGAATGTGTGGTTTGCCGGGTAATTTGGCAGGACAAAGCTTATGACTCGTGAAATTATTGCTGCGTGATTACAGCTGCCCTCTCAAGTACTTCTGTCGGATATTGCTAGGAGTAGCAATGGGTACGTTGTCTTTTGATGGAGTTTTGTGAGGGCAGCTCCTGCTTGCCATTTTGAGTTGCTGTGTATTATATATTATATTTACAAATTCTCGCATATAAGCACAGGCCAGGTTAGGAGTTTCATATCTTGTACTTAAAGAAGTTATTCGCTTATACCAGAATAAGTGCGGTGGGCTTGTGCTAGAGCATCCGCCTCACATTCCGGAGGTACCAAGTTTGATCCCTGTAGCTGCCGTGTGCCCACCGCTTTCCCATGGTTCCAAGATTTCCCCCGTTGTGGTGCTTGGCTCTTCTGGGGTTAAGTGCATGGGAAAGGAGTCATGGACTAAAAAAGGGCCACATATGGTCTAATGCCGCACGAAGCATATTTATAGTGCCCGATGGTGGAACGAATCACTGACCCATTGGTGCAACATTTTGGTCCATGACCCCTTTCCAAGCATTTCACCCCACAAGAGCCAAGCATCACGTCGGGGAAAATTTTGCACCCATTGAAAACTGGATAGTACCCTGTGGAACCAGGGATCGAACCTGGTATCTCCCGAATGCGAGGCGGATGCTCTACCGCAAGGCCACCGTTTTGGTCGGCATAGTGCTCGATCTACTACACATTCCTTTCCTTTGAAGGTATTTATTTCATGCACTTTTGGCAAGTAGTGAAAGAAGAGAAGATATATTATTGCTCAAATGTTTCGACTAAAGATAAATTTTGTTTAATTTATTTTTACATGAAACAGGTTGTCAACTCGCAAAAGAAGGAAAAACCATTTTGCCATGCATCTAATTCTTACCTTTTGTATGATCACTATGAATGGTTGCTTTCGCTTATGCATTTTTTTTTTTATTTGGTACTGCCATGGGATTCCTAACTAGATGCACCGGTATATTATGAGCTCAATATGTGAAGTTTTTAATTGCAAATTTGAGGTAATCACCTTCAGTGTTGGTTCACAAAGCACAAGGCTTGTACTCTTCCTGAGTAATTTTAACTTTTTTTTTTATGCATAACAGAGTAGGTATACATAATGATGCTTGTCAATGGTCTGCCTGAGGTTGTTTCCCAGCTGGGATCTGTTGGCTGTTCTGCAGGGATGAGCTGAAGTGTGATCTGACTCATGAGTTGGCAGGGCGTAAGTCACAGCGCTTCTCCCATTGGCTATCATGTAGGCTCATTTCGAGTCTCTGGATCCTATATCATAGGAAGTTGGCAGCCATTAGAGGTAAGTTGTCTAATTATTGACTGCGATTTTATTTAATTTTTATTTTTGCTGCCCCAGCCTTTGCTGAGCCGGTGCCATGGAATTGGCAGCTGCTTTATGGTTTCAAGAGTCACTGTCAGTGGCCGCAATAGCATAGTCAGCGTCATTGGCTCAGTAGCTGATCAATGCCAAAGGCAATGTAGCTGTGGCTGCTCGTACTTCATGTTGCGCAGCCCTCCAATATCTGCTGGCGAAGAGCCTTTAGTTTGGACCATGCTTTGAGCAAAACTTCTCAAGATTTTTAATGCTAGCAAACTCTGCCACTGAAAGGTCCTTGAAAAAGGACCCATTAGACACTGCCTCAAAGTTGGGATGAACCCCCCACTCTTGCTTAGAACATTTAATGCATCTCTCATTTACCCCCCAATTTTTTCCTACCCCTTTGGCCCCTTGAAAAATCTTCCGATTCATGATCTCGCCAGGTTGGCAGATATGTGGAGGTGAAATAGGTGAAGTTCCCTTATGCTGTGTGATTTGATAACACATTAAAGACCTCCAGGTGGATGAAATTAACTTCCTCTCTTCTTTCTTTTACTTTCCCAAGAATGCAAAGTACTAATCAAAAAAAAATTTTTTTTTACATGCGTGTGATGTTGAGAACTGTGTAAGTGTTGTTATTTTTACGTATATTTTCAGACTACTTTAGTGCATGGTTTAATGTCTTAAGTGCATTTATTTTGCCTTAGTGCAATGCCAGCACGTCTGTCAAGTTTTAGTTTCTGGGTCTGGTCATTGCCATAAACTGTATAACTGTATTGCCATAAACTGTGGTCTGTAATGTTATCTGCCCTTAGAACCTTTTGTTGCTGCTTTCCTCTTTCGTTTGTGAAAGAAACAAAAACTCAATCTCAGTTTAGCAATTTTTCTCCAGTTTCTGCTAATCAAGCGAAGGCTGGGAAACCTGTATTGCATGTAGCAAAACATGTGAAAGCATGGCACCATTCCACTTGCCACTGGTCCCAGTAGGCTATTGGTGTGATGCATTGCCTACTGCCACTGTACGGACACTCTTAATTGTTCTCACCGCTGCCTTGTCTCAATTCTCTCCCGGTCGCAGCCGAAGCCGAGGACTGCCTGTGGATGCTGACTGAGGGGGAACTGCTGTCACAGGACGATAATGTCGAGTGAGCAATGGGGCTTTTTTTTTTCACTGTCACCGGGTGGTAGGGCTCTGGCTACGGTGCACTGCAAGCAGATTTCATGGTAGAGCAGTGTGAGGAAATGAGGTAGAAAAAAAAAGAGAAGTTCACACTCTCCCTGTGAATTCTCAGCGGAGATTTAATTCTTACAGACATGCATGTTCGTACCCATTTCCAGCCTGAACCAAATACGTACAGCCATCACTGCTGCCCCGCTTACCAGAATGCCACACTTCTTGAAACATCGTCTGCAGGTACACAAATTCATAGCTGATGGGCAGTAATGATGGTTCGCTCATCCATTCTTTTTTTAGCTTTTTATGACCCCTTCAGGCCCCTATTATTACTCAATTGGCAAAAAAATTTTCAGCTTTCTCAACGGGGTATGCCAGAATTGCTAAAAAAAAAACCAGCCACCCTCTGAGGTGGGTAATTATGCTTGTTCTGTTTGGTCTTCATGCATATATTCACACTCAAAGTCGGCACGGTTTTTAGGATGTCAGGTTCTTTTTGGGCACTTAATTCTGCCGCATAAGGAATCTGCACACTGTAGGCCTGTCAAAGTGCTCATACTTGCAGAGCAAGCGGATAAAAACGCACACTTGCTGCACCCCTACTAGAGCTACTGAAATCATCAGAGGTTACAACTTTAAAAACATTTTTTTGCAGTTATTTTGGCTTGAGGTGGTGTTTCGGGGGGTTTTCCGGATGTCTGCACATTTTAATTGCTTCCCTGTTTGCAAGAGCTCTGCCTTGTGTGTTACAAGATTTAGCAGCGTTCAGGTCATGTTCGCAAGCTTGGAAGCAGTGCCTGAAATAATGCAGTCAGACCTGTTTGTGCAGCTTTGTTTTTCTAAGCAGATTGCATTGTCTGCTTGCCTAGTGCCAGGTCAGCAGGAGCCAAGTTTTCTCTCTCAGTAAAAATGGGTTGCAGGCCCATTTCAGGCTGACCATTGCTCCCCACACTTCTCGAGAATGCTTGAAGCGCATGATCTTATGTGCGTTGTTGACATTTTCACCTACCAATCACTTTAAGTACTGCTCTTTAAGGTTTGGCAAGTCAACAATAGTCCTATCGCAAAAGCAAGGTCTTTAATACACTGCACAGCACAAGAGTAATTTCGTTGATCGAATATTTAGGGGAAACCCCCAAGGTGGAGTAGATTTGTAATAAGGTGATAATTATTGGCATCCACCCAAGCGCAGCCAAATGGCTGCAAAGGAAAGCTATACTGCTTTCTCAGAAGCTTCATTGTTAAAGAAACATTAGTCCTGGTCCGGGGATTGAACCCGGGATCAGTGCCTTTCTGGGGCGGTTGCTCTACCAACTGAGCTAACTAGGACGGTCAGCACAGCAGATGGTAGGGTGAGAGCGAATTTCTATACAACTCGAAGGGGGAATGATGTTGATCGAATATTTAGGGGAAACCATCAAGGTGGAGTAGGTTTGTATTAAGGGAGTAATTACTCACTGGCATCCACCTAAGCGCAGCTTTCCTTCGTAGCCGTTTGGCTGCGCTTGGGTGGATGCCAATGAGTAATTACTTCCTTATTAAGAATTATTTCGTGCAAACTATTTATTTTAATACTTTTATATAAAGGAACTGCTAGTATAACACTTAAAGCAGGAGTGGCTGCAATACAAAGATAGGCAAACAAACTTCACGCATTACATATATAATTAGGTAGTACTTTTAAAAGCTTTTTGAATAGACTGAAACAAGTTCATATCTCAACAGTGTACACACATTGAGCATCCCGAGTATATTCAGAGCAGGGGAAAAGCATCTTTTAGTCAACGCCAGTTAGCCTTGTCTCCTTCCTGTTTAAAAGAAGAGGGCACACGTTTCCAGTGGACAGTGCCACTAGTTGGAAGTGTGTACATTCCTCTTCTAAAACCTGATGGTTTGGAAAGATGCATCTTCTTTGTGTCGTGCTATGAGGAAAACTTCAGTCATTTTTTCTGCTTGTGCTGCACTAATGCACGCTTCGGTTCTAGCACTGGGGAAAACTATCACTATTCATGATCTTAAAGAGCAGCAGTGTTTTTCTTTTATGCATGTTCCTTGCAGTTTTTGAAATGAAAAAAATGCATGAAAGGAAGGGGCTACACAGAACGACTCAGGAAATGATCCAAGATGTAAAAATGACATTAACATAATTCTGTGCAATTTGGTGGTGGTGTTGTTGCTGTTGGCACTGCGTGTCAGAAATAATCGGCCTGCGTAAAAAATTGTATTATGCTAATTTGTGGTTCTAGTGATTGAGGATTGATGGGTGTGTGATAGACGATGACAAGTTATTGACATGATTGTAACTAATTAATTAAACAAATGAATATAAAATGGAAAAGTGGGGTTCAATGGTGTCAAAACTTTCTGCATAAAAAGCCAGTGCTTGATGATGCTAATTAAGGAAATGTAATGCGTGCTATTGATCAGTTAATTGAAAAAAAATTAAAAATGCATGCAAGGCTGTCAGACTGCTCAGAATGGAAAGCCAGTGTTTGCTAATGCCAAGTGCCTGTGTATAAGAAATAAAAAATAATAAAAGTAATTCAAAGAAGGAAAAAAACATCCCTTTGTGTGTGGAGCCCTATCGCATAATACTCTCTATACCTTTAATGGCAGAGCTTAAGTGTACCCCTAATTTTATTGTGGTTATGCTGCATTGGCTTATCAATTACTTCAGTAGACTATTCGCTGTTTTCTTTTTCATTTACTGTCCCTTTGCATTGCAAGCTCATTTTATTTCATTTCATATGTGCACATACTGATGCGCCTTGACCCAGTATATGAGACACATTGCGCCATCTGCCAGCACCGCTCTGTTATAGGTATATGGCCTCATCAGCCGAATTCACAAGACTTCAACGCAGTGTCACTAAGGCTCCTGTGCAGCGGAAAATCCGTCGTTGTCGTCGTTGGCCATGAACTAAAATTCCCGATGGAATATTACAATTCAAGAGCTAGTTGAAATGTTCAGATTGGCACTAAATTTTTTAAAGGGTTTCTTGTAACCAAAGGAGAGCAATTAAGCAGGAATGAAAAATTAATGGTGAAATAATCAACTTTGAGTTGGGGTGCAAGTAGGACCCGGGACGTTTGGGTTGCGATGCAGACGCGCTCCTCATAAGTCATGAAGGCTCGTTGGCTCAAGCTGAATAACGGAAGATATACTGAATGCGCAATGCGGAAGGGGCCCGATGACGCAGCCGTGTTATGCTCCTAAAGGTGATGCTTAGTTAATAGCCCCCATGTTTAAAGCGTTCCCCAGGATTAGCCGTGACCATGAATTGAATCGTGGGATGACACGTTTCATAGTGTGTACAGCTGTAAATATGTGAGACACGATAAAGCGACCGCTTAGAACCTTGAATAAATTATGACCTTCATAAAGCCTAAGCATAATGCCAAAAATATTTATAGATGCTGTTCTCATCAAGCACTGCTTGTTGAGAGCAGCACTGCTATAAATAAGTGAACTATTACAAATTTACACAGTAAAAATTACCCCGCCGTTGCGGTGCAGTGGTTAGGGGGCTTGAGCAGTGATTAGGGTGCTTAACTGCTGTGCCCAGGGATGCGGGGTGGAATCTAGGCTGTGGCGGCTGCTTTTCAATGGAGGTGAAAAGCAAGGCACCCGTGTGCTGTGCGATGTCAGTGCATACTACAGAACCCCAGGTGGTCAAAATCTTCAGATTCCTCCACTAGGGCGTCTCTCATGGCCTAAGTCGCTATGGAATGTAGAACCCCATAAACCAAACCTTTTACACAGTAACCAACCTAATTTGTTTCCTGTATCTAAATGCGAATGGTAGCGGTCATCAGAAAAGTCACAATGCGTCGATATTGTCTCAAGTGCTTTGACATCAAAATATAAGGCAGGAATTACAAGTGGTTTGTTAACACAAAGTGAGCTCAAACTTAAGCTCTTGGTCATATTGCTTGTCGAGCTGGGACAAGTACAATATCTAGTGTGCTTTTTTTTTTTAGCTTTTGAGCATTTACCCAAGGCAAAACTATTTTAGGATATGCCCCGTAGTTTGTGTCACATTGTATTGGCAGCGGATGCTGTTTATACGACGATACAAATTACGTGGGATAACGAATTCACGACGCGATGACTGCATAGCAACATACGGCTAGAAGACACGGCTGGCTCCACTCCTGGATGTGCTTAGAACTTACTACTTAGACGGCGGCGTGGCTGTCACTTTACACAACGCCTATATGGTCTGGTGAGCAGCATTGTAGATGCAGGATGCAGACACTGCATGAGAGTGTCTGGTAAAGCCAAGACTCTACTTGCAGCCTGCGTGTCTCAAAGCTGCAAAAGAAGGGGGTGCTGGCTCCACTGGATGTCCCTGATGATGATGATGACTTCTGCGAGGTGCCACCTGCGTGGGCTACCGCACCTGACATCAGCACCATCTTGGAGCAACTGGCTGGTATGTGCGGTAAGGCTTGAGCTGCCAGCATGGTGCCTTTGGCAGGTTGCATAGTGATTAGTTTTACAAAGGATGTGGTATGCCTGTGGCGCAATGCCATCAAGTTACGCATATGACCCGTGTCATCATCGTGAGCCTAACTGTGCCTCAGTTCAGTTCAGGCGTTCAGTCGTGTCCGACTCTTCGTGACCCTATGGACCATGTCACGCCACGCTTTCCGGTCTCTCACTATCTTCTTAACATCACATAGCTTCATCTGCAATGCCTCGAGAATGCCATCTGTGCCTACTGCACGAGAAAGGCCTCTCCCATAACTCTTCAAATAACCCAGTCTTTTGCCAGCTGTAGCCACTTGTCACCACAAGCCTCCTTATCTTGTCTGCCCACCCATACCTTCTGTTGCCCTCTGCTATGCTTGCTTTTCCTTGGAATGCCGTCAGTTACCTTAAAATGAACACTGGTTATCTTGTCTTCACATTACATGTCCTGCCCATGCCAATTTGTTCTTGGTTTTTGACTAGAATGTTAGTAACTCGTGCTTGTCCCATGACTGCCTGTCTATTAATGCTACACCCATCATTTTCCTTTTCGTAGCTCTATGTTACGTTTATGTTGAAGCATTTCTGTGAGCTTCCATGTTTTTGCCTCATGCGTGATTAATGGTAAGATGCGGCATTTGTATAATTTCCTTTTGAAGACTGCTGATAGATTTCTATTCATCACTTGAATGTGCCAGCCATGTGTAGTCTACCCTGTTGTTATTCTTGGTCACAACCTGCTCTAAGTAGTTATATTCCCTGACAAGTTCAAACCTAGTTAGGTGTGTGTGCCCATTCCTGTTGTGCACTTGTTTCCTTCGTTATCCTGGCTGTAGTGCTTGTATGCTGTGCGGTATCAGCAGACGTCACAGAACCTCGAGAGGTCGAAACGATCCGGAGCCCGCCGTCAGGGCATCTTTCACATCCAATGCCTAGCAGAGTGGTCATCATTTTTCACTGTCTGCATATCAGCTTTTGTCATCGTGATATCCGTGTCAAAACATTTTGAGTTATATTGGAGATCCCTGCCCCAATTAGAGAATCAGAGCAGTACTATAAGGTGTATGTCTAAGAGACATGTTATGGAGCCATCAAATGCACCTGAAATGCATTAACTTGATGAATATATGATTTACATATTTAAACCATTATGGTTCTGGGCATAGGACATCTTGTGCACTTGAACTGAAAGCACATATTAGTTTTCCCTAGGATGTGTTTGATTTGAATTTGCCGGGATGTTTGGGAATCGTGCGGTTTGCTAAATGGTTGTTCAGAGTGCTGTGACGTATGCACCTGGCTGTCTGCAGCACCTTTGTTTCACTCTTGTATGTTCATTCTTACATAAGAGAAGGAAGAAAAAGAAAAAACCCAACAGAGGCATTTGAAGAATCGGCAAACAAGTATGTGACCAAAATAATCAAGATGCCAATTAGTGTTAGGCGTGCTCATCACAGGTCCAGTGGTTGGGAATATCTTCCAAGCCTTTTGTAACTAGTCAACCGATTTCTCGGACTCCAATAATTCGGACTTGCACAATATTTCGGACTTCATTCATGAACCGTCATGCAGCCCATAGGAGCATGTACATTTTCACGACCAATATTTCGGACCCTATGATATCCAAAGGTTTGATTTCTCGGACCAAATTTGATGCCAGCAGTACTGTGGAAATCGTTTTTTTTTTTCCCGAAGGCTCGTTTTTCGGTATCACTTAGACTCGAGTGGGCGTCATTTTTGCAAACAACCGGTTTTGCACCTTCTCACGTTTTCTAAGTGGAGCTGCGAGAAGAAACTGAGCAGTTTGAAGTCAATGTCGTTTCTTCTTGGCCTGTTACAGACAAGCAGCTATGAAGCATCTGGGACGAAACCGAAAAGGATGCATTTATGTTGCTGTTGCTTTGTTACTTCTGCACAGAGTGGCCCGGGACAAAGCTAGAAGTATTGAATGCCCTGCAACCCTTTTGGACACACGAAATGCATCAACATCTGAAGTGATAACGGGCCCTGGTTCCGCAGCACAAAGTCCAGGTCATTCTCATCTTATTTCCCCATTAACCCTGTCACGTCCAGCCCCTACTGTCCACATGGTAACGGCATGGCAGAGCGTGCCGTTCAAGAGGCAAAAAAAAAAAGGCACTTAAAAAATGCTCATTTGGCACCTTTGAATTATGCCATGCCTTGCTAGAATGGAGAAATTCGCCGAGAGACGATTTTCTGCAGTCCCCAGCCTTGATGGGCTGCCGCACAAGGACGAGGCTACCAGTACTGGATTGCCATTTCGAGCCATAGACTGTTTCCACCGAAACCGTCCGAAGCCGTCTACAAGCCATTAGAAGCAGGCAACAGAAGTGCTACAGGTCTATCGGACATCTCCCAGACCTATGCACAGGGTCTCCAGTGTCCGTCTACGGCACTTTGCAGGGAACCTGGGTACCAGCAGTGGTTGTAGGCACAGCAAACATGCCACGATCATACATAGTGGATGCAGACAGCGTACAATTGCATCACACAAGAAAACATCTAAGAACAACAAAAGCAGAAATGCATGAGTTTCTTCCCCAAACAGGACCATCAGGCGATACTTCGACTCAGCAGGGAACTCCTGAAGCCGGTCTTCAGAAAAGCACTGGGCAGCATAGGAAGCCACAACGATTTCCTTGTTTCCTTTACCTGAGCACCGAACTTAACTTCCTTTTTTTTCCTGTAAAGGGAAGATGTGGCATGAAGTTCCATAGTGCACATCAAAGATGGAACAGAAAGGTGTGGCAGGAGTGCACCGTCAGCAACACGTGCGCACATGACGGCCAGTGTGCATGTCTCAGACCAAGAGCTGTCGGTATTAATACCGCCGCACTGCACAATAAACACACTTCTCTTTCCCACATGCTTGCACGTTACAGGATGTTGAAACAGCATGAAATGACAAGGTGAATGAGGATTTAGAACAAGACAGGTACTGTTCGGTTTTCATTGTTTCGGTCTCCAGCATGCATTTCATTTTAATTCCTTGTGCGTTCCATCTCTTTCACGCCAGTATGTTGAAAAGATCCGGGAGCATGACCCGTGCTTCCAGACCAGGATTCCACTTAGACATACTACTGGGTTCTTCGAATCTTCCCTCACAGTGTCCCTTCTTAGCTGTGTCGCTTGCCGACGTTTGCAGCTGGGAATTCTCTCGCAGAGGACGGAGCAGTACAACCAGCTGCCCTTACAGCGGACTACGTGGACATCACACTCCCTGAGGAATCTACTCTGCAATGGCCCCCTCTGGAGGACATGGATGAGGCATGTGCCATAAGGTCATTTTCAAATGGGATGCTGATTAGTTGAGTACTCATCGTAATTAAGCTAAATGAACTTAATTAAATAAAAAGCTGATCTTTAAGTAGATTTTTAGCAATTTTAAGCTGATTAACAGGGAAATTGGTAACGGGTACAAGATGAAGGTAGTCCTAGGCCTTGGCACCGATGTGTATTTTGGATGCACACAAAGGTCTTGCAAAGGCATCTAAGCGGCTCTGAATAGAGTAAAATCACCATCCACTCAGCTCAGAGGGGACTTTTGGCACAAAGCTATGCACAAAGCCGTTCGCGCCAGTAATAGTAGCGGAGAACTCTTGTTAGAATTGGCAGCAGGGAAGTTTGTTCTGGTAATGGCGATTGCGTTTTTACAAAAATGCAAGGACAGGATGGAAGAGAAATAGATGTCGCAATGCGTTCCTCTGCCGGCATCATGCACCGTGTAGAGCTGCTAAACACAGCGAGTCAGTGCAATGACCATGGGATTGGGAGTGCTTGAATTGGCTTCAATTTTAAGATGGAATGGAGCAAACTAGTGATGAAGGAGCGTGTTATTTAGTTGGCGAGAAAAGCAATAGAAGAGGAATTGAGAATCTAGCCTGAGAAGAGGCAATCGCTTCAACCAAGGACGATGTTCGTGTACTAGCACAGAATGATAATGGGCCGAATATTATTGCAAAGGTAGAAAAGGGGACATGAAAACAGGCAAATTGCCCTTGGAGACAGAGGAACTTTTTTATGAGGTACTATACCATCAGCATTGCGAACTCCAAATATAAGGTGAAGCTACCATAGCTGTGAAACGTAATCTAGAGAAACATATGATAAACAGCCTAACAAAATACATTGTATAGGGAGGAAAAAACTATGTTGTGAAGGATGCCTCAAAGACAGCAGGCTGCACGGAGGGCTCGTTAGCAAACATTGGCACATTTAAATGTGGTAATTACACTGATCAATATACATCTGCTCACATTTATTTGTTAGAGCAAATAATTGTAATGTAAATGTAACAGCGGCAGATGATGTAAGGAGATTTATAATTTTCTGAGAATGATAGGAAAAGGAAGTGGAGAAAGCGTTAAAGCAGTAAAGAAAGGAAAAAAAGCAGATTAAGATTGTTTAATTGCAGATTTATTAAACAATGTTTACATACGTTGCTTGTGGAGTTACGTTGTGACCTCGAGCATCCCTGTGGCATGGATGAATATCCTAGCATTGGATTATTATTCCGTAAGAAACGGAATATCAAATAAGGGAAAAATTTTAAATCTAGTGGGCAAATGTATTCCTCAGCTGATGTTTACTAAGGAAAAATTTGAAGGACACTAGTTGAGGGTATGACTCGGCAGTTTTAATGGCTTGTGACCTTGTGCAACCCTCCGACCAATCAGTGCCCGGCCATGACACCTGTCAGCGGCATGCTTATGACTTTTACTCACAGCTCCGGAGCTTCATTTTCTGGAGAACAGGACACTTTACACTTCTGTGTTCTTCTTGCGAATCGTCGTTTCTGTTACTAATCCCTTAATTCCTGCCTCTGTTATCTCAAGCATACTCTTTTGCATGTAGTCATTAGCTGCCATATTATGTGAAAGGCCACCCTTTACAGATATAAGGCCCTGCTTAACCAAGCTATACAAAGGTGCCTGCGTGGCATAACAGTACGACTTAGAAGGCAAGGTTCATGCATGGTTCAATTCTCATCATCCCATTTGAAATAAGTCCGAGTTGGCAGCTTGTGTGAAATAGGCCATGTCACATGGTTGCGTGACGTCACACAGCGCTAAAATCAATCAGTGCCTGGCCATGTCAGCCAACAGCTGCCAGCTACCACCTGCCAGAGCCATGCCCATGATTTTTCCCTCACGCTGATGCTGGATTTCCTAGAGAATGGGGCCTCTTACACTCTCACATTAATGAAAAAAAAAAAAATGACAAACTGGAACTGGCGAAAACATAATCGGAAGTGAAAGCTCCCCACTTTCTTGCCCTCGGGGTGGAAAGTAGTGACAGTGATTGCAGGATCATGTTCACGCAATATGGGGGAATGTTTCAGCGTTTTCACAACCCACTCATAACACACATAGATATTGTCTTCGTAATGCAAGAGCGTGTAGCACGGGTTGTGGTGCGGGCTATGTTTGACGTGACAGAAGAAGACGTGCTCTCAGGATACAGATTCACGACATACTGTTAAATTTATTCTCAAAAAAGACTTCGAAAGGAGAGCGTGAAGGCAGAGAGAGAGAGAGATCGCAAAGAGCAAAACAGCGAGGGGTTTGTTGATGGTGCAGCGCTAAGGCGGAATAGTCACCTGTGACTTACGAGGGGTGCATATGTGCGGGGCTTCTTGAGTTACCGAGCACAATGCGGTCACCGCGGCGCCGGCATGGTGCAATGGGCATCGCTTCCTTGCGTCATCTAAAAGCATGCAACTATAGGATTTATACAAAGCTTGGGAGAGAGGTACTTCTCCACACCCCTTGAAAAGGGCATTGTCCGAAACGCGCAGCATTTTTATGACAATGGATGATTCAGCGCTGTAGCTGGTTTCTGCCCCCATAACGAAAGTGAGCCTGTAAGGTGCAAGAAAAAACACTGAGCATCTGGCAATAATGTCACGTGCATCATGCTTCGAGCGGCGGTTGAAAGTCGCACGCTCCATAGGTATTACCAATAAATTTTGGTCTATTCTCCCAATCTGGTTAAAGAAAACTTTATTTTGCGCTTGTACAATCTCATCTTCATTACTGCCTTCTGGTTTGGGGTAGCACATCTGACACAAATTTGAAATCAGCTTTTTGTAACAGCTTTCTGTTACAAAAAGAGCAATTAGAGTCATCTCTGGTATTCCATACCTAGAGACCACAGTTCCACATTGGGGTAGCTTAAAGATATTAAATATTTATAAACTAATCACACTGCGGCTGGCCAGTCATGCTCACCACTTGTTTTACATGGGGACACTTGCACACATCATGCACACTGTCGAACACCAGAACTACGAACTAAGAAATTTTTCTGTCAGGCCACCCAGAATAAAAACAAATTATGGCTCTCAAGCTACATTGTACCAGATAACAGCGCTTCTTAATTCTAGCAAAGAAATAAAAGATCTCATTCATAAATGCAGAAATGAGCGCTTATTCAGGAAAAAAGTAGCAGACATGCTTTCAGCAGAACCCTCATAAACTTATACTGATGAAAGTGTGTCTAATGAATGTTGATAGTGTCTTTTAAACTTCTGTCAACATATCTTTGATGTGCCTATGGTAATTTGCCTTTGTAATTCGTGTGTGTTCATTTCACATGTTCTATTACTGTTGCTGTTCTATTACTGTTCTGCTACTGTTCTATTACTGGTGCCCCCATATTTCCTGTGAAGGTCCTAAAACGGTAGGAGCTAACCTGAAGTGTGCATGTAGCTGTATGACGCAGTTAGACATGGGTGGGAGATTGCAGTGACATGAGTGGAAGCTGTGCAATGTCCTGCATGGTGAAAAGTACCATCTGCATATAGTCCTTGTACAGTTTGGCAGGCGCAACATCTGTGTTGCATCAAATATCCAAGCTCAAAAAGACCATTTGGAGCTCTCACATGCAGAAGTGGAATCCTGTTTCTAGTTGGTACTTGATTCCTGTGGTTTCAGTTCAGTTTGAGCCAGTTTTCATGGGTCTTTTTCGATTGAGATCGAGTGACATCCTCATGACTTAATCCTAAAATGAGCACTGGTCTTTTGCGCTGTGGGCCCGTTCACATATTACGGAGGAGGTTTGGGGATGGGCTGCCCAATTGTCTAGGAGTGTGAAGCGCTGCTGCGGTTCATTCAGTACTAGCTGGCTGAGCAGTCGGCGGTGTCTTGCCTCGTCACACAGATGGAAGGAGAAGAAGGTGCGGGCATCCTGGAGGAACTGGACAGGCTGTTGGCATTGAAAGTCACGGAGGAAGTGGCCCAGTGGAAAGAGGTAGCTCCTTGTGCTGCTGTGGGAAAGCCCATCTCGCCCGTTGCCATGGTGGATGACCTGCCCTCAGCCAGGTATGTGGGCAGCAGGTTGCTTCTCCCTCGCCGTGCCAATATTTCGCACGTGACACTAGGTGCGGAGCGGTGTGGGGGAGGATGCTTTGATTGCCCTTGACTATCACTGTTGAGTCTCTCTGAACCTTCCGTCATTGTTGCACGCTTGCCCTGCTGTCACTCCCTCTGTGCCTTCCAGCAACCTGGATGCTCTGGTGCTTTTTTTTTGTCCCATTTCTTAGCTTACTGTACCCTGTGTAATGAAGTCAGCTGAAGAGGTAGAAAAACAGGGGATGACAATGGGTCACATACGTAAAGTCTTCAGTGAGTCTGCATATAATACAGTCGAACCCCTCAATAACGAAAGCTCTCAAGAACGAAATTCCCGTGGCAAAAAAAAATTCTTGCGGACCCGCTGAACTTCCATAGAGTAAAATGCGTTTTCCCCCTCTCAACAGTGAAGGGTTTTTAAAAGCAGTCCCACACAACGAAAGTTTGAGGTAGTGATCTCCAAAATTTTTTTCTGCACATCAGCCAGTTGGGAACAGAGAAGTGGCAAAACTGCATCAGCACACTCATCCGACAAGTCAGGTCTGTTCATTTCTGTCAACAAGCACCGGCGCGGCCATAGGTGATTACTTTCTGTTAGTTCGGTAATGATGATGATGATAGCAATAAGGTATATATTTTTCTTTTGTGCAGTGAAAGCGGGTTTTTGCTAGCCTGTCTGTTGGCAACTATGCACGCACGTGACATTTTTTGACACTGCCGTCAGAGCAACGAACCCTTCTGTTTCTTTTCGCTGCTATGCCGACCACATTATCTCGCCGTCCGTCTCGTGCGCGCCCATTTCACCTGTGACTTGTGTGTGTCTAGTGTTTTTTTTCTTTTGGCCTGTCAAACATGTCGCCTCCTGTCAAAAAGCGGAAGTTTTTGACGCTGCAAGAAAGGCTTGCAGTCATTGCCAAAGCTGCAAAAGGCAGAAAGAAGTTGGGCATTGCAAAGGAATTCAGTATACCGTGCAGCTCACTTCCTACGATTTTGAAAGTCAAGAACAGCATCATGGCGACACTTCAGAATGGTGCACGCGTGGAGAACAAGACGGTGGCAACGCCAGTCTACAAAGCTGTATATCAGTGGTTCCTCGACAGTAGAGCGAACAAGATGATTTTGTCTGGAATCCTTCTGCAGTCGAAGGCGATTGACTTCGCGTGCATTCCGGGGCGTGACAACTTCAAGGCGAGCACTGCTCCAAGGCGTTGTCGAGGGAGTCTGCGAGCGTCGACGCTGAAGCAGCATCATCCTGGATGCAGGAAAGCATAATGGACGAATACGAGCCTTCCGAAACATGGAGGTTTGGGATCCTGCGTGATTTGGGAGAGCTTGGCACTTGTGGCATTATGCTAAAATGTATAGGTGACTTTCTTTCTCAGCGCTTACTTAAGGTATGTCTCGGTTATACCCTTTCTAAAACCTTCATACAAGAAAATGCTGTGCCTCAAGGATGTATTTTAAGTACTACTCTATTTATAGTAAAAGTTAACACTATATCAAAAATATATAATCCCAAATCCGTTATTTCCTCCGTCTACTAGACGACCTTCAGATTGCATGTACTTCCTCTAGTGTATTAACAAGTGAGAGGCAAATACAGCTCACAGTAAATGAACTGGCAACATGAGCAGATAGGAATGGCTTCAGGTTTTCTACTCAAAAGTTTGTAGTTGTTCTGTTGCCTCTCAGAAGAGGACTGCACACTGATCACACCATGAACCTAAATGATGCTACCTGTAAAACTTGAACATAAATTTCTAGCGATAACATTTGACAGAAAGCTTTCATTTCTTCCCCACATATACAACCTTACAAAAAGAAAGCTTCAAGATCTCTCAATATTTATAAAGTCCTTTCACATAAACTCTGAGGTCCTGACAGAACATGTGTTTACAAGTTTACTGTTCTGTGGTGCGCCCGTGTTTAGATTATGGCTGCATGGTATATGGATCTGCAAGGCCGTCATATTTAAAGTGACTGGACCCCGTACACAATTCAGGCTTGTATATTTCAGCTGGTGCATACAGGACATCCCCCATAAACAGCTTATATGTAGAAACCAATGAACCATCACTTACAAGCCAAAGAAACATGCTCACATGCTCATACATTCTAAAGATCCGTTCTCTGCCAAACTATATTTGTTACCCAATAGTTGCAAAGTGCCCATCTCGAACACTGTCCGCAAGCAAACCTCAAAAAATAAAACTTCTGCTTCGCTTTGAAGAGAAATGTCAAAATTTAGGCTTAATGGACTCATTACCCAATATTACCCGAAAACCTGATCCACTTCGACCATGGTACTGCCTGCAATCTGTATGTGACTTCACATTAAATATTGCAGAAATATTTAGCACTGGGTGGAAAGTACAGAGAATGTGTGGCATTCTATACAGATGGTTCAAAACCTGCACAGTACATTGGAAGCGTGGTGGTCTAAAACAATTGGAATAGAACAGTACGACTGCCACTGTGCACATCCATTTTCACTGCTGAGCGCTATGCAGTCCTTATGGCTCTAGAAAAAATTAAAAATGAGAACATAAAGAATTGTGTCATTTACACTGATTCTTTGAGCATACTAACAGCACATAATCATAGAAATATAGGCAAATCGCTTATTGGTGACATCATACACAGCATAAGAACAGCCACAACCCAGGGACATACTGTAAAGCTTTGCTGGATTCCGAGTCACATAGGAATCCACCTTTTTCACAAGGCCTCTCTGCACATGCGCACCTCTCCCCTGGTTGAAAACAAACCGCCAGCCCAAGCTGCACATGCGCAGTTCCTGGCCTCCGTGATCGACGCAGCCATAACTGATCTTGGAGGCCATGTGTAGGTATTATTCGTGACAGGCGTATGCGATAAATGGCGGTAGCTGTCCAGAACACACACCATCATTTCGCTGGTGCCAAGGACTCTTTCAACCAGTAGCAGACAAATTTTCAATCACTTCCAGAGGGCACCACGTTTTGTGAAAAAGGTGGATTGGTGAAAATGAAAGCGCTGAAATATGCGCTACAGAAGCTCGACATATCGAAATTAAGAAAGTGCACGTTTCCTACAAAGAAGCAGTCAAATTAGTGCAGTCTAGGCTGAGAGATAGATGGCAGTCTAAATGGAATAATGAGGAAAATAATAAGCTACACCTAGTAAAACCTGTCATATCTAAATGGAAGTCATGCTCACACCAAGAACGATTCACTGAAGTCATTTTATGTCGCCTCCGTATTGGAGATACACACCTTACACATGGTTATATTTTTAAAAAAGAGGAAACACCAACATGCGAGCTTTGTGGAGAAACAATCTCATATAATCATATTTTATGTTCCTGCACCAAGCTAGAAGAACTAAGAAGCATTTTCTAGTATTTTATTCTGAATATATTGTTCACCCTAGCTTACTCTTCGGAGAAAATGTTCTTGTGAATACAGTCGAACCCGGATATATCAAACTCGAAGGGGATTGCGAAATAGTTCAATATATTAATAATTAGATATACAGAGATCGGCTAGAGACACCACTTGCGATCGTGAACAATGATACGGTCTTTGTTGCGTAGTCAACCCACTCCCCATTTTTGCCCCCGAGAATTTGAAAAAAAAAAGTTTTCGGTGGTGCATTTCTCAGTTTTGACCGTCGCATACACAGCTCATTTATTGGCAGCGCGCCAAGATGTGCTTATCTTTTAACTATACTTTTCATAGATCCTGCGGTGGCAGGGAGCGAACTTGGCAGAGTGCCCGCTTGATGGCTTGATTGCACACGCCTGGTTTGATTTACCGGGTCGTGCTTGGGGTCAGGCGGGCGTAGTTCATTTCTACAAAATCATTGGCAAGTGTGATAGCTGCAAATGCCGTTTGGAGCGAACAATGCTAAAAGCCGGTGGCATGGTAGCAGCCGACTGCTTGCTTTTGTTGATTCATAAATGCAAGAATGAATGACTCTCGCAAAAAAAAAAAAAACTGCTGCTTCTTAACGTCCACAGTCGCCATAGCTTACGCTGCGCCGCACGTTCAGACCGATAAGAACAACTCTCGCAAAAAAAAAAAAAAAAATTGCAGCTTCTTAACCTCCGCAGGCGCCATAGCATACGTTCAGCATGACGGCAATAAACGACTTTCGCAAAAAAAAAAAAAAAAAAAAAATTTGCCACTTTTTAGCGCCCGCAGCCGCCGTAGCTTATGCGTGTTCAGCACGCCGACATGAGGCGCTCATCGCACGCCAGCCGCCGCGCGCACAGCATTCACAACACACACTGGAGAAGCGACTGCCACGGGCTGAGCTGGCTTGTCCGCGCATGCATAGTGCATGCTGCTGTGAAGGAAGACTGAGAAAGAGAGGAAGGGGAGAGATAAAGCTCAGCAGAAGAGTGGGCACATTCTTGCGCTTCACTCTATCGCGTTTTTCCCCTCTTCCGAACACCACGGCTCCATTGGTGCCAGACGTCACGATCTAGTGCGGCATCTCCGGGCTGACCCACCCGGGGGAAATCTGCAGTCGCCTATTCCTGTCCTCCCCACCATCTTTCACTTTCCCATCTTCTTTCCTACAACTCTCCTGTCCTGTACTCTCTTCTGGTTTTTTTCTTTACTTCCCGGCGGCAAGGGTTAACCTTGTGTGGAGTAACTCCCCTATGTTGCCCCATATTAGGTTAGTTATGGTGTACAGCTGGCAGATGCAAGACTTGTTCGCAATTTCCTGTCCTGTGCCCTTGTTGGGCTCCGTGGTGGGTGGCTGGCACCATGGCTGAATAGCATACTTTTTTTATGGCATCGTCTGCATAACCAAATGATTGCCTTAAAAAAAGGGCAGACCGATGTAGCAGCTGAATTCTATTCCCTGAAACAAGAAATCTTCCCCAAGCACCATGTCATCCACAGAGAAAACGCAGGAAAACTTGCCCGGATAATTTCACCTTTTGTAGTTTCTAAGTCCCTAACAAACATCCTAGGCCCTAGATACAAAGTAAGCAAACTGGCCAGTAGGGATCTCCTGCTCGAACTCCAAAGGAGAAACCAGTACACAAATCTTCATAATATTGTCACATTTGGGGACATCCCAGTAACAGTCACTGCCCACAGATTGCTGAACACTGTTCAAGGTATGACCTCAGAGAAGGACCGCCTGTCTCTCACTGAAGAACTACTAGAAGGCCATTCCAAACAAAATGTAATCAGAGTGCACAGGATCAAAATCAGAAAAGACAACCAAGATGTGCCGACAAAGCACATAGTCCTAACCTTCAACTCCAGCAAGCTCCCCGACTCCATAGAAGTAGGCTATATCAAAGTAGACATCTGAACCTGCATCCCGAACTCTGGACTTTGCTTCAACTGCCAAAAATTTGGTCATGGCTGAGCTGCCATGGCCAACAAACATGTGCCAAATTTGCTTCAAATGATCACAAATCCAATGAGTGTGATGCCACACTACACTGCGCAAACTGTGCTGGTGGACACGCCACATACTCGCGGTCATGTTCGTCTTGGAAGAAGGTAAAGGACATAATCACAATAAAAGTAAAGGAAAATATAACATTTAAAGAGTCATATCAGTGCTACCTTGTTGCACAGGGCACTTTTGTGTTCACTGCTAAACCAAACTACTCCAATGTTGTGGAGCGTGCGGGCGGCGCACCAGAACAGGACCTGGTCTCTGCCCAGGCACAGTTTTGGGCAGGACCATCCCTGCTCCAGGCAGGAACAGCAGGAGCTGTCCTGCCATTGCAGAAACAGGGCCCGCCAGCCTCTCAGGCGGCATCCCACATGGTTTCCCCCCAACAGGAGAAGCCAGAAACCCACACATCCACACCTCATTTGCGGACCTCCATTGCCTCTGAGCAGGCAGTGGATACAACCCCTTCTCTGCCACTGCTGCAGAAGCAGAATAGCTCTCTCGAACACAAAAAAAAAAGAGAGAAAAACGTAATAACTTGACCAGACAAACCACGAACTTGTTTTTAATCAAATCACCATAACTCGTTAAACATGGCGTTCCTCATTCATTGGAACTGTCGTGGATTCTTTAAAAACTACAGCGACATAAAAGACTTTTAGGCTCATTTTCCCCAGTATCATTATGTATAGAGGAGACAAACTTAGGATCCCAACAGAAAGGTGTTATGAAAAAACTATAGTCTTTCGGTGCAACTGAGAGCAGCAGTCAGGTAAGCTCTCTATAGGTGTTGCTATTGTAGTCAGGAATGATGTTGCAACTAGCGAAATCAGCCTAAAAACAAAATTTAACCACATTTAACCATAGCCCTTGCTGACTGGAAGAGCTTCTGCAACAGCTTCCATAACCATATCTCATAGTCGGTGATTTTAATTACTGTCGTCCATTTTAAAACATTAACAATATGCTCTTTGTATCTGCCACCACATTTAACCATAGCCCTTGCTGACTTGGAAGAGCTTCTGCGACAGCTTCCATAACCATATCTCATAGTTGGCGATTTTAATGCCCACTCATCATTTCGGGGAAGTGAACTAACCGATACTAGAGGTCATATTTTAGATTTTATTTTATGTAACAACATCTGCCTTCTAAACACTGGAAAGAAAACATACTGCTCTCCAAGCTCCAGAAAAATGAGCTGCTTAGATTTATTCTGTTCACCCTCCATTTTTAGCGCCTCAGAGTTCGGGAGTAGTAAGAAAAAATAAAAAAATATTGGTACATGCAAGGATGCAGAGCAGCAAAGAAAAAACAAAATAAGGCATGGGGTGTCTTTCGTAAATACCCAGCATATAAGAATTTAATACTTTTTAAAAAGGTCAGAGCTAAAGCTCGGGATATCTGTCGTAGCGCTGAATAAACATCGTAAAAAAATTACATATCCTCAATAAGTAGTTCAGTCACATCAAAAAAAATCTGGGAGCAGGTACATAAGCTAAATGGTACCTACTCTCCCCTCACTCTTCTCCTTCTGACAGCCCCAGGTGTACAAACCAGTATGGAGGAGCAAGCTTATATATTAGGGGAACGTTTCTCTACAATTTCAAGTTCCTCACACTACACTCAATCTTTCTTAAAGCACAAAGCAGCTGAGAAACAAAGACTTCCAACAAGTGGAAGCCATGGTCCTGACTAAATACGATATAAAATGCTCGCCAATCTATCTGAATGTTCAAAAGAAGCACTTTTGAAATTTTGTAACAAAATATGGATTGGCGGAATACTGCCAGAGGCTTGGAAGAAGGCGGTAATTGTACCATTCCTAAAACCAGGAAAACCACTGATCCCCAAGCAGTTATGGGCCCATGCCCTCACCAGCTGTCTATCCATATCTTTTGAAAGCGTTCGTAATATCTGATTAATGTTTACTTTCGAATCTCATGAACTTTTGGACATCAACCAATGCGGTTTTAGAAAAACATGTTCAACAACAGACCATCTGGTTTGCCTCGAAAACACAGTCAGAGAGGTTTTTATACACAAGCAGCACTGCCTCACCGTTTTCTTTGACTGGGACAAAGCGTACGACACAACCTGGAGGTTCGGGATGCTACGCGACCTAGTAGACTTAGGGATCCATGGCTGAATCCTGAAAGTTCTGAACGATTTTCTATCCAAACATACATTTCAGATGTGTCTTGGTACTACACTGTCAAAAACCTTTACCCAATAAAATGGTGTTCTGCAGGGATGTATTTTAAGCGCAACGCTCTTTGTAGTAAAAATGATTTCCACTAATACTAAAATCTATTATGGACTCTGTCTACGTCGACAATCTTCAAATAGCTTGAACTTCCTCGAACGTAGCAACGTGTGAGAGGCAAGTACAGCTAACAGTTAATAAACTAGTGATGTGGGCAGACAAAAATAGATTTTCGTTTTCTTCACAAAAAACAGTGGCAGTTATGTTTTCACTCAGACGTGGAATACAAATGACGTCACTCTGCATCTGAACGAGACCGAATTACCGGTTAAAAATGAGCACAAATTCCTGGGGATAACTTTTGACAGGAAACTCACATTCTTGTCTCATATCAATACTCTTAAAAAGAAAGTTACCAAATCCCTAACTATACTCAAGGTTCTTTCAAGAAAACACTGGGGGTCTGATAGAACACGCCTTTTGCGCATTTATCACTCTGTTGTACTGTCTAGTTTGGATTACGGTTGTGTAGTATACGGGCCTGCAAGAGCATCATACCTAAAATGACTGGACCCTGTGCACAATCTGGGCTTGCATCTCGCATCTGGTGCATAGAGAACCTCTTCCCCCCATAAACAGTCTCCACGTTGAAACAAATTAACCCTCCCTCAAATACAGAAGAAACATGCTTATATTTTCATATCTCCTCAAAATACGTTCATTACCAAAGCATATATGCTACCCTCTTGTTACGAAGTGCGGCTCCAGAGTGTTGTTCAACAAAAGACCCCAGTTAATCAAACCCTTGCTACTCCGGTTCGAAGATAAATGCCAAGAACTGGGAATACTAAATTCCCTTACTGATATTGAATCAAGGCACGATCCACTACCACCATGGTACAGCTCCTCATTGTTTGTGATTTCACATTGACTCTGTTTTGTAAACAGAAAACACCACATTATTGTGATCGGACGAGCTGCGGAGACCGCCGAGTCGTATCTTAAGAACGGCGACAACGATCGAGACTGGAAGCAGGCGCCTCGGACCCTCCCAAGCCAGAGCTGGGGGATCGTCCGGCTGTGAGTGCCCAGCATCGGCGACGGTTAGACGCCCTTGCGCCTGACATCGGCCGGCCGAAGGGAGCAGTTCGTCACCCGGCGGCAATTACCGTGTGAGGTCCCACCAATAAGTCGACGACTGGACAAAGGAGAGGAAACAACTGATTTCCAGTCCTTTCAAGTTTTGAGTACCGCTACAGAGAGTAGGCGTGCATTTTTCTCTTTTGTCCCGTGATGGGCCAAGGGGACAGCTTTCAGTTGGGTTTTCTCTTTGAGTGCCGCCCGGCAACGTTGGGACCGATGAGCCAGCCCAGGTGCAAGCACACACGGCGACAACCGGCTGATGCCATCTACGCCGTCTAGACGACCTCCTCACCCTCAAGCCAGGACCAGTTGGAGGGGCGTGTTAACAAGTGCGTGCAGTGTTGGGCGAGTGTGTGAGAGTGCGGTAGAGTGAGGTGACAGACACTCTTTCGTAATAATCTGGCCTGCCTCTCATCTAGGGAACATAGGGAATCAACCCTATAAAAACTTGACAAGTGTGTTTCATGGGTTGTAGAAAGGAGACTGTTCCTCAAGTCCGTCTCCGACTAACCAAACGCTACCATGTAAATACTGTATATGAAGTTTTCTATCTCATTTCAAAGTCCGTTTCTACAACACGCAACCTGGGTCACAACAACTGGATGGCAGCTGTGGAATGGTTTGGGTGGTGTCCTTGCTTCGGTTTGGTGAGTGTGTCGCCTTTTCTCCTTGAGTTTTGCCAGGCTTAACATAAGGTGTTCTTCTTGGTAATACGGGCAGTCATGGACTGGAGAAAGCTTCAAATAACGGAGCTAACTTTGATATCTGAGGAATTGGAGATTGATTTTGGGAAATCAAAAAAGAAAGCAGCAGATTGTCAGCGCGATCGAAAGCAACAATTATGAAGACTAGGATATTGTGGAATGCTGGAAGGAGATGAACCGCAAAGCGCAGGAGGAGGAACGAAAAAGAAAAGAGGAAATTGAGGAAGGTAAAAGAAAAGAGGAAATGAAGCTAGAGACTAAGCGAGTGAAAGTGAGGCGAGCAGAAGCACAGGCAGAAGTGGCGAAAGCGGGCATGGCCGCTGTTGGGGGCCATTGGGCTTTAAGCCGCATAAAGTGAAAGACTTGTCAGCTTTCACAATGGGTGAGGATATCGGGTTCTTCCTTGTCAACTTTGAGCGCGCATGCGAGAAAAACGGGATTACTCGTTTCACCTAGCCCCAGCACCTCTAGACAGTTTTGCAGTGCGAGGCGGCCGACGTGCTTGCTCAGAAAGTCTCAGAAAGATTTCATGAGGCATCCATCGTGGAACAAGAGCCGAGTACCCCCTATGCAGGGAGAGGAGGAAACAAGACTGGGACCGCGAAAACAGCGCAGCCGGGAGAAACGAAGTTGACAAAGAAAGGAGGGAGAAGGATCGTGCTAAAATCCTTGAGACGAGGAAGCCTGCAGTTTGCTTTGGCTGTAACAAGCCTGGACACATTGCGAGCGGCTGTTGAAGGGCAAATGTAGTTTTTCGCTCACCACACTAGACAAGGAAACATGTGCTTGCTGGAGCCGTACATGCTTGAAATGACCATAAATGGGAAACATTGTCATGTTCTGCGCTACTCCACTGCCACGATGGATGTGGTGCACCCCGCGCTCGTTTCACTACAAGATTTCACCAGCGAGTGCGCGTGGGTCAGACAGGTGGCACTGGAAGATAGTTTGCTTGCCTGTTGCATGTTTCAGACTTGAGGGCCCGTTAGCGTTCGGAGTACTGCATACAGAGGCGGCAGTGTCAGTGACTCTGTCAGATAAGTGCCCTTACCTCTTTTCTAACTGCTCAGAGGACCAACTAAAGAAAAGGGGCTTGAGCTATGGGGACTGTTCCATGCATGCGCTTAGGAGTTCTAAAGCCCGCGAAATCGCAGCCCAGTTAGATCATTTGGATGAAGATGAAGAGCATGCACTCTGTGAGGGAAATCCTGATGTAGATGCTGCGGTGGTTCCTTTTGAGAATGTGATGCCTTCTGCGCTGCCTAGTGAGTCCAGTGAGGAATTTGAAACCTCTCTGTTGCTTCCCCAACTGGACGGCTTCCCTGAGCTTATGAGAGTGCACCGAGATGACATAGCGACTGAACAGGGGAGCGATGACACTCTCGAAAATTTGAAGTGTCAGGTTAGTGAAGGATTGGTGAGAAAGAACATTGTTTTGAAAGAGCGCGCAGGAATAATCTACAGGCAGTACAAAGACTCCAAAGGCATGCACTACGACCAGCTAGTGGTGCCACAAAAGTATAGGATAAGCATCTTAAAGCTGTGTCATGGAAGCGGCTGGTCCGGTCATCTCGGCATCAGGTAAACAAAGGCTCTGCTGTTGAGAGAACTGTATTGGCCAGGGTGTTTTAAGGCTGTTGAGAAATTCGTACAGACGTGTGACACTTGTCAAAGTGTGGGAAAATCGCAGGATAAACAGAAGGCACCTCTGAAACTTGTGCCACTGATCAGTGAGCCGTTCCGGCGCCTTGTGGTGGATGTTGCCGCCCTTGCACCTGACAACGGCCGGCCGAAGGGAGCAATTCGTCGCCCGGCGGCAGTTATCGTGTGGGGTCCCGTCAACAAGTTGACGACCGGACAAAGGAGAGGAAACGACCGATTTCTGGTCCCTTCAAGTGTCGAGCACCGCTACGGAGAGTGGGCGTGTATTCTTCCCTTTCGTCCAATGGTGGGCCAAGGGGTCAGCTTTCGGTTGGGTTGCCCCTTTGAGTGCCACCTGGCGACGTCTGGACCGATGAGCTAGCTCAGGTGCGAGCATGCACGGTGACAACCGGCTGTCGCCATCTACGCCGTCTAGACGACTACCTCCTCACCCTCAAGCCAGTACCAGTTGGAGGGGCGTGTCAACGAGTGCGAGCAGTGTTGGACGAGTGTGTGCAGAAATGCATCCCCAGGCTGCATTTCTGCATTATAGCACTTGCAATGAGAGACAGGTGGGTTCCTGAGCATGCTCACTGTTTTTTTTTTGGCATTTTTCAACTGCTCAGGAAGCAATTGATGGCAAGTTATTTTTTTTAAGTGATAAAAAAAAGACCAAATACAGTTGAATTCTTCAACAACGAAAGCCCCCAAGAACGAAGTTCTCGTGGCAATAAATAAATTCAGTGGCCCCACCGAATGCCCATAGAGCTCAATGCATTTGCCCCCTCTCAAAAGCGAAGAGTTTTTAAAAAGAAGTCCCACATTAACGGAAATTTGAGGAAGTAAGCTGCAAAATTTTTTCTGCCCATGAGCTAATTGGGACCTCGGAAATAGGAATTGCAGCAGTACACTTATATAACAAGCATTGGCGCGGTCATTGCTGTTTACATTTGGTCGGTCGGTAAAATGATGATGATAGTTACTTTTTCTTTTTTCACTAAAAATGTCATCTTGCCAGCCTATCTATTGGCAACAACGCAAGCACGTTACCCTTCCATCACATGATACCACCACCAGACGCAAACACTATCCACACAGCTGCTCGGCTGTCATGGAACGCGACCTCACAGTCTTCCACGTGTACTCTGTGATCGATCACGCATCTTGCTGACGTTTGTGTGTTTTTGTCAATGCCTGCCTCACGTGCAAACTCCCAGAGGAATAGCAGCACGGGTCAGTCCTGAGCGTCGTCGTCACCCGGTGTTGTCCAGTCACTGAATGTGGTGACATGGTCTGGAAGATAACTGCACAGTACGTCTAATTGTTTAAGTCTGGATGGCTGTTGATTGCGATTAAGAAATAAAGCTCCAGCGCTCAATATATCTCTGTGGAAAAGGATACAAAAAGATTTAATATACGAGACCAGTGCTAAAGCCCCACAAGAAAAAAATAAAAAAGGCAAGTGCCTTGTTAAGGACCTTTGGTTGTTCGTGTGGCCAACCAGTTCAGGAAATAAGGAAAAGTAATGGGCCGTATGAGGTGTGTGCAGGGTATGCTGTGAATGTGTCCCAAAATGCTCTAGACAGTTGGGACAGTGAGCGCTGTATTATTCCACCCCACTCATTATTGCAGCCATAGATAGGTGAGGTGGGGAAAGCATTGGTTTGACCTGTGCTTAGGGAGTGTGCTTCCACATCAAGGAACGTGGATGCAGGGTGGATGCAAGACAGTGCGTGGCCTTCCCTTGTGTTTCTCCAGGACTTTGTGAAGCTGCTGAGGGGCATGGGAGTACTGGAAGACCTGTTATGGCTGCCTGGATGCCGTAAGTATATGCAGCCTGACATTTGCGGCATGATGGTTATTTAGTTGCCGAGGACACCTCCCAAACCAACCTGTGGTGGCCCCCTTTGCCTTGGCTATGCTGTGCTCCACTTGTTTGTTGCAATGTTCTAGCTGCACGTGACATCAGCCAGGATGGAGGAGGACACCATATATATATACATATATATATATATATATATATATATATATATATATATATATATATATATATATATATATATATATATATATATATATATATATATATATATAAAAAGAAAAGGCATGCAGCATTGCAGGATGAAGCTAATAGCTCTGTATGCATGATGTGCTATTCTTTTTGAGGGAGACTCAGTTTCCTCGGTCTCATGTGCTACAACTTTCTTTCCTAATTGTCCCTTGTTGTCTTGAATGGTTTCATCTCCAGGTATGTACCTAGCAACTGCCTGGTCTCGACCCTAGCCTTGTCTGCACAAGCATCTTTCTCACAGGAGGAGATTTATGCCGCTGATAAGGGCAGATATCAATCCAGTAAAAGAGACCATTTCAAACTGGCCAGAAATTGAAAACCATTTTGAAATCAGTCTGATTTCAATTGAACTCCTCTGGCGTGAACTAATTCAAAGTAGCCATCCTGCAGCTATGCTTTCCATGCTGATGAGCTTATTCTCTGTGTGTTGCGCTAACACAAGACAAGTTGGCCATTAGGCTTCACCATGTGTCTTTTCTCGTACAACACTTCTGCATTTTTGCCAGGGGTTTGGCTTCAAAGAGCAATTGTAGGGATCGTTGAGCTTGCCATATGCATAGTTAAAAAACTAAAAAAAGAAACCTTTACTGCGGGCTTCCTTGTCCATTCACATCATTTCAATCACGTTTGGCAGTCTGGTAGCTTTCTTTTTGTGCAAGTCAATTTTAAAGCGTTCCAGTTTTGTAACTGAAGGGCAGCTAATTTCTACAAGCAGCACTGGACTTGTGGCTTCAGAAGTGTTAACTGTACATTAATACTATCTCTCTCTCTCTCTCTCCTGCATGCCAACTCCAAATTCTGTGCCGTGTTTTGCACACCATCGAAGACTCTTCATGAAGGGAGGCATCACTTGGAGGCACTGTTCCAACCATTCTTTGTATATCCAGGAGGTTTTTCCAGCGATACTAGTGACATGCATTAGTAGTACATCAGAAACACTGTTGATATACCAGCACCGCCAGCCATGCAGATTGGGCTCTATTTGCTGCTTTTTCTGTTTTAAAACTGCATTTTGAAGTGTTTCTGATAGCAGTATCACATTTAAGAGGGCACTGTGAAAGGAATAATCTCAGCTTTATCTCAGTCTCAATGAAACAGGCAGGGAATTTTTCACATAGGAATGTGATGTCAAAAGAAGCGAGGTGCTTAAACAAGGAGTACCGATAATCAAACCAGCAAACTGTGCATCACCTGAATACGCTATCCCATCAGCCACTGTGATATAACGCCTCACTTTGAATGCATGCAACAGCAAAGGAGACAAAAAATTACGGGGGACACTTAAACTCCGCCTTGAAGAGTACGGTGCAACAACGTAGGCTACCTACTAACACAGAAAGACCCGCTTTAACTAAGCCTGTGTAGCCTAGGGTTAACGTGAATCCTTTTTTATTACTGAGTGTAGTGGGGTGGGGGTGCTGGGGGAGGAAGGAGCCGGCTCGGCTCTATCCTCACGTTGACACAAGGGTTTGAATAGCGGTGTGAAGACGATAGATGGGGGAAAGGAGGGGAAGAGCAGTCGTGTGTTGAGAATGGTGCGAAAGGCACTTAAAATCCTAAGAGCGATAAGGTGAAAGCCTTTGAGGCTGGTTCTACTGTAATGTTATTTGACAGAATCCCGCCGATCACACAGGGCACGACATGGGCTTCTTCCGTGCTGGATTCGAGGTGAGGAGGTCCACTCTGCGGCGATGGCGCTCGCTTGCTGTGGGGCTTGGTCTTCATTGTTGGTGGCAGATGGGATGCGCCACGCTTCCTCCTGGAGCCCAGGGTGAAGGCGTCGTGTTCCTATGTTGCCTTGGAGGTGGCAGGAACACTAGACAAGGAGAACTAAGATACATTTCTCACGTGCTTGGCGTGGCTTAGTCAGCTAACACGCTTGATTGGTGATCGGAGTGGTAGGAGCTTGATTCCCGGTGGAGGATGATTTTTTTTTTCTTAAATGTTAGGCAGAACTGTGTTAATATCACGCAGAATCTCGCGGACACACCCTGCCGACAGATCTCGCTCATGCAAGATTTTCATCATGAGCCAAGTAATGCTTTCATGTTAATGATGGATTCAAATGTCGGTGTCGATTAGGGGAGCGAACGTCATTATTCAGGGAACCATTTTTACCATTAGACAGGATGCAAACATGAAGAAAGGGGCACCACATGCGCCTCTTTGAAGTGCTACGAATGAACTTTGGATGCAGAGTGAATGAAGCTTTCCATATTAATTCCAGGGCCAAGAAGTGATGGCTACATTATCAGAAAAACACTCATCACACATTTAGTGTATCCAGATAAAAAAGTTTATTATCCCTTTTTTTTTTTTTTTTGGTGTCAGTGACTGTTGGCTCCCTTCATATGTATCTCATAATGAGATTCTTATTTCCCCTCAGCATTTCTTTGCTCATTAGCTCAACAAATGCCTCAAAGCTGCTGGGCTTCATATTGTAGGTAGCGTAAGGGGGTATTACACAGCTTCCACCCTTCTGTTTAGATCACGTTGCACTTGTCACTGGTTGGTTTGGTTTGTTTGTGGGGTTCAACGTCCCTAAGCGACCCAGGTTATGAGAGACGTCATAGTGAAGGACTCTAGAAATTTCGACCACCTGGGGTTATATTATGTGCACTGACATCACCTAGCACACGGGTGCCTTGCTTTTCGTCTCCATGAAAAGGCAGCCGCCGCGGCCGAGATTCGATCCCGCATCCTTGGGAACAGTAGTTGAGCGCCGTAACCACTGCGCCACCCCGGCGAGTTAACTTGTCACTAGTGATAACAGAACTGTCCACGTCCGCCGCTATGATGGAGGGTGGTACTGATGAACAGTCCCAATGGTAGGCCACTTGCAACATAAAATACCTAAAAAAGTAGATTGAACGGCCATCGCCATATCTCAGTCGATAGAGCACCAGAAGAAAAATTCGGAGGTTCGGATTACACTGGTGGCTTGTGGTCGTTTTTTCTTCTACTTTATAATCAATTATCTCTATAATTAAATTATTATGTTACATTGATCAACATCAAAAAAATATCCCCTATGCTTTCTTTGGTGTCACTGACTGTTGGCTCTCTTTATATGATTTCATAACGAGCCCCTCTATTTCCATACATTTTTTAATTATTCCAGTTTATGGGTTTTACTATTGTAATAACACTTAAAGCGCTAGATGCAGAAGTTGCCTTTAGCACCATGGTACCAGCCCTAACATTCAAAACTATGACCCCCAACCTGCAGTGTGGTAAGTCGCCACCACGGCGGGTTTGAGCCAGAGAGAACAAACATGAGTTGCATGCTCTTAGCAGGCTTTATTCTGCCGAGTAATTACACTGCTATTGGCAACACTCAAATACAACTGCTGTAGTACAATCACCGTAGCAAGATAACGTCTCGCTCGTGTACTGGAGTGAAAGAACACCACCAAAAGGGGGAAGCACACACAAAAAGGGAAGCGGCGGGCAGTGCTGCGTAGTCTCATTGAGAGGCCTTCCCTCAGTGGGCCTACTGCTTGCTTTTGCCTTGCCTCTTTTCCCTTCATCGCGGACTCAGCCAAGGGCATGCGCACACGCCGCAGCGTGGTAGCAAGCTGCTCCCACTGGTGAAGCTGAGGCCATGGGTCCCGAGTTGCGCCAAAGCAGCCTCTTTGCAGCAGCGCTGGGGTAGACTCGGGCGCTCATTCCTCCAACTCCTGCTTGACCACCCCATGGCCGACCGGAAACCGTTTTTCTTGCCTGCTTGGTTGTGACAGCAAGCTCTAGCTTCAGGAATGCGGCCACTTCCTGAATGGCTTGGCTCTCGATGCCGCTAGGGTCAACGTGGCATCTGTCGGCTCCCTTCTCGGCTGGCTACAAGGCTGTCTTTTTCCCAGCTACTTTTGTAGCGTAAGGTACACCAGGCTTGTAGATGCAAGTTTTGCTGTACCTGTCCGAGGCCACAACTGTGCATGCGCCGTAAGCATGGCCCCAAGCTGCGCCATTCAACAGGTGGTCTGCCACTGCGCTGACTCGTGACATCATGTGCCTCGGTATGCAGCCTCACTGTGCATGCGCAAACCATTCGTGGGTCACCCTAAAGCCTCTTGCTCATTTGAAAGTTCTGCCAACCTTTGCACTTCGTCGCTGCTGTGCGATCTCGTCGGCCCTTGTGCGCCCCTTCCTTGAGGTGCGGTTCTCCGCCTGCTGTCCTGCATGACCACTCGTCTCTCGGCCGATGCCCTTAAAAATGCGCAGATCCGGTGTTTTGCTTGTTTTTCTTTTGTGTCATTTTTCTGCTGGGATCGGCAAGCGAATAATCCGCGCTGTGCTGTCTTTGCAGTGTGCAAGTGCTATGCCCTGCTGTTGCATGTATAAATGCAGGAAGCGGCGTGAAAATGGCTACGCGTCAATAAAACTTGTTGCTGGGCGAGTTGGTGATACATTCTTAGAATAAAAAGGTAGCGCAAAAGAACGAGGATGAAGGAAGGGGCACAAACACGAATGCTCGTGTTTGTGTCCCTTCCTCCATCCTCGTTCTTTTGCGCTACCTTTTTATTCTAACAATGGCTATGCGGTTTTCATGATACTTCAAGGAAAACATGATGGCTCGCACAAAAAACAGTGGCTTCACAACATTAGTCAAAAAACTTTGATCTGACAAAGAACGGCGTTGTTTGCGAGGTACGGTGCATCTCTCACTGCTTGTAAAGCATCACCTGACGCTGCATTCCCGCGTTGCGTTTCGCTGTGTCGCACTGCGTTGCGTTGTTTCCTAATGTGTTTGCTGTATCAATTTGTATGATGCATAAAAATGAGGTCCTGATCATGCTGAATATTCTGCGGGGCTCTATCGTTTTGCACATTGTCAAATACAGCACTATAGAGTCTGCTTTCTGCTGTCAATGATATATGGGAAGGTACAGCCTCTTGATTGTGTTTGTGATTATGTTAGAATGCCTTGCTTGTTTTACTAAATCAAAATAGTGGTTTGTAGAGGAGCTAATCTTTCCAGCTTGTGGTTGGAGGTGTGCATCTGCTGCTTGGGTACTATGAAGGCTGGCCCTGAAAAGCTTATTGGCAAGTAAACCCATGGTACTGCGAGTAATGAACGCTAGCAAGTTCATATTGTTTTTTTTTTTTTTTTCATTACTTGAATGTGTCTTACAATATGCTTCCACGCATGTGTGGATAACGAGTATGGTTTGGTTTTGTCTGGGACACGGGCAAAGTGCAGAGGGGGTTCATGTTATCACACACGCTTCACATTCATCATATGACTACTAGGCGATGGCAGGGAACCTCTGCTTTGAGAGCTGTTGCTCTGAAACTGCAATTCTGCATTATATTTTTCTGTGGGAAACTTTTCCCATCAATGAAAAACCAGCCGGAATCTTTGTACCAATTTGCTCTAGTTATGAAGCTTGAACAATCAATAATGGTTATGGTTAAAATGTAGTAGTAGGGGAATATTTTGTGAGCAACAATTCTTAGCATTGTAGCACATCAGCCATTTTAATTGTATGCGAGATGAATGTTTTTTTTTATTGTGCCTGAATGGTTCACTCATTGCTGTATGTACTAGCTACATTTCACTGAAGACCAGCTTGAGCCGCAACCCTACATTCTGTTCAATTTACCGACTGCAGCGCAAAATCCACTTTCTTGCTGACGGCCGCTGCACTCACGACTAATTTAATTTTACAGGCACACTCTGCAGACCTGCTTCAAAAAACATTTTGAAGCAGTTAAACTTTGTTAAGCCTAGTAAGACATTAGCTCTGTTTATCTGAGTTCAGCTAGCTAACTAGCATAATGCATTTACACGTCAAGTGTAAATGCATTATGAAAGCTATGGTCAACATAACTTTCCATCTATAGTCCAAAGTTTCATTTTAGCTGCAATTAACTACTTAACACTAATTCGGGTCAATAACTAGCACAGCTTATTTGCACTTAACCTAAGCTTTCCAAAGGTATATTACTCAATGCAATAACGCAGTGCTGAATCTAAGCTTTCCAAGGTATATATGGCTCGATGCAATAATGCAAAGGGTGGTTTGCGTTTGCTGCTGTAGACCTAGCCCAGGCAAAAAAAACAAACTAATTTCCTACTGGATTATGGATTCTTGTATCCAAATTATCCAGTTGGAAACCACGCTTTTTCAGCTGGAAAAAGGCAGTTCCAGTTGGAATGGCACCTATTTCCTGTTGGATTTTGGAACCGGGAGTCATGTCCAGCTGGAATGTTCAGATTTCCAGCTGGAAAATTGACACCTTTGCAGCCAAGCTCCAGCTGGAAAATGGCAATCCAGCTGGAAATTTATCTGAAAACATGCTTTTTTCAGTTGAAATGGGTACACGTGAGGAAAGTCTACCAATTGTCTAAAAGTCGGTGACAGCAACTATGGAGACATGCAGTGCGGTTGACTGCGACAAGTTCAACATATGCACGGCTGCATGGTCGTTATATTCTGTGAAGGTGCCATTCATGCGCCTGGACACGAGAATGTAAGCAGTTGCCACGACTAGTTTAAATCAGACTGCCTTAGGGAGACATTTGTTATGGTTCAGCAATAATAAATTCAAGAGTTCTGGTAGTCAGTCCAAGCGCTGCTTTTGAAAAGACACGCGTGCCTCATTGCGCGGTGTATATATTGACTCACAAACGTCTATGTTTGGTACCCCGTGGGAGAAAAGTTTCATTTCGCAGAGTCGCTGTGCACGCTCTTGGCCCGCGCATCTCGAATCACTCAGCGGCTAGGTCATGCTGGCACGTACAGTAGCTAGTGCGGAAATGATTCGATCTCAACTGCTTTCTGTTCGCAGCTGCACGTTCCTTAGGTTAAGACCAGTGCCACTACAAAAAATAAAAATACATAAGACAACACGCACGAATTAAGGTGCCATATTGTGGCCACAACTACACATAATACCGCTCCTGACCACCAACAAAATCTTAATCAACAGCATGCGTAATAGCTACTCTTTATATGCACCATTCGTGTCTGTTAGTGACGAGTCAGTGTTCTGAAGGTGACTGACTTCACAAAGCTCTGCAGAACGATGCGCAGCATCGTCTGCTCTTGGCCGAGCGGCGGCATTACGCGAAAACTCGTACTGAACTAGTCCTGCACCTAAACAACACGAGGGCGGCGGTGCTGCACTCGAACTGGTGCAGCTGGTGCAGGCAAATCGAAGAGACCTTAACCATATGATTGCTGTTGCAGTTCACGCACTCTGTGGGATTCGCCTGGGCATGGTTCTGGGCTTAATGCCAAAGGCCAAGTACAGGAGTCCACGAAGAGCTCGGCCGTAACAACACATTGTCCCTGTCAACTGCTCAGTATAACCAAACCGCGTAATAGCATCAATCAGCTTCCCCATGATTACGCGTGCCGTCAGCTTTTTCAGTGGGAAAAATTCCACCCATTTGTGAAATGGTCAGTGACAAAATTGAATTGGCGGAGGGGGGAGAGGATCTAACGTGCACTGACATTGCACAGCCCATGGACGCCTCGTTTCGCCTCCGTCGAAGCGCAGCCGCTGGCGGTGGGGTTCGAACCCGGGAACTCCGGCACAGTAGTCGGGCGGCTTAACCACTGCGCCACCGTGGTGGGGCTTTGTGACTGAGCAGAAATTGGTTTTCACTATGGTCCCATGACACCACAAGCCACAATTTGCCAGGAAGCCTGGCTATTGATCGGCTGCATAATCCCAGGTTTGGGTCCACCACATGGCTTCACCCTTTGGCACACGTACATTGAGTGGGCGTAGCGAGTCACCTCCCGCTTCATGCCAGGAGTAGCGAGGCGATACAATTAACTTAAGGTAAGTCTTGAGGCCGCTCACATGCTAAGCAATGCACACGTCGTGAAAGTAGCGTGATAGTGCTCCTCTCAGCATGCGTGTAATCGCCAGCTTTAAGGACTCGTGTGTTTCCTCTGAGGGCTCCGCCAAGGTGGTGCAGTGGAGGGTGCTCGACTGCTGTGCCCAAGGGTGCAGGATCAAATCCCTGTCGCAGTGCCCGCCTTTAGATGGAGGTGAAAAGCAAGGCGCCCTTGTGCTGTATGATGTCAGCTAGTGTATGTTAAATAATAATAATATCCTTTATTCAACTCTGTGCACAAAATACTTGTTCCAGCCGCATAAGTGCTATCGTTTGTGTGCAGGGCTGGGCAGCCGGAGTATGAAGTACACGAGTTAACAGAAAAAAAAAAGAAAATGGAAAGAACAAATTCAAACGATATTCAGACCTGAAACTTGCTTGTTTTACAGGAACAAGCAACAAAACAAAAACGTGAATACAAGAAAAATCTTCTGCCTTGCGCACTTTCAAGAGAGATAAAAACATCAAAGGCATGCAAAGAATATTGAATCAGTTGATATTATCATTCAGCCACCATCGAAGAAACATATTCAATTGTTTTATTTCGTTGATGGTCGGGACTGTTCACATTTTATTTAAGTAGTAAGGAACATAATAAATACGAGTTTTTTCCCATAATTAGTGAAGATGCTGGGTATGGGCCTACTTTTCCGACTGACGGAGAGGCCAGGTTTTGATGTTCTCGATTTTAAAAGAGCTGTGAAAGAAATTCTTGTGTAATATATCAGATAAATTGCCTATGGACAGGTAAGATGTCAAAATGTCCTATACAATTTATTGCTGGTTTGCTGTAATAGTTAGTTTCGTAGGTGAGATTACTTGCAATCCTGTGCAGAATGCGGCTAAGTGTCTTTAGTTTATATAATGATGCGGTGCCATAAATTGATATTTCATATCGTAATGTGGATTCTCCTAACCCCTTATACACCATCTTTCTAACCGACACATTGTAAATGGATCGTAGAGCGTACATATAGATGCATACCAGGTGCAGACGTTCGGCTATTTCTTGAATATGGGTATTCCACGACTGTGTTTCGTCAAATGTAATCCCAAGGTACTTGTAATTCAATTTCAGCTCCAAAGGCGAACATGAACAGCTCGTACAATTCTTGTCGTGTAGGTATACATTAGAGCATATTTTAAAGATTTTATATGGGCTATGAAAGCAGACAAGGCAGGTTTTTGAATTATTAGTAAAGATCTGATTACCCTTAAACCATTCCATTAAGGAATTCGCATCCCGTTGGATCTTACTGGCCGCCTCTTCATATGTTTCACTTGGGATCACCAGAGCAGTATCATCTGCATATAAAGAAAGCTGAGAGTTTAAAGGAAGGTTGGCTGTATTATTCACGTAAATATTGAATAATAAGGGTCCTAAAATGGTGCCTTGAGGAACACCTGTTAAAACATTTAGCATTGAACTGTATGATCTGCCTATATGGACACACTGCGCTCTATCAGTAAAATAGCTCTTAAAAAAAGGCATATAGGGACCTCTGAAACCAAAATGATAGTGTTTATCTAATAATAGATTGTGATTAATAGTATCAAACGCTTTTTTGCAAATCAATAAAAAGTGTAAGCACAACGTTATTGTTATCAATTCCTTTACAGACTGAGTCATGGAAATCCTCTAGTCGGCTTATAGTGCTTTTGCCTCTGTGGAAACCATACTGGGCGATGTTTAGAAGATTGTATTTTTCACAAAAGGAGATCATATCATGCTAGCATGTAGAATTTTCTCCATAATGCAAGTGATGGAGGGCAAAATTGCAATTGGCCGGTAATTACTAAAGGTTCTTATAGAGCCTTTTCTATGTAATGGTCTTATTAGTTATTTTTATGTATGTATGTATTTGGCCACTTGTAAAAGTTTCGTTGATAAAAAGTAATACCCTCTTAAATCTATCAAAATGAACTATAAGATCCCTCATCCTGACACCATCATATTCTGGCGATTTTGTAATTGACATTGTTTGCAATGCAGTCCTCAAATCTAGCTTGGTAACAGTAGACATGTAAGCTGAATGAACGCTTGATTTAGCAGGAGTCACCTTCCTAATGGCTGTGCTTTGTGAACACAAGAATAAAACTCTATAAAGTGGTTAGTAAAGTCGTTTGCCAAGTTTGCCATTATCTTTATCTTGAAATGCCTTTTCTAAAGTAGCATCAATGCTTTCTTGAGTGGTTTTCCTATAGCGTTCTGGACTAGTTCTGTTTTATTTATATCCTTACTGCATGCCGAAAACTGATTAAATTGGTACTGCTTTTTAGCCAGTCATATCTTTGCACTGATTTTATTTCGTAGCTGCCTGTATTCTACCCTTAGTGCAAGGTTATGTGGATGGTCAACGCATCTTCTTAGTAGTTTACTCTTAATATATGATAATTCAATTATTTTCTTGTTTATCCAAGGACTGGCCTGATTTTGCCGCTTCAGCCTGACCTTAGTTTTTGATGAGTTGTAAATAGATTTTAACTTCTCTATAAGCATTCTGTAAGCGTCTAAATGATTGCACTGTAGCAGCAAATTCCAGTCAAATGACTTGATTAGCTTATCTACTTTGATGTTGTTAACTACCAGCCAATCTACAGATTGCTCAAGTGCCGCTGTTTCACTTTCTTTAAGTAGTGTGATAGAAACAAAACAATGATCGGCAACCTTTTCTTTAATGATACAGCCGAGTATTTCCCACTCCTTTGAGGTTTTACTGATATGATCAATACATGTCTGCATCATTTTTGCTCCAAGAAGTTCTCTTAAAGTCTTGTATTTTATTCTCTGCGCCGAAACAACTGGCCAGCAATGTTAGATAATCACTTACTCCTGCTTTATCAGTTTTTAAAATGTCAATATTAAAATCTCTGGCAAGAATCACACATTTATTTACTCCATATCGTTTCAGAAAGGAATCTAGCTCCTCTAAAAATATTGAAACATATTTGCTTGGTGGCCTATACACAGCACAAAGTAGTATTTCCTCATCACCATTTATAAGATTAAGCGCTATAACTTCGCCTTCATCAAATTCAACCTTCAAGCGCTCACAAAACCAGCCATATTTCACAAAAACAAGCACTCCTCCACCGTGTTTTCCTTCTCTGCATAAGACATGTGATTGAAAATCCTGTATATTATAAACAGAAGCCTCAGAGTCACAGATATTAATCTCTAAATATTATGGCCTCTAGGGAAGTTGACACATTCATCAAATACATTTGTAACCTGTTCAAGTGTTTGTGAAGGCTTCTCACATTTACATGGATAAGATTGAAACATGCACAAGATTGAGCTAACACAAATTCACATAGTCTCTCCATGAACTCAGAAAATGAGCGTACACTCTGTCATCACGTTATCCTATGTAGGTCTGCCTCACTCTCAACAAGAATCACAGGGGCACCTTCAAGTTTCCTTACATATACACGATCGTTTCGCACCCAGACATGCTTGTACTGCTTTTCAGTTGCCACGCATTTTGCCATCCATCGAAGTTTCTTAGTTAGATGTGCTAAATTTTCATTTCTGTAAATGACCTCATTCTTTAGTGTAGTTCGTTTCGCAAGCCACTTTTCCCATGTTTCCCTCTTGGTGAAACGCACCAATATGGGAGCCTCGTCATCTGCTTTGCCTTTAATCCTGTGACTGTTTCGATTTCCTCATTGCTGGGGATTGGTAGTACAAACTTAGTGGCTATGAAGTTTATGACTGCTTTCAAGTCTTCACTCTCATTACGCTTGATACCATGTACTTCTATATTATTACGCCTTGAATAGGATTCTAACCTATTCACTTCCATTTCTAGCTGAGAAAGCCGAGCGTCCTTCGTAAGCAATTGAGCTTCCATGTCAGCGGTTCTCTGAGTTAGCTCTTTCACCTCTTCTTTCTGAGTTTCAAGACTTGTGATCATTTCATCATATTTAGAAGAAAGCATATCATGTGATACTTTGCTCTGTATTGTTGCTCCTTGCTTTAGAAGCTCTTAGTTGGTAGTATCATGTTTAGCCATTTGTTCTTGTTTTCTTTCAAGCTGGTCTAAACGGTGCTGTACAATGTCTAGCTATGACATGATGTCAGGCAGAGAAGGTTCATTTCAGTCTGCTGCCGTGTTCCTACCATGTTCGCTTGCATTGTATACCGATTGCAATTTCCGGTTTGCACATGTTGGACATAGCCAAGTACGAATCGCTTCTGCTGACATGCTTTTTAGGTTAGCTTTCGTGACGCCAGAACATTTGCCAGTGTGATAAAGGTTATCACAATCGCTGCAGCGAAGGCTCAGGCTATCAGGTGCAACAATTTTCAGGCACGCAAGACAATTTCTGTCAGACATTTTGAACACAATTTTGTCAGTCCGGCATAGTAGGTTTGACTTTGGACACAGTAAAAACTTAGGAAAAATTCCTCTCTCCTATACAAAACGAAGTGTTACATCGTGCTCATGTACTCTGCCGGACTACAGCCCTTGATCAGCCAGTGTGGCTTAAGCTTGTTTGCCCGGTGATGCCCGCCTAGATTGGACGCCCCCCCCCCCCATTGATGCACCCTCAGCGTGGTCGTTGTAATCATGGGCACTCGCGCGGTATCTTCGTTGTTTGATAAATGCTTTGAAGATGGAAGCATTCGAAGCAGGCAAACGGCAATCGGGTCCCTTGGGTCTACACAAAACAAAGAGCTTTACACCGTGCTCATGTACTCCGCTGGAGAACTCTGGGTGGTCGAATTTTCTGGAGCCCTCCACTACGGCGTCTCATAGCCAGAGTCATTTTGAGACGTTGAACTCCATAAAGCAAACCTCAGAAGGGGGATGTATAGGGATACCATCAGAGTCAAGCGGTTAGGCATTATCGTGCTTGCAGAAGCAGCTGTGTTCGAGCGCCCCGCACGGGCTGCAATAGAGACTTTTAGTTTAGCGCTGCCGCTTACCGCGGCCGTCTACTGCTGCTGTCTACCGCTACCGTGCACCATAAGCACAGCCCGCTCTGATTGATCCCCGCATGCGGAGTTCGCCGAAATTTGACAGGAACGTGGCGCCATCTGTCGCCCTCGGGGTGAACTGCGCATGCGTACCGACACTCGCGCGGTAGCTGTAAGCGGTATCGCTAAACAAAGTAGAGAGACTTAGCTTACCGTGATCCGCAACAGTGACCCTCTACCGCGTGTTCGCTGATTGGCCCTGACGCGGCAGGTCTGTGCCATGTGGCGCCATCTATCGGCGACAAGGGGATCTGAGCATGAACAGTGGAGCGCGCGGTGGCGAATCGCGGTAAGCTAAATCTCTCTAGTCTCAAATACCTGCTCCTTCCATGTACGCTGCGGCCACGCCGCTCGGCTCCCGGAGCCCGTCAAACATTTTTCGACAAAATGGATCCTCCCGCTGTGCCTCTAACAGCTCCTATCTGTTGAACACATTCCTCACTGAACTGACTGCTTCCGCCTAGCGAATACTGGTCGACCGTCCTTAATTATTCCAGAGCTGTGAACGAGCTTAGCGGCAACCGCGCTGCTGACTGATGGGCGTAGCGGAGGGGATAGCAGGGTTACTTCGACCCCCCGCCGCCAACAGATGCGCGTAGAAGTACTACATCCTCCACCACGTTCGTGCCCCTCCTGTAGCGCACGAAGTAACGCTGGAGGAATGGTGCGCTTCGCGCCAGGCGTCCGCTTGGCTCGCCTGGGTGTCTCTGCCACGTGAAGGCGAACGTCGACATAGTAGTAAAACTTTCGCAGAGCGAAGATAATCGCAAGACATTCTTCCTCTGTCACAGAAGTTTCTCACTCCGGGAGAAAATGAGCAGCTGGCAAACTCCACCGCGGAGCTGTACCTTTGTGCGCTTGGAGCAGAACTGCTCCTAATTAAGCCCAGCTCACAAGCGTCTATGTGGATCAAATTCCCTGTTCAGGTCAGGCAGCCAAAGCTCTGTGGGTTCCGCGGAAGTCTGCTTTAGCACCAGCGTGTCAGCATAACAGTCAGAGCTGTGACCTCCAATCCACGGTGCGGTACGTTTATCTCCACCACGGCTGGTTCGGGGCAGAGCAGACACCAAGTTATGTATTCTAAGCAGGCTTGGTGCTGCCCTAGTAATTACGCTTTTGTTGCGTAGTAAGTTTGCATGGTTTGGTAACGCATGGTGAGAAACCAGATCCGTCTGCGACTGGATCGAAAAAGTGAGTAAACTCAGACTTCGGCAGAAGGCATTGGTGCCATCTGACATCGCCGGAGGAAAGCGCTGCAACAAAATCGCCGAGGTGAGCGCGGCAATGCGTGCGAGGTGGTTAAGGCGGGGTGGCTATTCCCGGCCCTACGGGGCTGGGACGGTAGGTCGACGCCACTTGCGGCGGGGGCCAGCCAGCCACATGGATGGATGGATGGAAAAACTTTATTTTCGTCAGAGAGCATGTATGGATGGTTCCGTGTTAGATGGCCATCAACCCATGGCTGACGGCGACCTGGGTGGCCCACTCTACGGCCCTGGTCTGGACGACCGGGTCTGAGCTGGCCAACACGGCCTCCCACTGCTCGAGGGAAGGATCACGCATAATATCCGCCGGTGGCGGTGATATGCTACAGCTCCATAATATGTGGTCATAGGTTGCCAATTCCTGACACCATTTGCACTCCGGCTGAATGTCCGGGTAGATTTTGCTCAACACGTATGGGTTGAAGAAACATCTAGTCTGCAATCGTCGCCAGACGCATTCCTGCGCCTTCACCAATTGCTTGTCCGGGGGTGGGTAAATCCTCCGCTCAAGTTTGAAATGATTAGTAATGTCATGAAAGGATACCAGCCCATCTCTCGTGGACCTTCCCGGAACGTCCGGCTCACCTACTCGGCTGACGAAACCTCGAGCATTCATGTGAGCCGTCTCGTTCCCAGGATTCCCAGAGTGTGCTGGTACCCAGACAATTTCCGCCTCCGTAGTCCCTCGCCCCGTGGCCCGATTAAGCAATCGCGCCGCTGTGACAGATATTCTGCCCCTCGCCAAATTTCGGATGGCTGTTTTGGAATCGCTGAAGATCAAGTCAGCATTACTACTAGTAATAGCTAGTGCTATCGCCGCTTCCTCTGCAGTTTCTGGGGAGCGGGATTTGCAATTGCGGAGCCAGCCACAGATTTTTATCTGTTGTAGGCCGTCATTGCACCCGCCACTGCTTCAGGGGTGGCCGACGGCTGTTGCGGCGCGAGTCGCTTTTTCTTTCTCTTTTGTTCGCACGAAGCAGCGGAGGAAGCGACAAAGCCAGTAGCAGGCCTGTGCTTTTTTTTTTTCCTTCTTCCTACAGCTACAACAACGCGCGCGACTAGCCAGGTGGCAGCACCACTGCCCTTAGAGTATGTTAGTCTTTCGTCTGCTATGCCTAGTCTCGGACGGATCTGATTGCTCATCGTACGCGGCGAAGCCAGGTAAGCCCTATTGTGAAACTTACGAAGCAAAGAAGGGGCAAAGATCGCGCAAGCTTTGTGATTTCACCGTAAACCGGGAGGTTCTTCAAAACTGTTCAGATGAAGCGCAGAACACTGTTGCGGTGGTGTTTTGTTCGAACGTTCATTTTCGCTCGCGCTTCTACCAGTCTGTGCTCCTGGTATATTCCTCGTATGCATTGCTTGCATTATTTTAATGTACATGCTGTGAGGTCACTCTCAGGCGTTGTGGAAGCTTTTAATGATAGGTCTAGCTGTTTCAGTTTTCCTGGGGTTTTTTTTCCCCCCGGCATCCCCCATTCTCCCAATGGCTCCAAGATGTGCTGACACAAGATGGACAGCAGAAGACGAGACTGGGGAGATGCTCGCGAGCGCAGGGTATCCTATCACGAAATCTCTCTCCATTACCGTGATCAACGAACCATCTACCCTCCTCTTAAATCTATGACTAAGCTACAACAGGTGACGTGGCGCCAGCTTCAGTTCCGTACATTCCCATCCCCTGCTTTCTGAGCTTTGATCCATCCAGGACTGTTCTCGCCGCAGTGCACCCTGTGTGGGGCACTTAAAGCTGATTTTGAACACATCATGATCAAATGCTTTGAATTCCACCCTCCGGCCACTTGGAAACTCTCCGACCTCGAGCGATGGGAGGCTGCGGTGTCCAGCTCTGACCCGGCCGTTCAAAAGCGGCTGACGGACTGGGCTTTGGGTGTCGCTGGGCAGCACCAGCTTCCGGCCACAACGCGCAGCCAAGGGCCGACCCGTCATTAGAATGTAATCACTTAAGACTCCCAAATATAAAGTTTTTTCACAACCACCACCACCACCTTTCCAACCATATATCCTTTCATAAACCAAAGGAAGGCGTTCGTCGTAATACAATCGTAGCGGGTGAAAGTTGCGCTCGCGTATGCGAAAAGGCGAGTGGAACGTTCTTGTGCTCACCACCCGCAGACGTGCGTACAATAGTTAGGCGATTCAGGTGGCGCCGGCGGTCTCTTAGCAGAAAGCTTGAATCGCGCGCGCGCGCGTTCACGGGAAGAAAAACGAGAAAAATCGCGGGAGGCGCGATCCTCGGCTGGCTCCTCCGTACTGTGGAGAGGAGGTAAGGGAAGGCTGCGGTGCCGCTGCGGGAGACTTGGAGGCAGGGGGGGGGGGGGGGGGGGGGGGTTGGTAGGAGTGGCCGGTGTGCCCTCTCGCCGTAATTACGCGTAACATATCGCGTAAATTACGCGCGGCTGTTCAATGGGACAAGGGATTCATGTGTATCCCCACAATTTTTATATTGGAATCCAGTGAAACCAGATGGGTAAGTTTATGGACCTTTCCAGCTGTTTCTAATTGGTTCCAGTGATTGCTACATGGTATTTCAGTTAGATTTAATGGGGATTTTCAGCTTAGTCCAATTTGAGTTTTGGAGCCAGTTAGTGGATTGTTTGAAATGTTTAAATTTGGTTGTTACTATTTTGTTTTCCAGTGGGGTGCTGCATTGACCCAAAGTAAATGTGGAGGAATGGTCCATCTTTTTCTTTTTAGTGCAACACCATGGAAAGTTGCTTGCATAGTGATTTTAGCTATCACATCATTTTATATAAATAACAAGAAAAGAACACTGCATTGGTGGGTGTTCTGCATCTAAATCTGCGGCAAGGGTTGGGCAAGCATCTCCAAGGTCGATACTTGGGTACCATGTGAGTGCGCGTGGGAAAGTAGGAGTGGTGACAGCAGCTTTGCTAGAGGACTGCATCAGAATGTGTGGATGTTGTGGGCTTGGATCCCATCAGTAACATGGAGTTCTCTTTCCTGCCTAGCTGATAAGAAACAGTCTTGATTATGAAATCACTGCATGAGTAATTGTGCACACTACTCAGTGCTGCTCTTTAAAAATAAAATAGTTTTGGTGACTGTTGCCTTAATTCTTTTGCACTTTTACCATAATGAGCCCCTAATTTCTTTACTCTTGTCTGATAAACTAAGCTAAGGAGAGCCCCGCCGTGGTGGTGCAGTGGTTAGGGTGCTCGACTATGGTTCCTGAGGATGCGAGATTGAATCCTGGCCGCTGCGGCCGTTTTTCGATGGCGGCGAAAGGCAAGGCACCTGTGTGCTGTGCGATGTCAGTGCATGTAAAAGAACCCCAGTTGGTCGAAATTTCTAGAGTCCTTCACTATGACGTCTCTCATAGCCTGGGTCACTTAGGGACATTGAACTCCACAAACCATAAGCCAAGGAGAGCTTTTCAGGTGCAGGAATGAGGGATAAGGAGGAGTGGGTTGTTGTGGACGGCTTTTTGGGGTGCGCGTAAATAAGCTCGGAGCCTGATTTTACACAGGCAAAACCAAACGGATGTGCTTTTGCTCAGTGATGCACAAAGGGACATTTATTGGCTTCTGTTCTGTCATTTTATAGTGTGAGATGTTTGGGGTAATGAGAGCAGTGAGGCTGGACTGCTTGGAGACGAGGCTGAGTTGGAAGAGTAGGAGAATGTGAGAAGATGGGATCCGAGCACAGGTGGAAGAAGCCTCGTAATCAGTGGTGTGCGCAGAAATGGAGCCCAATATGCAACGGAATGAACTTTGGAGCTGGGCCTATATGTTTTAGTGTGGAAATTCCACATGTGGCTGTACTAACTTCATTCCTACACATTGACAGGAGGTATAGCTTTCGTAGTGGTGAAGTCTTGGCATGCAAGTGGCACACCGCATACGATTAAGTGCCCGCTGTAATGGTGCAGGGGTTAGAGTGCTCAACTGCTATGCCCAAGGATGCAAGATCGAATCCTAGCCGCGGCGGTCACTTTTCCATGGAGGCGAAAAGCAAACTCCATGAACCAAACCAAGCCAACATATCATTAACAAGCCATGGCACTGCAGAAAGTGTGCACGGAAAGAGAATGAAAACAAGACTTGCATCATGAAGAGCTAACTATGACGCTACACTTCCACATTGTTAGTCCTCTTTTATTCTCTCTGGGCCTACTTGCACTATGGCACTTCCTCATGCTTCCTTGGTATCCAGAGGAAGCAGTGCGCTACCACTGAGGGAAGGGGTGCTGTTGACCAGCAGTGAAATTGATGCAATTGTGCAGGCCAGCTGGGGATTAGTGATACTTGCTGTGTCAAGGGTTGCCGTATGCTCATTGCTGGGTTATTTCCAGGACTGCTTTCAGAACAGCTGCTGCGACCGTGGCGACTTATCCAGACACAGAGCCAACAGACCATCAGTGCGCTTTGTCTACTGAGGAACCAGGTGGGTGGGAATCTTTCTTGCAAGAAACAGGTTCTTCTCCCACTCTTGCTTGGACTGCTCAGCTTGGGTCATTGGACTCAGCAGTGGGAAGGAACAGGTTGCAGCTGAGAGCGAGGAAAGTGTCTAATAAATCATATCTTGGGGCACTCATTTCTGGGGCTGGATCGGTGAGGCTGACGAAAAATTTTATAGGTTCAACTTACCTTGAACCAAGTTTCATGAGCGTTAGCCATCAGCCACAGTCACTGCTGCTGCTTTGATCTTGGCTCTGCACTTTGTGAGCTTCTTGGCAACAGGCTAAGTCTGGCGTCTAGTTTGATGGTCTCAGCAGCCTGTTTGGCATGGCTGCGGTCTCCCAGTTGGCTCTCATTGAGTTTCTACTGAGTTTGGAACTCAATGGGAACCAACTAGTACCAGCTGGGAATTGTTCCATAAACCAGGAAGACCAGTTACGATTTTCACCGGGGGTGTATGGCCTATTTACTAGGTTACATGAAAAAGTGCCACAGATGGAACTTCATGAAGACTCTGTGCAGTGCACAGTGCGAGAGTGTTGCAGTTGGAACTTGATGAAGACGATGATGTTTACTGCACAGCACGAAAGTGTGTTGCAGATTTACACAAGGCGTGATCGGCTGCGGCGATAGCATAGGGCTGTCGTGCCTGGGCACGATGATGAAGGCAACAGATGTTTTTGTGCAACGTGAGATGAACCAATATGTGGCGCACGAGTGCATGGCACCACCTGTGGAACGCACGAGGTACTGTGGCCAGGAATAATGCGAAACTCTGGAACGAACTTAGAGCTAACACTCTAATCTAAACGACCACTGCAGTGAACTCGGAAAAAAATAATGATGATTGTAATGTTGAGAGCATGGAGTAAGATAAGAGAGGAGCACAGACTCTGGCGCGCTGCAGTGCATTTGGTATAGGCTGATTTTGCTACATGAACGTTGAGCTCGCGTCGGGCGCTTAGCTTTGCACTGTACTCTCACTGCTCTCCTTTCCTCGCTGACACAGCTTTGGGCACACTTTCCTCCTCTCTCTATCTGCCTTGCTGAGTCAAATTGGCACGCCACCTCTCAACACTGCCGCATAACGAAATGCCCCTAAGCTCGATCCAGGCGATCGTGCGAGTGTCGCGGCAACAGGTGAAGAGCAGACGGAATGGTAACTTTGTGCGTCGTCTGCTAGCCGGAAAACACACAAGTGGAATCATGATCATCGTTGTGCGTATGCCAACTGCTATCTTTTTTAAGATGAAGCTCCAGCAGTGTCATTTTCTTTTTTGTCGCCTTGCGTGTGTCTGTGAGAATTAATCGAAAGGGGCATGCAGACGACAAGCCACACAACGAGGTAACCGGTATACAGATGGCACAGCAAACGGGTGAGAGGCGCATACTGTACATTTGTTATTTCAATGCTGATGGTACGAAAGCACAAAGTAGATGAGGAAGTATTTTGTCGTTGGCTATGATCCAGGGTATCGCGATGAGGAAATGTTTTGTCGTTGGCTGTGAGTCACGGTATCGCGAAGGAAAAGAACTGTGCCATATTTCTAATAACACTGTGCATGATACTCACAAGACAGCTCTCCATAGAATGCAAGAGAAAACACAGACATGAAACACGTCCGCATGGGAACCTGCGCATATAGGAAGGAGCCAGCGGGGAGTGGCAGGTAAGCTGTATGAAAGAAACGACAAACGCGATTGCGGGGGATATACGTAAGCTGTGACGCAGGCAACATACCACGAGCCAATGAAGCTCGACGATGCAGACGACAAATGCGATTGCCAGAAGTATATGCCAATACTGACACAGGCGACACGAAAGGTCTCTTCAAATTGGCTGCACCAGCTGCATTAGTTGAAGTAGTGCAGCACCTCCGTCCTCATTTTGCCAGTGCCGCGTGCGCCGTCTGCACTTCTCATTTTGTCAAAATGCAGGACTAGTTCTGCATGAATTCTCGCCCATCTCTCCACTCGCTCCAGAGGGGGTGCAGAAAAAAGTGCAGCATGGCATACGTGCCGCTCGGCCTAGAGCAGACCACACCGCGCATCATTCTGCACAGCTTTGCAAAGTCTGTCTCCTTCAGAACTCGGACGGTTTGTTGCTAACAGATCCGCGAATGGTTGCGTAGACATGGTAGTTGGGCTGCATGCTGGTGATTAGCATTTTCGTGACGGAGGAGCGGTATCATATTTATTTGTGGCCACATATGTAGCGGTACGAAGCCACATTATGGCGCCTTCGCGTGCGTTGTCCTATCTAGTATTTTTTTTTTTTTTGTATCTTGTTGTGTGGCACTGGTCTTGATCTAAGAAGACTGGTGGCTGCGAACAGAATTCAGTTGCGATAAATCGAGTTTCTGCCGTGCCAATGGTGTGAGAGGCCCGATCCACACAGTATCGTGCGCAGCAACTCTGCAACATTAAACTTGTCGCCCACGGAGTACATAGACCGCTCAATGAGGTATGTGCGTCTTTTCAGCAACAGCGCTTTTGGACAGAAGACCGGAATTTCTTCGATTTATACTGCTGAACCAGTCAAGCATCTCATTGGGTAGTCTTCTTTAAGCTAATATTCGTGGCAATTGCTTACAACATTAATTCTCTCGTACCCAGGCGCATGAACCGACCGCAGATCGATATAACGATCGTGCAGTCGCGTGTACGTTGGCAGTTGGTCGCAATCAATGTCACTGTCGCCATAGTCATCGTCACTTTCCGATTGAGTGCAGTAGGCCTACAGCAGCTGGCTTCGAAATTGGACGTGATCATGCTATAGCACGCGATACATCAATTTGAAATGTACACTGCACGCATGCATTTTCTAGGTTTCAGAGTCCTACACTTGTGTACTCGTTTTGGCAGCTGCCGTTGTACGCCAGTGTTGGAACTAGCACTGCATGCTCATGTGACCTCCTGACACCGCTGCAGCACTTTTCAGAACTAGTGCAGCCAGTGCAAGCCAAATAGAAGAGACCTGAAGCAGACGACAGATGCAGCGGCACCACAGAATTGCTAGAGCGGCGGCGGCAACAGCGTCTATGTTGAAAAAGAGCGCCATCTATCGTATGCACCACCAAGCTTTCTCCGATGTGGCAAAATTTTGCCGTTCCCAAAAGCTGAGCTGGCGCTGCTGTCTACTTTACTCCGTGGTTGAGAGACAGAAACAGAATCAATTAGGTCAGGGGACAAACAAGTTAATGATATTGACACATGCCATTCATAGACGGTGAAGATTTGAACGGGCGATTCGGAGAAGACGAAGCAAAAAACGGTGCTCTGCTTTCATGCTGACCTGACTGGTTGTTGGTGTTCTTCGGTACCAGAGTGCCAGAGCGCCTTCTGTGTAACGTTAAGTTACAAATCTGGTGGAGGTGCGGGGTACCGATCCAGTCCTGCATGGAGCTTACCCCCGTACATCAACGCCTCGGCCGCCGCCTACATGGAGAGCCCCCTGAATTCGGACCCCTTCCGGCCGCTACCAGGACGACGCACCCTCAGACGGCCGTAGAACCTGCTGCAATGACATCTGAGAGCAGGCTTCCCACCCACATCCTGTGTCATCAGCCACGAACACCCCTCTCTTTTCATGGAGACGTTTTCGAGGACGCCGAGGACTGGCTTGAGACCTACGAGCGAGTCGCTCGTTACAGCGGGTGGACTGATGAGCGTAAGCTCCACAACGTGTACTTCGCTCTTGAAGAGTCTGCACGGACATGGTTTGAAAACCATGAGGCTTCCTTCCCATCCTGGGCAGCCTTCTGTCGTGATTTGAAAGCCACTTAGCCTAGCGCCGACCGCCGGGAGCAAGCAGAAGCTGCGCTACACTCGTGCAGTCAGCGCCAAAACGAGAGCGTGCGTATGTTCTTTGAGGACATGACATGCCTTTTCAAGCATGCAGACCCACAAATGCCAGAAGATAAGAAGCTGCATTACCTGATGCGGGGCGATAAACAAGAACTTTTCGCGGGACTGCTGCGCAGTCCACCGTGCACTGTGGGGGAGTTTCTCAGCGAGGCAGCGACCATGGAAACAACGCTGCAACACCGAGCCCGTCAGTACAACCGTGATGTGAACATCATTGGGTCCGACGCACCCCCTGTGCATGTCTGCAGCGACATGGACGCACTACGCAATCTCATCCGTTCTGTCGTGCGGGAGGAACTGCAAGCGCTCCGGATGCCGTGCAACACATCTTTTCCTTCACTGGCCGAAGTCGTCCGGGATGAGGTGCGTATGGCAGCTCAGCAAGTTGCTGACGTTCCCCAGCAGCGCGTTCCCCACCAGACATTCGACGCGAGGCCCACCTATGCGTCCGTCCTACGTAAGGCTCCCCCGCCAGACCATAGTATCAAAGCCGCAGCTCCAGCAATGGAGCCGCAGGGTCCTCACATAGAGCCGCATGGAGCCTCGCTACTCCCCTCCGCCAGTCTACCAGCGACCCCGTAAAAGTCAAGTATGGCGGCCCCGGGACCGTCAGCCCCTGTGCTATCATTGCGGGGAAGCCAGTCACCTTTCCCGGGCGTGCCCGTACTGCCGCGTCAACATGCGGGGTTTCGCCTCGGAGGACCTCTACCCTCGGAATGCCGAACAGCCTACTGAGATTTCAAGTGACCTTGCAGTGCGACAGTATTCCGTCACGTCCGGTTACCAAGAGCATACCGGTCTACTTCCCCGACGAGCTACCGTTCGACTAGTCCCCACTCTTCCCGACACCGCTCTTACAGCCCTAGCCGGGAAAACTAATACCAGCGGCCTTCGGAGGCAGGGTCGCTGATGTCGGGAAATGTGAAGATCCTTCGTCATCGTCAGGCCGACCCGACGAGATTTCGCTTGTGTCAGGTAGCGACAGCATCCGGCATGCGTAATTCTGTCTCCTCCACGGCAGGGTCCCGCAACTTCTTTCTCGTCACTGGTTGCCTCTCAGCAGGTTAAACAGCGATTGTTACCGGGAGGTGTGTCTGAACGCAACTTAAGGGTAATATACACTCACTTATAAAGGCAGGAAATGATTACGGTGAAAATAATTAAATAGTGTTAGCGTTGTCATGCTGTTGTCTCGTGGCTGTGTTCACGGCTGGTTTTGTGGATATTAAGAAATAAAAAACATCACATGATGCAACCTAAAGGGGAGCACCCCCCTGGAAAGATATTGGTAGCTTATTTTAATGTTGCAATTTAAAAAAGAAATTCAGAAAAAAAAGTTACAAACACGGATTCGAACATATATTTTATTCGCTAAGTGCTCAGGTCAGGTAAGTAATGTTAATCCATTGCGCCACTGAAGCAATGAGCCACTGAGGCAACGAGTACAGCAGGCTTTAAATGCGCTCCTTATTCATTTTTACAATATTTCCGCTATCTGTCGCCAGGTGACGCTGCTCAGAGGACCCTACCGTTGAGAGAACGGAATGACGCATCCGGCATACTGCCTTTGATTTATGTGTAACGATTGATGGAGTGGATGTCACCACGTTACTCGACACTGGTGCCGATTATTCAGTAATGAGCCGTGGTCTCGCCCGAGAATTGAAGAAAGTTTTGACACATTGGTCTGGCCCGAAAATTCACACGGTGGGAAGTCACTTTATTGAACCTGCAGGCAAGTGCACAGCGCGGGTCGGCATCCGTGGTTTTGTGTATGTCGGAGAATTTATCATGCTTCCCGAGTGTTCAAAAGTCTTGATCCTTGGTCTAGACTTCCTGCAGACCAACGGCACTGTCATTGACCTGAGAGAAGCACGTGTTTCCTTTTCGACGAAACGAGCCGTGGCGCGCATTGAAAACGAAGATCCGGATCTGAACGTTTTGCGTATAGTCGACGATGGGGGGACGTGAGGGTTCCGGCACGTTCTAGTGTGTTGGTTCTTGTAAAGCATGACTTATTCCACGATTATGAGGGCATCGCGGATGAGCACCTTCCGCTACTACTCGAGAAGGAATTAGTCGTTGCCTGAGGACTCTTACAGCTCCAGAACAGTTGTGCTACTGTTCTCCTGACAAATTTTGCTAAGGAGGTGCGGCATCTCGCCAAGGACACGGCTGTTGCCGTCCTTCACGATATTACTGCCTTGCCTCATTTATGCACCGCTGGAACGAACACTAAAGAAGAGGCCGCACCTTGTCATGCTCTGCAAACCATTAAATAAGCCCCGACTTGAGGCCCGATCAGAGGAATCTTCTCTAGGCTCTTCTGAGCGATTTCGCAGACTGCTTCGCCACACCAAGATACTTTGTTGGGCGAGTTGGTACTTACTCATTATTAATATAAACAGCGCGAACACGAAGACAAAGGACAAGATAAAAGAAAGCCACAGTACAAGCGCTGACTCACAACTATGCCTAAGCCCTTTACTTCAAGGCCCAGAAAAAACAAACATGAAGAAAATGAAACAGTCACGTGAAACAACCCCTGGGTTCACCTGCTGCACAAAAAATCACTTAAATAAGACACCTCTTTGCTTGAAAGAGCAAGAGAAGTCTTGCTGACACACTTATTGTCCGTTGAAATAAAATATGATTCCACTATCTCTCTCGTCATCTTCTCTTTGTGGCAATACAAAATCCTAACCTTGTCAAACTTAGGAGTGCACTTCTTCTTCTCCTTCTTCATTATTTCACATGAATCATGGTATCACATTGTCATTCATGTGAAATAATGAAGAAGGAGAAGAAGTGCACTCCTAAGTTTGACAAGGTTAGGATTTTGTATCGCCACAAAGAGAAGATGACGAGAGAGATAGTGGAATCATATTTTATTTCAACAGACAATAAGTGTGTCAGCAAGACTTCTCTTGCTCTTTCAAGCAAAGAGGTGTCTTATTTAAGTGATTTTTTGTGCAGCAGGTGAACCCAGGGGTTGTTTCACGTGACTGTTTCATTTTCTTCATGTTTGTTTTTTCTGGGCCTTGGAGTAAAGGGCTTAGGCATAGTTGTGAGTCAGCACTTCGCCACAGGCTCTAAGGTCGGTCGTACTCCTGTTGCCAAGCACCGCATCACCGATGAGACCACATTACCGGTATGCCAGCGCCCGTACCGGGTTTCTCCTAAGGAATGTGACGCCATTAAAACGCAAGTGGATTAAATGCTTGCGGACGACGTGATCCAGCCTTCGACGAGCCCATGGGCATCGCCAGTGGTCCTTGTCAAAAAGAAAGATGGCACCTTGAGATTCTGTGTCGATTACCGAAAGTTAAATAACGTGACTAAAAAGGACGTCTATCCGCTGCCCAGGATTGATGATGCCCTCGACCGACTACGCGACGCCAGGTACTTCTCCTCATTAGACCTCAAAAGCGGATACTGGCAAATTGAGGTGGATCAGAGAGACCGAGAGAAGACTGCATTTGTGACGCCCGACGGCCTATACGAGTTTAAGGTGCTTCCGTTTGGTCTTTGCTCTGCACCGGCCACGTTCCAACGTATGATGGACACGGTTTTATCAGGTCTGAAGTGGCAGTCGTGCTTGGTGTACTTAGATGATGTCGTTATTTTCTCGCCTACTTTCGAGCAACACTTGGACCGGTTGCGCATCGTGCTTCAAGCACTCAAAGGCGCGCAACTAACGATCAAGCCTGAGAAATGCCACTTTGCTTTCAAGGAACTACGCTTTCTCGGCCATGTTGTCAGTGCACAGGGCGTTCTCCCTGATCCCGAAAAGACTACCGCAGTGTCAAATTTTCCACGCCCCGCCGACAAAAAGGCACTTCGACGATTTCTAGGTCTTTGTTCATACTACCGACGCTTCGTCCAAGATTTTTCTAAGATAGCTGAACCACTGACAGCACTAACCAGAGAAGACATACCCTTCCTGTGGGGAGACGATCAAGAACAAGCCTTCCAGGAGCTTAGAAGCCGCCTACACAGACCCCCAATACTCGCCCATTTCGATGAAGACGCCGCAACCGACGTACATACTGATGCCAGCAACGTTGGCCTCGGCGCGGTATTCATTCAGTGGCAAGGCGGAGTAGAACGGGTTATCGCCTACGCGACCCAAACACTCTCACGATCGGAGGCGAACTATTCGACAACAGAGAAGGAGTGCCTTGCGGTAATCTGGGCCATCAGCAAGTTTCGACCATATTTGTATGGACGACCCTTCTGTATTGTCAGCGACCATCATTCCTTGTGCTGGCTGGCAAGCCTTAAAGACCCGTCTGGACGCTTAGCTCGTTGGAGCCTCCGTCTTCAAGAGTATGACGTCACTGTTGTCTATAAGTCGGGACATAAACACCAAGATGCGGATTGCTTGTCACGCGCGCCATTGGACTCCACTGCAGTGGAAAACGCCGATGATTTTCCCTTTATTGGGGCCATTACCCAATCCCATATGGCTGACCTTCAACGCACGGACCCGGAGCTGGCGCCGCTCATCGATTATCTGGAAGGACGCGGTGGTAGAGTACCGCTTGTTTTTCGTCGTGGCTTGCAGTCATACGCTTTACGAAGTGGTGTTCTCTACAAGCGTAATTTTGAAAGATCAAAAGCGACATTTCTACTCATAGTACCTACGGCCTGACATCTTAAGCGCTTGTCACGACAAACCGTCCGCTGGCCACTTGGGAGTTAGTCATACACTTGCAAGAATTCGGGAGAAATACTATTGGCCGAAATATTACCTTCAGTACGATCTTACTTAAAACCTGCCGTGATTGTCAACGCCGAAAGACTCCACCCATGAAACCAGCTGGATTTCTTCAGCCGATTGCTCCACCGAAAACTCCTTTCCAACAAGTGGGGATGGATCTTCTTGGTCCTTTCCCGAAGTCAACTAATGGAAAGCGTTGGATTGTTGTCGCGACAGACTACTTGACCCAATCTGCTGAGACCGCATCGCTCACAAATGGAACTGCGACCGAAGTAGCAGAGTTTTTTGTCCACGACATCGTATTGCGCCATGGCGCTCTGGCTGTTATCATTACCGATCTCGGGGCAGCTTTTACGGCCCGCCTGACTAAGGCTGTACTGACCCTTACACACACTAGCAATAGACGGGCCACGGCATACCACCCGCAAACTAATGGCTTGGTGGAACGGCTAAACAGAACTCTGGCCGACATGCTGTCTATGTACGTGGATATAGAGCATAAGACCTGGGATCAAATCCTCCCATATGCCACATTCGCATATAATACGGCACTTCAGGAGACGATGCGGCTCACACCCTTCGAGCTTGTCTTCGGCCGTCGAGTGACCACTCCACTGGATACAATGCTGCCCGTATACACTGACGACGAACATGAGCTTGACTTGGACATCGCTAGTTTTACCCAGTGTGCGGAAGAAACGCGGCAGCTGGCTTGGCAGCGCATATACCTACAACAGCAACTAGACGCTGACCGTTACAACAAGGGACGGCGCTACGCTGCCTACGAGCCTGGAGACTATGTCTGGATTTGGACGCCCGTTCGTCATCGTGGGCTCTCTGAAAAATTGCTGCGCCGGTACTTCGGCTCGTACCGTGTCCTGCGCCGCCTCAGCGACGTTACTTACGAAGTTGAATCCGTGACCCACGATCCCTCAAGCCGCAGACGACGCAAGTTCACTGATGTTGTTCACGTCGTACGGATAAAACCCTACCACAATTGCCGCGCTGACTATTCTTGAGACTGATGGTGGCCCGTTTTGTGTTGTGGTATCCCATACCAACCTAGCATACTATCTGTCAGCTCATCGCATCAAGCAGCATTTGCAGCATCGAGGCGATGCTGCCAAGAAGGGGGGCAATGACACATGCCATTCATAGACGACGAAGATTTGAACGGGCGATTCGGAGAAAACGACGAAGCAAAAAATGGTTCTCCGCTTTCGTGCTGACCTGACTGGTTGTTGTTCTTCAGTGCCAGAGTGCCTTCTGTGTAAAGTTACGTTGCAATATCCCTAACCAAAGTCAAGAATGAGATATGGCCATATGCTGGTTATGTTAGGTGATAGCAACTGCGGTTTTCGATATAACTCTAGTATTTTGTTCGCAGTTGTGGAGGTTGCATTGAACAATACATATTAAGCCTGATGGTGACTGAAAATGAACCTCTTTAGTCATAGTAAAAGACAGTCCAGTGCAAGCCGTGTTGACCAAGGCATATTTTTTTTTTTTTGTGGGGGGCTGCACTGTTGCTCACGCACCCCTGATATGTGTACAGTGGCAGACACGATAAAATTAAGATGGCCCTGTTGCTGGGTCAAAAAAATAAAAAATACCCTCACCGCATGTTGTTGGTTTCTGAGCATTGCTGCCAGCTATTTTTCGCATGTGTCTCAGCCACCAACACACACCTGTGCGCTGCCTTGAGACACTGAACCGCATGCCTCGAGTCATTTTTTTTTTTTTCTAGAGCAGCCTTGCTACATCAACGCTAGAGGTTCTCCATTTCTCAAGTTCTCTCCGAATGTCCTCGTCACTGGCTTTTCACTTTTCATGCAGTGGAGGCTCCTACTAACATTTTCACTTTATGTGCAGTTTCTGTAAGTCTCTCTTTTTTTTTTTCTATCTGAGAGTGGAGGGGTGCATTTTATAACATGATCCGACCCTTCCATCTTAATAGTGAAGTCAGAGTTGATGGCACCTGCCAGCTTGGCAACGCAGAGAAGGGTGGGCTGGTTAGACCTTGTGAAGTAGTGCCTCCGCACCAAAATTCCCCACCGCTCAAATCAAACCTGTGATGGCACCACTGAAAAAAAATTCCATGATCACAGTTTTGAAGGGGATGGTACTGGGGACTAGCCTCCGGGCTCATCTTCCAGCAAACTGTGTTGACGAATTGTTGGCGACCTTTACATTCTACACCAACATTTCTCACCTCACCTCTTCGGCTTAAGAAAGCTACATTTTGTGGTGAAAACAATGTATTTTTTGTTAGAATGTAGTATCCTGTCAATACACATCAGCTTCAACTTGTGCTCAGTGTTCTCTTAGGAGGGACATGGCTTTTAAAGCTGTTTTTTTTTTTTCTTTAATTTTTGATGAAATTTGAATTTTGATTTAGTTTTTGCATTGATCTGGAACTACATCCTAACATGAAAACATGCACAAGGGAGACAGCAGTACACGAGGTGAGGTCGTGTTGTCTCCCTTGTGCGTGTTTTCATGTTAGGCTGTAGTTCCGCATTAATGTGCATCAACTAGCTCAGATTCAGATCATCCTTTTTCACTGAGTAGAAATATGTAACCTGTTCTCTAGTGAGAGTTAGTTCTCAAGGTAATTAAAATAATTGTTTGTCATGTGGAAACAATGAGACATTAACTGCACTACAGAAATTGATGCAGACTAATGGTAAGGTAGTACAGTCGAACCCGGATATATCGAATTTTGGTTATATCGAACTCACAGAATATCCCCTTGAAAATCCCATGTAAAAGTATAGGAAAGCCGCGTCATATATCGAACTCAATTTCGCCGATCGTTCGATATATTGAACTCCGCACTACGCACTAGAAAGTGTGCCTTCCCCAAAGACGATCGCATCACTCTTGGCCGTTTGCCGCGTGACGTTTTCAAGCCACGCGCGGAAGGAATGAGAAGGGACAGTTCTGGACAGCGCCGCGCCCATTCGCCAAAGGCGCGCGCATCTGCAGTTATCGTTTCCTGCGCGCCAACACATGACGTTTCGAAGCCATGTGCGTGGGTGTGCCCATTCTTTTGCCCAGCTCTCTCCTTCAGCACGCGCTACGCATGCGCCAAGCCAGCTCAGCCCGTTTTCAGACAGACGTCGGACGCTTTCTCCAGCGTGTGTTGCGAACCCTCTGCGCGCGGCGGCTGACGTGGCTATGGCGCCTGCGGACGTTAAAAAGCGGCAGCTCTTTTTTTTTTTTGCGAGAGTCATTTCTTCTTATCGTTGTGCTGTACACGCGACGTAGCGTAAGATATGGCGGCTGCGGACGTTAAGAAGCGGCAGGCTTCTTTCTTTTTTTTTTTTTTTTTTTTTTTTTTTTTTTTTTTTTTTTTGCGGGAGCCGTTTTTCTTTGCATGTATGAATAAAGGGAAGCACGCCGTCAGCTGCTGCGATCATGACGCCCGCCCCAAGCGCGGCGTGATAAATCGAACTGGACTTGTGCAATCAAGCCATCACGGGCACTCTGCGAAGTTCACTCCCCGCCACCGGCGGAGCTATAAAAACGCGCCCTGACATTATCGCTGCGCGGCATCTTGGCACGCTGCCAAGAAATGAGCTGTGGATGCGACGACCGAAACGGAGTGACACGCGCCATCGGCATGCAAGCGAAAACGCTCGCGATTTTCTGCCGCAGCGACACAGAAACCTTGTTTTGAGCTGCCGCGGTGGTTCGAGCGGCGAGCGGGACGCAGTTCCAACAAGTTGGAAATTTTTCGCTCTGTCGCTGCCGCTCGTCGCTGAGATCGCTCAATCGCTTACATGTGAGCGAGCTGGCCTTAAAGCATTTTTTTTTTTCAAATTCTCGGGCGCAAAAGTTGAGAGAGGGTTCATTATGCGAGTGGGTTGATTACGCGGCAAATACGGTATCGTTTTTTCGCATCGTAAGTGCCGTCACAAGCCAATTCTTGTATATCGCATTATCGATATATCGAACTTTTTCGCGATCCCCTTCGAGTTCGATATATCCGGGTTCGACTGTATATAGAAAGCATAAGGAACACAATGTTAGGAGTAGTTTTTTTATGCAACAATTATTAGCAATGCTACAGCAATTCAGAGTACATCGTTCCAAATGTAGGTGTCCTATTATGTGATCTAGAACAATACTGAAAAATTTTGAAGTAAACTTCCTAGATCTATTTCTAACATTGTGTGCTTTACACTCTTGGCCACATGCCAAAGCAGAAATTGTTTCTGCCTGTCTTGGAACGCCCAGAACTTAGAACTTATCCTGAAGTAGTTCGACAGCTACTTTATACTGCGGCACAATGTCATCGATGAACGGGCACACTTAAACATGAGGGTCCAACATGACTGCAAGTCAGTGGAAGACTTCGTGACTGCACTTCACACTCTTTCCAACATTGCGAATACGGCCCTCTTATCCTACAGGTCAGTTCAGTTCAGTTCAGTCGTTCAGTCGTGTCCGACTCTCGTGACCTTATGGACCATATCACGCCACGCTTTCCGGTCTCTCACTATCTTCCTAACATCACATAACTTCATCTGCAGTGCCTCGAGGATGCCATCTAACCATCGCTTTCGCTGCCTACCCCTTCTCCGGTGACCCTCAACCTTTCGCAACATCAAATCTTTCTCCAGCGACTCCTCTCTTCTCATCAGATGACCAAAGTAGATCCTACAGGTCAACACCGCTGAAAAATGGCCACAGCCCTTTCAAACTATTGATGGGGAGGCGATTGACATGAGGGTCCAACATAACTGCAAGTCAGTGGAAGTCTTCATGACTGCACTTCACACTCTTTCCAACATTGGGAATACGGCCCTCTTATCCTACAGGTCAACCCCACTGAAAAATGCCCACAGCCCCTTCAAACTATTGATGGGGAGGCGATTGAGGACAAAACTTCCTCTAACTCCCGGAAGTCTTGTTCCCTGTTTGCCAGATGTCTCTCTAATTTGCAATTTTGAAACCAAATACCGCGAACAGCAGCTGGGAAATAATGATAGATGACATGGTGTATGGCAACTTTTAACTCTTGTGTAAGGTGATCAAGTCTGGGTTGCAGACTTTCAGCAAAAAGGGAACGTGGTGGCGCCTGCAAAAGGGCCCAGATCATATGTGGTTGACACCGGAAACGCATCGTACAACGAAATCAAACCCATCTTATTCCTTTTCTCAAGCCTGCGGAAGAGGAGAATGATAGCCAAGACGTCATGCACAAGACATTTCTGTATGTCGACACACACAGAGACACGTCTCTAGGAGATTCTCAAACAACCTGCGCTGACTCCTCCCACTAGCACACCAGGGGTGGACATTGCGTCATTTCTCCCAAGAGACTGCTTTTCTGTCAGGGGAGATGTAGGCAGTAGCCACATGCAATGGCTAGGCCGGTTAGCTTGGCTGCGCTGCTGCGTGTTCGTGCGATGCTCGCTGCGGCTGGCACATTTCTCGTGCTCGTGCCAGTGTTCGCCTGGAGTAAACCTGTCCTGTTGGCATCTCAACACCTTGGAGAAGATGGGGAGCACGGATAGTAGTGGATATAAGCCACTTGTAATGTTGGCGGTGTGTGACCCGCTAGAACTTAGGTATAACTTAGGGCGGAGCCATGGTGACAACTTCTGATGTGGTGCTATTGATTTACGGTCTCCCTTTAGGCTTAAGTCATCGAAATACACAGGCCACGTTAATGAACTGCCAAAACAATTTTGTTCCAATATCAGGCGTCCCCCAGAAAAAAAAATGAAGAGAGAAAAGGTAAATAATATAAAGAAAAGATGAGTTTAATAAGTGTGTGTGTAAGGGGGGGGGGGAGAGGGGGGCTTAGCAGCAGTTTGCAGAGGGTGCCAAATGAGGTAAGGCTGGCCCTGCGAGCAGGTGATGCAATGCTGCGGAGGGCATAGTGGACGTAGTCTCATGATTGGCTAAAGAATGCTCCTAGCTTCCCCACTGCTGCGAGGAAGTGATGAGATAGAGGTAGAAAAAGAGCTACACGCCGTGAAAAAAAAAAAGAATAGAGTCAAGTACAACTTTATTATGGAAAGAAAAAGGTGAGGCTAGGGAAGGTGGTCAGCATGTGCCTCTAAGACCATGAAGATTTCAGGCGACATTGGCCCATGCCATGGCTCGGGATTAGATGAAAAAAGCATTGTTCTTGCGTGGAATTGAGCACACGCTGATGTTATAAACGAATTCTTTGGCCAAAATACTTATTTGTGAGATCGGAAACCTGGCGAACTAAAGGAACATTAACTATATATTTCGAAAATATAGTCTGAAGAAAAAAATCACTTTTTCATAACTTTTTTTGTCTCGTCTGCAATATCATATTTTTCTTTATGCACTGCCCTCCACCTTAGCACTTCATGTTATTAAATCATTAATAAATGTTGGCCTGGAGCTAACATTGCTGCATGTACTGCTGTTCAGAGTCTGCTCTGTTCCCTGGACGAGTTGCCGAAGAAGCAGCAGGGTTTGAAGCGGCACCAGTTCCGCAAACAACACCTGCAGAAGAGGCTCCCTTAGAGGCTGAAATGGAGGCACAGGTAGGTGATTTTTAACCCGAACTGGGTCACATCCTGATCAGGTTACAAATGTATACTAAGAGAATTTTTGGTCTGCATATCAGCGAGATCTGGAAAATGGTTCCCAATGTTTTTGTTAATTATTTTTATTCTATATACCGTGTTCACAAACAACTTTTCAGTGTATGTTACAAAGGGCTAAGACTGTACATGAATGGGTCAGATTAAACACTAACCGATCTGAAGAACAGAAACTATATGATTGAAATTACACACAAGCGAGCAGTACGTAAGCTGTTTCTCATTGACGATGACTGTGCACTTTGGGAAATGAAAAGTGAAGTAAAGATATGCGCGCAGTTCGTTGAGAAAGCTACCATGCATGGTATGTGTGGCGAGAGCGCAGGGCCTGTATGAAAGCGCGCGCCGCTGCCGCTTGAGTCCAGCCGCAAGGGTAAGGGTTTGCCTCATCTGTTTCATCTACACCTCATTTTACTACTGACCAGCAGGCATATTTCATGACTCACATATGCTCAAAAAGGACTCTCCCTTCTCATGCTTGGCACATGATTCCTAGAGGGCGTGCTTTTGCCGAAAACGGTAGAAACTTGGCAAGAGATACCAATGGGCTGAACTTTCGTTATGTCCATCCCGTTAGTCATCAATAGTACAAATGCTTGCATATTGTGCATTTGGATAGCTGCTTAGGTTTCACTGTGAATACTGTCTGGGTAATCTATCTACTGCCGAGCACGATGGGTCATTCCACGCGATAGATCCCAGGTTCCAAAAGTGACCATCGTTTCTTTGGAAAAAAATTGGAGTTATTGTCGATTGTGTGAATACTATTTTGAAAAAATTACTTTTTGCAAAAAATTTTTTTTTCTCACGCAAACGCCTTTTGAAGTTTTTGCGAAACTGCAAAAGATGCTTGCTTTTAAATCTTTAAATGCAAGCATCTTTAAAATTAAATATCTTTAAATCAAGTGCGAAAGCAGACAAAATACCAGATCTATTTTATATTATGGCAGATGGGTAGTTCTTTCATTTAACTTTATTAGTGCCTCTATATAAGCATTTTCTGTGTTTTCTTGGTTCAGTAATGAAGCAGAAAATTGTGTGTTTTCAGTATTTTTTATCATAAACATCGTTCATGGTATAATCACAATAAACTTTTTTGCCGTTCATTTGTCGGTAGAGTTTAGGCCAAAAATAATTTAAGCTTTCTTTAAAAAGTACTCTTCAGGAAAATCTGTCCCAAAGTTTGCGAAAAGTGATTGTTTTCTTAGATTGATACCTATATTAAACGAAGAAGGTATGTGAGGTAGCTCATCAAACACATACATTTCTTAGCCTGCAATCCGCAATTTTTTCTTCGAGTAAATTTTGTCTTACGTGAGAAATATATTTTGAACTGGCACTTCCTAACTGTGCTTTCACTGCATAACACTTGTACCGTGCCGACCTTTTCTTGGGGCGCATTTTACTTTAGCTCTTTTCCAAGCCAACACTCTCAATAATTTGATGCCGACAAAAATTCATCTTGAAAGATGCACTTTCCAAAGTTCGACACTCATTTTTGGCCTTGGCATGGTCAGGAACGCAAAGAAAGCATAGATGTGACGCCTATTGTATGACAGAAAAGTGAAATGATGGCTTGAACTGGCCCACGGACACGTATAGAAGGAGGGTAAACCTGCAGACAGGAAAGTTCTGTACATTCTTTTTCTCTGCCTTTCGTTTTCTCATCCTTTCATCTGTTCAACATTTGAATTTTTCGTTTCGTGATGACTTGCGACAACTGCTTCAAGCTGGCAAGTACTGTTAGACTGAGGATGTTTGTGACAAAGTAATGCTGATGCTGCGCATTGATGGAGTATGACGTCAGAATAATTCACTTTGAAAAGTATGTGCTACGGTTGGCGCTTATTTGCGAGAATCAGGCTCTTGCATGACCCGTAACAAGCTTAGCTGCTTTATGCACGAAACAATGAATCAGCGTCATGCAGAATGTCTGTCATGTCTGATAATTCTTCCGCCTAGACGAAAACCTGAAATTGTTCACGGTTTGATTTCTTCACACAAATGTATATTTTTTAAAATGCTATTACAGTGTAAAAAAAAACATGGCATTAGTGTAGATGGTGATCTGCCATTTTTTGCTCAGAAAATATCATTCATCCACATATATTGAATAGAGAGCTTATAGGCACTCCGAAATTGAACTGTGGCGTATAGAGCTTATGCAGTGAAAGCACAATTCGGCAGTGTCAAGCAGTGACCTTGATTGGGAACTTCAAAAATTTTTCTTGCCTCAGACAAAATTTACTCGAGCAAAAAGTTCTGGATTGTAAGTTGAGAAGCTTGTGTGTTTAATGAGCTATGCCACATATTTTTATCTCGAGGGCCTATATGCCTAATTTAACTTTCAATTTAACAAAAGTATACCTTTTTGCAAACTTTAGGACTGATTTTTCCTAAAAGTACTTCTTAAAAAAGTTCAAATTATTTTTGGCATCAACTGTACCAACCGGTGAACGATGTAAAAATTTATTGTGACTGAAACATGAACCAATTTTACGATAAAAATACTGAAAACGCATAATTTTTTGCTTCTTATTGAACTTAAGGAAGCTCAGAAAAGCCTTATATAGCGGCAGTTATAAAGTTACATTAAAGAACAACACATATGCGATAATATAAAATATAATTTGTTATTGTATCTGCTTTTGCACTGGTTTAAACATATTTAACTGCAAGTAGCTTTTACATGTCAGTGAAAACTGCGAAAGTCGCTTACAAAATTCGCAAATTACTTTACTAAAACAGTATTCATACAATCGACAATTGCCCCAATTTTTTTCAAGAGCATCAGTAATGGCCACTTTTGGGACCTGGGATGTTTCGCATGGAATGACCCCAATCTAAAACTGCTCAACAGGGAAAACCTGAGCAAGCTGGGTGGGACCAGTGAAGGAATATGGACAGACTGGAGGGACTGATGCTGACCTGTCTGTTTTTTTTCTCCTGATAAATAAAGAAAGGAGAAAAAAGATTAGAAATTCAAATATGAACAACTAGAATTTTTGGCACCAGTAGGTTTAAAGATAAATTGCAGTAGGTTTCACATCCAAGTGTATTTATTTGAAATCTGCTGGTTTCCTTCCTGGGCTGCAGAGGGCACTCTGCCTTGAGCCAACAGTTTCACGAGGGAATTTAAATGACTAGATTTGCTCGCTTTAAGGGAGTGAATGTAAACAAAGCTTGCATCACCCACATGGACCACTAAAGCACAAGCTCAATATATATATATATATATATATATATATATATATATATATATATATATACACATATATTGTCAAAACTCTCATTCAGTACTGTCATTCAAGGGGCCCTCCTGCCAGAACCAGTGGCATTTCTCTGAGCAGTCATAATGGACAATCTAGTTTGAAGGGATGGTGGAAATGACGTCAAAATACTTCACTTGATTAAGCTGTGGACATCTTTTTATAAGAAAGTAAATTGCTCCCTACTTTGTTTGTAGAGAGCAGTATGCAGGACCTAGTTAAGGCAATCACTGCATTTTAATTAGCACTTCGAATTGGCTCCCTTGCACTACCTAAAATTCTAATAGGGCATGTTTCAGTTTGGCTTCCGCAAACACGACTGAGAGTTTTTCAGTTTGGAAGTCAAATTGGCACCCATTTTGTTTTTATTGGGACGTCATATCTAAATCTCGGGAACCAATTTCAATCGCAAGAAGCAATAGACGATATGCGAAACTGCCTGATGGTCTGGCAATGCTACGGCCGCAGCTTCTGGTTGCCATCTTGCAGTCACGTTGTCGGCATGTCATCAGCTTACGTGCTTTCTTGATACTGAGGAAACTGTCATGAATATTTCGATAAGAATTTTAAGAGCCACATTTGAGCCGCAGAACTGTTTGTACTGTTCATGTTTCACCGATTGTAGGTCTTTTCTCATCCTTTAATGAGCGCCAGCATTCTTTCTACTGCATCTTCTGCATTGTTTGAAGTTTCACACTGACAATGGCAGGAATGGACACAGTGTATGCGTAAAAAAAATTTCTGTGTCCCGTTGTTTTAATGCGCGCATTTAGACGCTGACTCAATTTTCGCGCATTATCATCACTGTTTATTCTCAAGTGGACCAACATTCTGGTCAGGTATAGTGACCAGTTATTTTACCTGCATGCACATGTGTCGGCCAGAGCAACTTCTGGGCTACTGCATACTTTCGTGTGCGGGACCACATGCACTGTAGTACCAGCGAAGTGAGCCTCGGTCAGCTGTGTGGTGCTGATATCCCTTTAAGTGTAGCGTGTGATATACACTGACTTTTCAGCATCACAGTTATAGAAACCAGGGCGTTCTTTGTGTTGGTTTGTGCTGTTTAGCTTAATTCTAGGGCCAGGCGGTTATTATTTACAATTATTGCAAGCAACGTTGCAGTTGTTTCTTTGATTTAATTCCTAGTTCTGATATTGTAGCGACCTTCCCTACTACAATGAAAAGCATGCGGAACAAATTAGCATGTGGTAGTTGCTGTTTGGGCTGAACCATGTGTGCAGCTAGGTGACAAGTCTGCATGGTTTGATGGCTTCCTACATTTTCGCAACAATAATAAACTCGGACTGCATGAAGAGATTTCAGTATACTGGCTTACTTTAAAACGTGTTTCTCGAGTCGATCAGGATAAAACAACTGATTAACCATTTTTCAACAAACTTGAACCTAGTGAGTAGCGAATGCAGAAACCCTAAAAAAAAAAAAAAAAAAAGAAACGCCGCACGTCAGTTTCGCACTGAACACGTAGCGAACTGAGCAAGTAGCGCGTTATGAGTAATAGCTCACGACATGACCATTCTATGTTTGTGGTTGGAGTGCACTGAGAGTGTATGGGCCCAATTTGCCAGTAAATTAATTAAACATTTTTTTCGGCCTGACGGCAAGCTTGAGCAGCACTGGCATTGGTGTACGCCGGCTGAAAAATATGTATTAATGTGGTTACCTCGGGCAAATATGCTCTGCCAGAGAATCGGTTAACATGCAAGTTGCCTCCTGTTTTGTTTACAGATAACAAATAACATATTCAGTATCATATCTTTAACAAGAACAGCCTGCAAAGGCTTGTGGAAGATCAGTGCAAGAAGTAAACGCTGTGTATTGGACGGCGTGTTTACGCGGGATAGCTTTCAATGCGTTTGGTGAACGTTCGTGCTCAGCAAAAAAAACATTAGCTGTGGTTTACCATGTGGTCAAACCGGGAGTTACGCAAGAGCTATCTGCATGGTTACGCTTAGAGTGGCTACGCTTAGGAAAGTAAAAACATGGCTTTTGCACATTTTATAGCTTACTCTATGGTTTCAGCTCTATTTATGCCATAGGGGGCACTTTTGATCGCTAAAGTGCAATGAGGCGAAAGAAAGCCTTGTTGCGTAGTGGTCCGAAGCCCTCCACTACGTCACCTCTTTCTTTCTGTTTTCACTCCCATCTTCGCGATGCCCAATGTATTAAGCCCCCCCCCTTAACTGAGCCGTATGAACGTGCCTGCGTGGCCTAGGGATTACATGAATGCAAGGGTTTCGGCAGACTGATTGTGATATCGCCCTTCCATATGAAAGGAGAGGCCCGAGTTGGTAGCTCCTGCCAAGCATAATGTCAGGAAGCCCTATGTCCAGTTAGTGCTCAGCTATGTCAGCTGCCAGCTACTGCTTCCCACGACTTTTTCTTCTTCCTCTCCTCCTCCTCCTCCTTCTTCTTCTTTCTTCGCTGTGCGGACAGGCCTGGACAGGCACCGGACAAGCACGCACAGGCACGGCAAAATGGTGAGACTGTGGCCAATGTAGCTCTCGCTACAAAAAAAAAAAAGAGCGAATGTATGGTTGATACGTGGCTAGTCCCCATGTGCATCGTAGCATTCTCACAGAGTGCTTAGCGCAGTGCAACATTGCATCGCATCCGGACTTCATTTTTCACACGAAACATAGCTGTGTTTACCCAGCGCAGGCAGCAGTTTCATTTTGTTGATTGAGCCAACATGTCTGGCATAGTTCTCGGAGCACTAACAGAGGACACTCTGCATTTCGAATATCATTTATTGCATTTATATAAGTGGTTTTGCAAATTTTTGTTGGACACTCTAGTTGGTTCCTACAATTCCTGGTGAAGTAACTCCTCCCAGTGGGATTATCCATTGGAGAGATGACATCAGTTGCAGTCTAGGAATGATGTGGAGCATCCAGTTGCTGCCTGCAAAATCAGTTGGAATAGTCCAGTCGGACTAATTAATTGCATTCAGTGGTGGAACTGCTGCGTCAATTGTGCCAAACTGTGCCAGATCAGAAATCCTTCTACATGCTGCTACAAATTCTTTTTTTTTTGCCTACTTGTGCACCACGCCTGTGCCAAAAGTCGCTGAATAACTCTATCTGATTGGTTCAATAACTCTGCCTACAGTGAAACTGAACTGCCGTGAAACCAAAGAGGGGGCTGCAAGATATCCAATGCGCGGGAAGGGTGAAAGGAGGGGTTGGCAGGCTGGCTGTCGATGGGTTGAAGCGTGTTCAAACGCATGGCAGCTTCGAGCTGCCCTAAGCGCACGCGTGTGCATGTGCGTGCACGTTGTGCGAAGGATGTGCGGGCAGGCTGGCCAACGCAGACGAATGACGGTTTGGAACTGCCCTCGGCAAAGCACAGCCAGAGCAGTATGCACGCTTGCTCCCCTTTTTTTTTTCGTACCAGTTTGGTATGAGCTGCGATGGCAGCTGAGTATAGCAGCGGAAGGAGCGCTAAGGATTTCACTGCTTCTGTGCGCGCGCACTGGATTCTGTTGGCCGCTTTTGTACCTTAAGTTCAACCCCTTATGTGGAACACCTTGTATAGTTTCACAGCTTAATTCCAAAAGTCAACGTTTACGCGCCCTTTAGAAGATTATATCAGTCCTGACAGTTATTCCTTTTCCACCACTACAAAACTGCATGTATGTGGGCGCGCATGTGCAAATAACCCATGTCCAGGTACTCAATATATTTGCAGCTCCGCATATGGTCAGTAAGTACCCTGGGACGTTTTCATTGCAATGAAGAAAGCATACGCACAATCCCTACAATGCGCAGCAAAGAAGCAGACTCACGACTCCGAGACCCTGCGTCGCTTTGATTAACCAGCCACTCCGCCAAACCACCGAAAGAAAAAGAACGAAAACAAAGATTGCAAACGCACGGAATCGGTGCTCCCTCTACATCACCACGCACTGGGCCTTTTGGCTGAGCAGCACCTCTCTCGAGGGAAAAAAAAGCTGGAGTCCAAGCTGGAGTCATCAAGACAAGAGAAGAAACAGTGCATCAAAGTTGCAGATTTAAGAAGCGGCAGCTCTGAATTTCTACCGATTTCAGTTTTTATATTAAAACATCTAGCTGCCTTCTTTCCAAGGCTAGTGTTTATAGTGTAGTTATGCCTTGTTATGCCTTCCCTCTGAATAAAAATTGCTTTGGTTTTAGCAAAACCCCCTGTTTGTTTAATTGGGGCATTTTAGGGAAATAACAGCACTTCAGACTGCATTTGAGCTTGAAGCTTGTTTTTGCATGGCTGTGGTCGTTATAAGCATCTGAGCAATTGGGTCTCGGAAATAAAACAAGCTTTTTTATTTAAGTGTGTCGAGGTTTGAAATTTCGGTACAAAAAAAAATTTTTTTTTTGCTACAAAATCTCAAATATTTGCTACAAAATGTCATTTTTCTTGCTACAAAACTTGAAACTTCTGCTACAAACTGCGATTTCTTCTGCTACAAAAGCTGCTACAAGAAGCCAGTTGCCAGTTCCACCACTGTTGCATTTTTTTATCTCCTCTTTACTACATTTTATTTCAGTTAGATGCCCATTTGGTTCCAAAGGCCAACTGGTTGCAAAACCTAAACTGCACCACCAAGGTTGCAGGGCAGCAGTACAATGCAACTGTGCCTCTAGAGATGCTTTGTGTTGCATGCAAATTATTGGTTGTGTAAAAGGTGCCTGAATCCTGGTAATTGCATCTACTAGGTGTTGACCACATTCAACATTTGAGGAGGAAACCGTTAAAGTTTTTATTTATATTTATCGGTTATATACCACAGTTGCAGGTTTTGCATTGCAGTGTTGGCAAAAAAATGCAGAGGTGTCGCCGCTAAACTTAGTGTAATGTGCAAATGTACTAGTTTGACATAGTTTATCTTGGTTGATGATGTAAATGATGTTGCTATCTTTTCGCTACCATCTGCCAGACACACGCTCGTGATGACAACACTGGAGTATGTTGCTCCTTTTGCCAGGAGCAACATAGACAAATATCACTGCTTTATTTTCCCTGCTGCCGTGGTGCAGTGTTAAGATGCCTGACTACTATGCCAGAGTACCAGGGTTTGATCCCGACTACCAGCGGCTGCATTTCGGTGGAGGCGAAACGAAGTGGCGTCCGTGTGCTGTGCGATGCCAGTGCACGTTAAAGATCCTCAGGTTGTTGAAATTATTCCGGAATGTGGCACACTGCGCCTTTCTTTCCTCTGAACCAATTTTAATTATTAACCACGCCTTACGAGCATGCCTGCATTGCCTGGGGGCAGCATGTCAATTCGGGATCCAAGGGTCCAGAAAGGCTGGATTCTGATCGCACCTTCCCATCTCACTGATGAAGCCAGAATTGGCAGTGCCTGTCTGTTCGACCATGCAGGGAATGGTGAGCCGGTTAGCCCTTGTGAAGTAGAGCTGCACCAAGTGCAATAAAAAAGGCAGCACAGTAGCAGGCAGTGATCAAACTGGGTGAGCGTGCAGTAGACTGCCATTAAGGTGAATTCTCAGCTGAGATACGAATGGTGTGTTGCCGAGCTGTGTGTCTTGGGAAAGAACTGCACGTGTCAACCTTTGCCACGTTACGCACACACACTGTTTATTCAAATGGGAAGTCAGGTATATGCAGAATCGTTGAATATGATCCTATCTCATGATGGTTGTTTGATTCAGTTTTGTAGTCTGCGGGAAATGTGATGCTTTGAGTACATCTGTTCCATGCAGTTTGCCAGTAAGAGGCATATCATTTGACCTTTTGGTCATTTGCGATGCACCCGCTGTTATCTACTGGGGCAGACAGGAAGGAACGCTTGAGTCGTGCAAGACCTGATGCATTACGTAGGCAGAGACATTGGTGGGTTTGGACTACAGACGTGCAACAATTTGCCCACTCGTCCCTGATGGTGTATCCCTGCAGGAACCAACTGACGATGCCAGCCTGGAGGTGGCCCGGGCAGCCTTATTGTCGGACGAGGACGCCAAAGGTGAGAGGGTGCACTTGCACTGCACAGGCAAGCAGTGATTGAGGCAGAAGGCCTAGCGCCGCTCAAATCCAAAGTGATATTCAGCAAATAAGCAAGGGCATATTCAGTAGAAAGGAACAGAGCAAAGGAGGGAGGAATAAATAGGACGTGACATAGAGCTTGTATCTGTTTCCTTCAGCTGGCTATCTTTGTGTTGTATCTTTGTTATGTCAAACAAACTGGCCCACAGTGACATTCAAAAGGTGAATTTAAAATGGAGATGGAGGTAGTCACCATACCCTCAATGCCTCAGTGACATGAACTCATTTTATGGATTTTATATATAGTACCATATATGAAATGGTGGATATATGGGCTATTTTTAGAGCTGAAAGAACCGAGGGGTGGGGGGGGGGGGCGATTTGAGTCACCCCCCCCCCTCCCCCCCCAAAAAAAAATCTTCATCTTTCAATCTTTGCACAATCCTTTTTCACTAAATATCCTTCTGCTTATTTGTTGAATCGTTTTAAATTTTAGTTGCAAAGAGCGCTAGGCTTTTGGCAAAATTGTTGCTTGCAAAAGGTGGCTGCCTATAATTACATATTAACAAACACCTTGAATTTTGTTTGGAAGTGCACAAAGTTTGAATGGACAAACCCATCTTGACATACTGCACTGCATTTTTGTCTCCTTGCCCTTGCAGTTCTCCAGGCGAGCCTTGGTTTTTATCTTTTGTTCTCCTGAAGGCAGAATATATTACAGTCTCCGACCGATTTTTTGGACCCTCAAGGGACCGAGATAGCATCTGGAAAATCAGGCAGTCTGAAAAAACGAATTAACGCAAAAAGTCACTTTATTTAGCGAGCGGCTTGCAAAAGGGGTCAATATGCCTCTGCAGGGTGCTGCGTTGCCATACAAGTAATACCTCCGTCACACTAGCAGATTTAATGTCATTCAAATCGAATGTCATTCGGTTTCTTTCGGTGCTACACAGTAAAGTATAATGTCATTCGCAAATGGTGACAATTACGATTAGCTATAAAAGAATACTGTACTTAAAAAACATGAGTGCGCATAAAAGGCGTTTGAAATCAGTGTGTAGCATTTTAAAGCTGATTAAAACATTTTTGTACGGTAATTCAAGGGAAAAACATTACTTCTGGCTGTGCTGTAGCCTCTTGCTGTGCACAGCCGAAAGCACCATCAGAGCTCGGGTTAGTTCAATGCTAGTTGGCAGCATAGCCTCTGGCTCCTCACTGTCGGAGCCCGAGTCGTTTCGTCGTCGGTGAGTTCAGCGCAGAGCTTGCTAGTGTTAGCAAACTGCTCCAGCATCACTTCCATGGGAACGGTTCCTGCAGCACGCAAGTGCTCGATGAGGTCAGCAGATGAAGGCGGCTGATGGGATTCACTGGTGCTATCATTGGATGACGACGGCACTTCATCCCTGATTGCGAAACCAGCGTGGTGGAAGCAGTGCTGCAGTGTCTCTTCTGTCACCGCCTTCCATGCATTGGAAAACATGCCGAGTGCAGACAACAAGTCAGCACTGTAGGTTTTGCCGCTGTTCACGCATAACATCATGCGACTAAGCTCGCGTGACTGATAGAGGTGCTTGAGTGTCCGGTAGTTGATGCGGCGATGTAAACACGTAAATAGAGCACGTAAATGGCAACCGCGGCGACTGACTACTGTCATGACTGCAGCACGGCAGAGCATGGCTGGCACTGGCGGGACGGTGCAGCAAGCGGTGCCTGCTATCAAGGCTATGAGGATATGACACGTGGGTTCGAGGTTGTAGAAAACCAAAATGGCAGCGGCCAGAAAAGCAAAATGGCACTGGCGTTGTTAGCGTTTTCAGTAGTTCTTGAGCCGCAAGAACTACTGAAAAAGTCCGGAAAATCGAACGAGAAGGATTTCAAACGTCCGAAATTTTGGTCAGTGTTATACATTGACTCTATGGAGTGCGTGGCGGTGCCATGGCAAGGTTTTGATTTTCAGGCAGGTCCGGAAAATTGGGCGTCTGAAATATCGGCCGGTGGCTGTATTTAAACCTTTACTATACACGATTTTACAAAGGGGTGAAGGGTGCTGCCGTACTGGGGAGCTGGTCTGCTCCCCTGGGCGGGCAACTCGCACGCTCGATCATCTGCTAGCATTCATGCAGAGTCGATGCTATCGCGTCAACTCCGCGAGGGGTCACCGGCCGCCGTTGGTCAAACCGCAGAAGACGGTACCAAAGCTATTGACACCTGAGACTGACTCCGGCAGTGAGAGAAAAGAAAGCGGTCTTGTAGAAAGCTGTGCTCGGCTGGAGTGCATGCTAAGTTGCGCTAAGTTGCGTTGAAAGTGCTCCTCTGCGGTGGCCGCTGCAGTGTGGGTTGACAGCAGCCTGCTCACCTGCAGGTATGCGCTCGCGAACGACCAGAGTCTCCAGTGTAATGAAGCTAGCTGAAAAATTCTTGCGGTGAATTGACTTCTGAGGGAGTACCTATCTCTCGACAGATTTGTTTTGCCTCATTTTAGGCAATGCATGGTCCCTTTAGGTGGTGTTGGATGATGAGGCTGAGTTTTGTCACACTTGCTGTTGCACACACGTGAGAGGTGTGCGGTCTACTGTGCAACATATAGTTCAGGTTTGAGGAGTGCTATTTGGACGATCACGCAATTGTAACCGGACGCGGCCTAACCAGTGCGAGACCCATAGCGTCCATCCGATGCCACAGCCTTACGTGGGCGTTCGCTGGGACTGTACCGACAAATACTTTTCTGTATTTCTGAATTAAAGGGGGTGAAATTTACCAGCATTGAGTTGCAAGTCTCGGATGTCACGCTGTACAGCAGTCAGCCACAGCCACCACCCCACTACCCTCCTGCTGCTGTGTCGGTTATGCAACAATTAGGCTTTACTCACTCTTCCATTGTTTTACCTGGTTTCTTCCTTTGTCCCTGTTTTGGACGCAGCCGATAACTATGCTACCCTAAGCGGGGGCGTTTCTTTGGCCATGTGCTAGGTGCCAGACACTGTGCCGCTCAATTAGAATGATCCGTAGCGGAACCGACTCGCGTTCGCATTAACAGGCTTTTTTTTATACACAGACCTCTATGAAGCTTGGCTGGACCAAGTAGGGCAGTTCGAATTATCCGTAAAGTCGAATTGTTGAGGTTCGAATTAATGAGCTTTCACTGTATCACAGGACACCCATCGATGGTGGATATAAAGGCTTGACTCTGTGCTATTTGTTCAAAGGTGAGTATAGGAGCTGTGCTGTACTGTGGCCTTTGCAAAGCATTTAAGTTGTACCATCACAAGGGGGGGCCTACATGCTCGTGCAAGGCTGCTTTATCATTTTCAGTAATGTTACATTTACATTATACTACCCCTTTCGCTGTCGGGTGTTTCTGGCCATGAAGCACCCCCAGTGTCTGCTTGGTTTCAGGGAACGAGCATAGCAATTTATTTTTAGTGCGTAGCTGCAATCACGGATTTCACTGATGTCTGTCCGAAGCCGCTCACTCTCTCTCTTCTCGTGAATTTGAAGTGGAGAAAGAGAAGGTGGTGGCGAGCACGTCGCGCGGCTCAAAATTGAGGAGGAGGAGCGGCCGCACAGCAGCAGCAGAAGCTGCTCTCTCTCTCTCTCTCTCTGTCCATCCGTCTCTTCGTGAACTTGAAGAGGAGGAAGGGAAAGTGTTGATGCCTGCATCACGTGACTTAACCCTGAGGGAGCGGAGCAGCCGCATAGATGTGCCCATTGAGAGATTAAGACAGGGAGAGATGGGCATGTCTGTTGCGGGCGTGGCGACAGTCACTGGGCAGCACTGCACAAGCGCGTGTTACTCCGAATTGAGCAGTCGTGTGTCTCTCGCACGTCCTCGGCAGCTCTCCTATGATCTTTTCTCTTGTATCGATCACTCCTCAGCCTTCACAGATAGCAGACATTCATGCGTGGTGCTCCCTCGATCTCGGCTCTGAGCTGCTCGCCGCGTCGTGAAGCAGCTTGTGCTCACATCCACGCCTTAACTGGCACTCGCCTTCAAGCGCGTTTTCCTCTCTTGTAGAAGAGGAAAACTTGTAGGAAGATTTGACAGATGGCGCAACTAGTCCAAGCGTGCCAGCTCAATGCTCAGGCGCAAAGTTTTGAATACACTATAGAGAACATACTGGTACGGCGATGACACTAAGGGGGGGAAGCGTAAAAATGTACCGGTACATTCGTGACAGTGAAAGTGACTTATATGCAACATTGCTAAAGCCTTAGAAAAAAAAGGACTTTAAAAGCATCAAAATAGCATTTGTGTGAAACAAAAATGTAACATTGCTTTAATTTTTCGGTACTACCTGGGGAGTCGCGAACATTGTTTTCAAAGAGCGTTTAATGGCAGGCTCCAAGACAAAAAAAAATTAAGTCATGGATGCACATTCGCTACTTGAAAGTGCGAGACCTGAGAGGGCATCACTTGTGTTTTTGAGGTGTAGGAGAGTAAAAAAAAAAAGTGTGGAAGCCCCGGTGTCTTTGTCCCTGCTGTGCAGAGAATGAAGGGTGGAGCCTTCTGGTGGAGAATATCATTGATAGGCGTGCATACAGTGATGAGTGCTCCGGGTGCTGGTTGAGGAGCTTCCGTTCCCTTTATGACCACTCACTTGAAAGGGGTCCATTCAACTCTTCGAGGACAGATGTTTTAGGCAACTCGCCAGCAAGGCCAACGAAAATAAACGTTGCCACCCATGATGACTCATTCGCTTAAGCATGGTGACAGCTACACATGATGCTACCTGTGCCATGGTGCCTGTTTTCGGCGCGCTTTGAATGTCTTCCTACAATCATAGGCATGCATAGGGGGAGTCGAGGGGAGCCAAGTTTCACTGCAGCGACCCTCCCACCCCATTCCATTCCCAGTAAGGCCCCTACGGCCAAAACGTCGTGCAAAGGCGAAGTGAGGAATGGCTATGAGACATTTATCTTGATGCAAGAATTGCAACATATACAGTCTTGTGCAACTTTATCGGAGCTTTTTTGAAAAATTCTCCCACCTCAACCGGTGGCTCATTTACACTGAAATCGTGCACAAACCTTGCATGCTGTTGTCCCTTTTGTTGTGTAGTAAGTCTTGCAGCGGTTCTTACCTTGTTTGGTTCTACTTGATGAGAAACCAGAACCGTCTGTGACGAGAAGGTGTGAAAGACGCAAAACTCCAATTTTCCGCCAAAGGGCAGTGGTGGCGCCATCTAGCATCATTACAAAAATGTGCCATGCTTGCCTGGGTGCTTTCAAAACGTGGCGCTTTCCTCCAGCGATACCAAAGGGCGCTACAATTGCCTTTTGCTGAAAACACTGCATTGGCATCTTTTGCTCCTCAGTCTCGTCGCAGCTGGTTCTCGGTTTATCATGCGTGGCCAAACAAAGTAAACACCATGGTCAAATTGACCTCGTAAAGAAAGGGTAAAAAAAGCGCAAGTTTTGTGCACGGTTTCAGCGTAAATGAGCTTCCGATTGAGGCTGGAGAATTTTTCGAAACATGTCCAATAAAGTTGCTGAACACTGTAAAAAATATTGTATTTAGGCTAGATGGTGCATAGCTTTGGAAAGCGAAAAACAAACGCACTGATAAATGCACACGGAAGAAAGAAAACATTAAAACACCTCTCATAAGAGTTGGCGCTGTCGTTTTCTTAGTTCGGTGCGGTATTTTCAGTGTGCTTGTTTTTCCCCTTCGAAAAATGAAATTTTCTGCGCCTAAAGAAACAAAACAAGCTTTGTTATGGGTGCAAAACTGAAAATGACGCTACGACACGCTTCTCCCAACGGTTCCAACTGAGCCCCTCCACCCCCGGTGTTCCAGGGGTAATCCATGCAATGCAACATCACGGGTCCTTGGCCACCAGTATCTTCAAAAAACCTGCATGGCCATAACCCTGCACTTTTAAAAATGACGGCACAGGTGTGACAGTGTAAAGGTAAAAGCAGGTTTGGCGCCCCCCTGAGGCAATTAGGATTGGGGAGGGGGCACCCCCTCCCCTGCCTCCCATGTACGCATGCTTATGCCTACAATGGCACAAAACATACCACCTTACCCTTTGGTTCATGCCGACAGTGGACAAAGGAAGTTTGTTGCTGCGGCGCTGCTGTACGAAATAGGTGACCTATGTACCTTTAATGATGATTGGTTTCTAACGACATGGGTCATTGACCAGAAGCTGAGGCATGTCATTTTCGCAACAGTGTTCTTTCTTCATGAAACGAACAGCAACAAAATGTCTGATGGCTTTCGATGCAGCTGGGGACAGTTCTCCAGGGAAATCTTCGTCGTCTTAGTTCTACAGCTGTTCTGTGCGATCCCTAGTTCAGTTACCTCCTCGAGCGAGTGCGCAGTTTTGAACTCCGAAAGCAGGATCGCTTATGAGGATAGAATGATTGACACATCTGTGGTTTGAGGCTGACTTGGTTCCATGATGGCCGCTGCGGCACCGCCAGGGACAAGCAATGGTGCGAGATACGAGCGGTATGAGATACTTTAACGAAAAGGGCTGCCAACAACCTCGTTACCATTTATCACACAAGTTGTATGAAAAAAATGTATCCTAATTTAATCGTTGTAGTTTTTTTTTCCTTTTCTTTGAACGCAACGGCAGCCAGAACGCACGCGGCAGGGGGAGGAAAGCGACAACCCCGTGTGCGCGCATCTAAGTGCACGCTCGAATGCAGCATGAAGCAGACAACGCGGCCACGTTGCGCAAAGATTTTGCCAAGGTCTCCACGGTGGGCGCTGGTGCACAGAGTGGTGCACATTCCCCAGGCTGATGTTGTTGTCCTTATGGGTCACGACACACCAGGCCCTAGTCTTTGGCGGGAAAGACCAAGAAAGTTCGCTACGACAGAAGAGGCTAGAGCAGCTTGAAATGCCATGCATCATAACCAGCGTCGGGAAATGGATGTCGCAGATGTGTACTGTGGTGATTGAAGTGTGCAGTGAGAGAGTTGGATGTCTTAGAGTTTGAATGAAAGGTGCAAAAAGTTTAACGGAACATCCAACTTGGCTTTCACCTTTACGTTTTGGAAAGTTCTAAGCATCCCCCATTATATTTTACAAAATTTGCTAATTACTAGCACTGATGCCAGCGCATGAAAGGTCATCTTTACAGGGACGTTAGGGAAAGCACTCCTGTAGTAGCACAGTGCATTGCTGAAATAACCACTGTTCCGCTGAACAGCAGTTCGGTAAACAGAATTAAATCTGCTATATTTTTGCATGGTATTTCCGAGGAGGTGATGCCACTGTTCAATATAAATAGTAATTGATCATATGCGGGTTCAGTATACCTACAGGGTCGACCGTGTAAGCCCCCTTGCCCAGCCGTATCACTGGTTTGTGCCTTCTTCATTGTCACCTTCAGTGCTGTGTGTAACGAACCAGACAATGCATGTGCTCTTCCAAATGGGATGTTGAGGCCTACCGCCCTGCCGGGGTGGCGCAGTTGTTACGGCGCTTGAAAACTGCGCCCAAGGACGCGGGATCGAATCCTGGCCTCGGCAGCCGCTTTTCGGTGGAGGTGAAAAGCAAGGTGCCCGTGTGCTGTGCGATGTCAGTGCACGTTAAAGAACCCCAGGTGGTCGAAATTTCCAGAGTCCTCCACTACGGCATCTCTCATAGCCTGAGGCGCTTTGGGAATTTAAACCCCACAAACCAATCAACCTTTGTCCTGCCAGCCATTGTGCACACATCACATTGGTGCATCAGTGTTGAGGTGACTCTTTGGGTAGGAGTTGCTCTCCTGACTTCTGGAGCAATGCTGCATATGTGTGTGTGATGAAAGGTTGGCAGAACTTCAGGGGTGTGAGAGGGCTTCGGTACACTCTTCCTCCTTCTCGCGTGATGGCCTTTTGTGTTACAAAAATACATTGTTTTGAAAGCGCGCATTGTGCTAATCAGAATTTTATCAACTGAAGGTTTTGAAAATATTCACTTTGAACAGGAAACCAGCTGTTCACACTGGCCTACTTACTGTTTCTGTGGTGCTAGGAATGTTTTAGTGTGGTCTGCAGTCTCTCCTGTTTTTTTTCGTGTTCAGGTGGACAGAGGCAGCTCTCGGTCAGGCCTGCGTGAGTGCTCTCTGTTCTCTCCATTTGTGGGTTTTTCTCTTAGTCTTCTTGATTCATGTTTTATCTGCATGCAATACCTATAGTGGTAGTGCCGACACTGGGTCATTATGGTAGAACTGTCCCCCGTCCCAAGAAAGAGCGCAAAGACAGAATGCCTTAAATCAAGCAGATAATGCCATGTACAAAAGAAGCCCACGCCTTTTGCTGCTGAATGGTATAGAAGAAACGAAGGCAAGTACCCATTTGGGGAGAGGAAGCAAACCAGCGCACCCTGAAAAAGTAAAAGAAATGCATTTCTTAAATCATGTATCATTATTTTGGAAATTAAGTGCTTTGGAATGCGGTAAGAGACTGTAACAGGAGCCTTTGCGAAGTGGTGGGAAAGGAAGCTGAAGGGAAGGGGCTATAGATATTTGTGTAGGTGGGTTCCCTCAGTGCATCACTACTGCGCAGTATTACTGGTTTTGTTGCTGCATACCCTTTCTTGGTCACAGGAGAGCATCCCCGTCACCATTGGAGATCCTGGATGAAGATGGGCGGCCACAGGCCACTTGCAGAAGTAGGTGGCAGGCAGTGCTGCCTGTATAACAAACAAAGGTGTCCTAACAAGTTCTTATAAGGCAGACAGCACATGCACTAACTTCTGCCTGACTTTGTAGTGTTTGCAGGATTTTGGTACAACTGCATTGATTTTAGTTACTTTAAATTCAAGCACTAGGAGTCTTACTATTTATTCGCACAGAGATGCCAGTCACCACTTGCAATCCCAAAAAAGCGGAGACAAATAACATGTCTAGGCACTAAGTCAACACAGTGAATTGCTTTTCTGTAGATACACAGAATTAATAATTATCCCCTTAATTATTATGAAAGATGCCCCATTTTTGCTAGAAACACAAGGGAAAGGCCTTGTGGCACTCTTTCTTTGCCCAATTTTAAAATTTGAATGGAGTAGAAATGGTGTTCAGATTTACTGAGAATAGCCAACCCTTTGCAGTTGCTCAGATTGCGTTGACGTGCCACAGTATTGTATTTCTAAACTGCCATTGCATCATATTGTCCTGAAAATAGTGATATGAAAATTGATCAACCCATTGCAGTTGAACAATGAGCAGGTTGTTGTAGCTGCTCACCAACCTAACATTTGCCAGGGTGGTCTTGTACGATACTTTTTGAGACTGGAATGTTGATCAGCTAGAACCTTCCCGATTCAGCCATAACAGGAGGTAGGGCCCTGTAAATGAAAGCAACGTTTCTATGAAGGAAGGACCTGATGGTTGCTTATTTGTGTCCTTATTCTGTGCAGCTGCTTCTGGGCACATCCTCTCCCTTTGAAATTTCTCTTTGTTGTTGGTAATGAATGAGAATAAAGTGAAAAATGGCCAAGCATGGTGTTGGGTTTCTTTGGTGCAATACTTTGTAAAGAGTGGGAGCATGATGCAGAAATGATTGTTTAGAGGAGTGTGTTTGTGAGGTCACTCGCCTTTGCACGTGCACAGAGAGAATCTAAATCCAGTTGAAAAGAACACGAATCGTTACTAGAATGTGGTAGTGGGCTAAGAAGAAGCATCATACTGGCATGTGGAAGCACTAGTATGCTCACAAGTAGGTCAGGAATTCTGACAAAGTGATGTACAGTCTAGCATCAACATTTCAGAGATGCACAGTGATTTGAAACCTGTACATTAAAATGATCGGGAACTTTTGACTCTAGAAGATGCAGTGGGCAGGTACCTGACCACACTGTCTTTGCATTTGCAGCTGCAGTTCTGGGGGTAGTGTGGCCGACGCATACAAGCCTGAAGGCCGTAACTCACCACATAATGTGTTTTGGCTTGGTTGGTGGGTTTAACTAGTCCCAGAGGGACTGAGGCTGAGAGGGATGCTGTACTGGAGGGCTCCACATGATGTCGCATGGTATCGGGTACCTTGCCTCCATCAGAAAGCAGCCACCATGACTGGGATTGAACCAGAGTCTCTGGGATTGGTAGTTGAGCGATGTAACTTAGTGAGCCACTGCGGTGCCTTGTGGTTATGGCGCATGGGCATCTCCTTTCAAAAAGTTGCTCTAAACATAGGCTTTCTGGTCAGTTCGGGTCCATGACATCTGCTGTCAGTTTGATTTCCTAAAAGGTGTTGTAAAAGAAAGATGCATAAATTGTGATGAAAAGAACAGCTGTTGTTTTAGGGTGTGACATTGCGGTAGGTGCATTATATGCCACTGAGACCTGGCTATCCCTTCTCTGGTCAGCTCAACAGCAAAGAAAATGCTTGACTACAGGGGGCAGAGGGAGAACAAAATATATCGGGAAAAATGTGTGTGTACTTGTGTGAATGCATATTTACGGACCTACGTGCACATCTGCTGCGGGTGTTTGCCTGTTTATTTCTCTGCGTGCTTACATTTGCGTACCATGTATGCATCCTGTGCAGACGTTTTCACACAAGTATACTTACTTGTGCCGTTTTCCTGGAGTGCCGGGCCATTTTCTCAACCTCCTATGGCCGTTTTTGTTCGTTTTGCCTTACTGTAAAAGTATTTTTTTTAACTAGCTCAACATCAAGTGTTACCGAGTGACTCCACTTGTTGGGAAGCCAGTAGGATCAGTGTGCATGTCCCCCCTCCAGGACGCACAAGAGGTATGGTTGTGGACGGCGGGTGTGCTTTGTGCTGATTCAGCCTTGGGCAGAGCACCGACACTTGTCCCTGGACACCACTGAGTTTTTTCGTTTCTGTGCAGCCATCACATGGGAGCAGTTGCTGCCAACAATAAGAGAAGAGCATTCATCGACCCCTGAGGAAGAGCCAGACTTCCCATTTCAGCAGGCCGATGAGACCGCGGAGGCGTAAGTGATTGGGCTGACTGCTGACAGAACATGGGAGAGAGCACATGTTCTGTAGTATGAGGGGGGGAGTGAATTCCTGACATTCCCTCTTACTGCACACGTAAGTGGCAGCATCGAAACACCAGCGGGGTGCTGGTGTTGCCTATATGCTCTTGCATATAATGCAGTGACACCTGCTTTTGGGTTTGGAACGTGTACTGTCATTGAAAGATAGATTGATAGATGTGTTTATTAAATGGAAAGGCACAGAGGTTGGCCAGAAAATTGAGCGACTGGCCTGCTACCCTGCACCAGGTAAGGGGGAAGGGAGAAGAAATATGGTTATGGGATGAATGGCGATGTAATGAGGGTAAATATGAAACAAATTCACAGGTATAGTAATTTGTCTCACAAGTGTGAGTTCAGTCCCATGTTGCTCAAGAAACGGCAAAAAGCCCGCATTGCCTGCAAAGCTTTCCACTTGTCCGACCAATAAGTGCCCGTTAGTAAATACTCCGACAGAGGCCTGCTGTCCAAAAGCTCCAAGGAAGCAGCCAGTATTATCCTTTTGTGCGCATACACTGGGTACACCGCTAATATAATCTCCACAGTCTCCGTAATTCCACAAGTTGAACATTCCGGAGAGTCTGCCTGTCCAATTAAATGCAAGTATTTGCTTGTGAAAGTCACGTTTAAACACAGTCTGTGCATCAAACATGCATCATGGCTTGGAATTCTACGCAGAACAGAATATAACAGTGCCCTGTCTAGTCTCCTGAGATGAATGCTTCGGGTGTCTGGCTGAGCCCAGTAAGCTGTCATCGTACTCTTCATACAGTTTGAAAGACGCCGCATGGTATCCACACTTGAAAAAGGCACAGCTGTTTGGAGGCCACTGCAATGGGCATGCTTTGCTTAAGCCTGCTGATTTTGGCCTGCTGATTTCCATCAAGCCGCAGTGTGCAGTGATCGATTGAAATATTATCCTGTGGCCTTGTGCGAGAGACTGGTAGGTAGTGTGGTGTAGATCATTGAGAGATGCTATGCCTGTATTGCACCTAATGCTGTAATGGTTGCACCTAATGCTGTAATGGATATCTGGTTTCTAGTTGGGTACGTGGCTTCCTCCTCTCATGGTCGTTAGTTGCCACGATTGCGTGTTTTTGAAGACAGTACACAGAATTAGGGAGTAGGGAGAACAATGTTTTTGCATGCATTCGTGACGGAAACACCTTTCCTGGACGTTTGGTCTGCATGTTGTTTGAGCAGCGAGAAGTTTGTGACCAGGCTAGGTTTCAGTAGAGCGGACATTGCTCACTGCATAGAGCTATTGTGTGTCGCTGACGAAGCTGAACTGACCAGTGGCAGATAGAAGGCCAGCAGTCTGCCAGATAATTGGTAGTTTGTCCTTGCTCAGGCCAGGGCCCGCTTGCACGAAACGGTCTTAAGACTGTCTTAGCTAAGGTCAGACTTACCTGGAGTCTAAAGGATAGGCCGCTAAGACTGGAGTCAAGACTGGTCCGCAGTTCTGACTTGAATATGTTGCTTGTATGATTACGACTCTAGTGCCATCTTAGTTAAGACACAAGAACGCCAGGTCCTGTTCCTGCTGTAAGATGTAAACATTCCATCAATCTTGCACTTTATAAATTCCATGCTATTGTTTTTGCTGCTTAAGAATGTGTTACGAGGAAAAATGCCCCAAGTGGTTGCTGAAGGCGTTCAGGGAAGCCACTCTGGTTAACACGAGCCGAACCAAAGCATTTGGCGTTCGGAACACGAGCAATCTTAAAGAAGTCTGGTCTTACTAAAGACACCGTTTAAGTCTGCACTTAGCTCAGACTTTATCGTGCAAGCCGGCCCAGTTCTTGCACGCCACATTTGTTTAATGTATCCAAGTGATTACCTTTGTGCCACAAGAGGCTGTCTGGAATCCTGTGAGCGGGATGTAGAAGGGCACCGCTTAGCCTCCTGAGACCTGGGTTGCATTTGGGGTCACAGTTTTTCTCGGGGCTTTTAGATTAAACCAGTTTTGATTACGAATGTGAAAAGTGTTAAATGTTTTCTCAATAGCACTAATTGTTTTAGCCAACTGTAGTGTCAGATATATAAAAAAAAAAAACAGCGCAAAGAATAAAGTGCAGGTGCAGTTTAAATTTTCTGTGCATTCGTTTTATTTTGGACTTTGATATAAAATCTTATGCTCTAAATGTGTGCAGAAATACCAGGAACAGGACTTTGCTTTTTCATCATGTGCATCCAAGTACTCGTAGGCTACTTAATGCTGCCACGCTGCAGCTCATTCTTTCAGAACCCTTTTTAGGCAATTTGAGCAATGTAATGCTATCAGCGTTGCTTAGATGTGTGAATAGGTGTCCAGCATATAGACAACTGTTTTATTAGGATGAATACCTTGGCATTGGAGTGCTGGTTCAAAACATAATGTCGAGTAGAGTTGAGCCCACCTATAACGGACGCAGTTATAATGAATGCTCCCTTATTACGAATAAGGGTGTAGCCACTGTCACAATATGTATTAGGGCTATAACGAACAACAACGAATGACACCCATTGACTTACCACAGCACAGCAGTCAAAAGATGCGCGCTTCCCGCCAGTGCAGAGACCAACAAGCATATCTCAGATCATGCACAGTCTCCCAAAGAAAGTGCCCACCTTCCAATAGAACAGGTTACTTAGTGAATGGGTGTACCCCAGTTGGGTAAAGCGTCTAACGTGAAAACAAATGAGTGGCAAGCACGCAAAAGGGGCAGCGTTGGAAGGCCTGTGATCAACCACCATCCCAGATTGGAGGTCTGAATATTACTAGTCTTCCGGTTATTGCATTTCTTGGTAGGGTCTTCCAAAAATTATTTGAGAAAACAGCACTGGGACGGGGGGGGGACAAGGGCATGAGTGAGATGGGCCAACACTGCACCAGTCTAGACTGAATGATAAATGTGTGTGAAAATTCAGAATTTTCAATGAATTGAGTGCCCTTCTATTTGATTTGCTAAATGAATCAAATAGTGCATGTTCAAAATTATTCTAAGTGAATGGATTACGATTTCAGCTGTTTACTTTTGAGCAGTGGACACAAAGTTGTAATTTAGCACACTAGTTTTCCCGTTTCGAAGACAAAGCCTAATGCGATGTCATGCCATGATTAGTGCTGCTGCACATTCATCGCCGCGACGCAGTTCATTCATGTGGTGGCGTTCTTGGTGCTCCAACATAAGGCCTCTGGTACTGGGCAATGCAGCAGGGTTAAGCCAGTTATTGGAGGCAGTGGCTTAGAGTTTAGATTGAATTATCAGCAGGAAAAAAAAAGTGAGCTTTTTATTGCAAACTTAACAAGGAGTGACTCACTGTCACGCCAAGTCAAATTTTAGGCCAAGTCGAATCTTGGGCATTGAAATTTGTTTAAGCTGCAATTGTCATAGGTTGCTTTTTCAAATTTTAAGTGGTCCAGCACTATTAATCTTGAAACATACAAAACATGAGCTGCATTATGAATTTAGGAAAACCAGTTTTGTCAAATAATAATGCAGGACGATTCATGGAACGCAGTTATTCAGTTGGCAAATTCCTAATCTGCTGAACATCTATCCTGACCTGATTGATGTCATGAAAACCTGTTGTCTGCTTTCCAAAAACAAAGATTTTCTTAATGAATTATGTTTAAACCAGCTTGTGTGTGTATAGCAAAGCAATGTCAATTTATTTGTTGTTGTTTAGCAGATCATGCACTGCTTATTCTCTGGATATTTTTCTTTTCATTCGTACAAGTGAGCTTATTTCAGGTTATCTCTTATATTCACTTGATTGTTTTGTAACAGAGATGCTTTTTACATACTTATCTTCATTGCTATATGACAAAACCTTGCAGTCTTCCTGTTATATTGCATATTTTGTTTCTAATATTGCATTTGCATGATGTCCAAACTGTAGCTGTATGAATGCAGGGTGTCTAGGGCATAAGTCAGGTGACCATGCGAGTCACCTAGTGCTCTCCACCCAGACAGCTGTATTTTCTCTAAATACTACTCTCATTCCTCTCAGCAGCTGAGATGTGGTGCTATTCTGTTTGCATTCATTGTCAGCAGCAGAAGGGTTAAGCTCTGGGCATGTGCAATGATCATGTCGGAGCTACATACTTACTTCTTGCCGTGTGTTTCACAGTAAAGGTCACTGTTGTCTTTCAACAGCTACAGCTTTTTTAACTCTGCTAGCTGTAATTACTAGCTAAATTGAACCAGTATTTGTATATTTGAACTAATATTTGAATATTTGTACAAATATTTCCTCAAGTGGCAAATAATCACAAATATTTATCTATATTAGATTCAATTTCATTACTATTACATTCATATTTTGTTCTGTTTATAGCTATCCTGTTTTCAATCTTGTACGGTGGAAACATTATTAATAATCTAATTCTCGAAGAAGCACTGTTCGCATGCCCCTGGTTATTACACTGAGACAGCATGCACAAGAGAAGCCAGATACATGGCAGCAGTTGTCATTTATCTTCACTGCATTCAGTTGGTCTTCCTTTAGTTTCCAGTATACAAAACTCTTAGCTGCTCATAGCAACTGTCTGCATGCCATTATCACGAAAGGATAACTAAGGGGTGGTGCTCATGCCACATGCCAACTGCTATCACAGTGACGGCCATCAATTGAGACCATAGCAATAGCCAGTTTCACACTGAAAGAAATTAGGGGCAGTTTTTCTTTTTTTCTGCATCACAGGGAACTGCGTTGCTTGGCTTAATTCTCACGGGTGTACTCGCTTGGGGCTCAAAGGGTACCTCAAGGTCACTGCCAATGAGAACACGGTTGATGTTGCATTCAGATATTTGTGTTGCATATTAAAAGGATAGGAGTGCTTACTCAACCTAATGTGTTTTTATGCTCAGAGCACTAGGGCATCGAGCTCTTCCATGTGCTGTGCTAAATTCTGTACTGTTGTGTTAGAACACTGTGCTTTAAAGGAGTAGAGAAACTCAAATGTTTATTTCAATTAATTCCTGCCAACTCTTGTGCAAGCCTACCCAAAAGTTGGAATTGCAAAAATGTCACTTTTATTTATTTTTTTCCATTGCCCACGTCTGTCAAGTAACAGTCATCGTTCAACGGTTCAAACTCAGACAGCGTGTGGTAAATAAAATTCCCTTTTAAGTCATTTATCTGGTGTAGGTAAATTTTACATTGTGACTCGTGTATGCTGTTGTCTCACACACTATTAAAGAAAGAAAAGGTGTCCAAATATTTGGCGTCTCTACCCCTTTCAGTTGCAATTGTTAAGAAAGGCCAGGTTGTGTGCACTGCTGCACTAGATGTGGTGCCTTTTCCCTCCATGTGTGCTGAAGCAGTGCCACATGTTCTTTCTCGCAGAGTGCCATGCGCGACGCCCCCGTTGCCGGTAGAGGCCCCAGCTGCTGAAGGTAAGCCTGTTTGTCTAAGTGGCTCATCTAAGTGGCAAGCCAAACAGCCAAGCAGCCCTGTAGTACTGGATCTCACTCCGATGCATGCTGTGGAGATTTGTTGAAGAACCAGAAGCTTGCTCTCATGTTGCCAACTGCTTTTTCGGGAAAGCAACCACCAGCGAGCCAGGTGAAAGCTGTGCAGTTCAAATTTTCGTTAGCGGAACTGATGTGTAAGCAGTTTGATGAATTTTCTAATGCAAAGATGCACCGTTGATTTCTACCTCGCACTTTCCATTATTGCATCCAGATTCTACGTGGCTGACTGGCTCGGCTTGACAACACAATTGCTTGACAGTCAACAATTTTGATAGGTGCTTGTTGTTTTAAGGGAGGAAGGTATGTCAGAGCTCTTACTTTGAGAAGAAATCTTATGCTAATAATGCGCATATGTGTTTTATACAGTTGTAGTGCATTTTCCAAGATTGTCCTTCACGGTAGTTGTTGTCAGTGGGTGGATGCAGGGCTGTAAGGTACTACCAAGCACTTCCGAATGCCTCTTCAAAGCTCTTTACATGCAGAGCTGTAAGATGCTAGCAAGCACTCGTGAATGCCTCTTCAAAGCTCTTTGAGAATCTGCGCAGGAGTTGTTACGAAAGGGCAGTGGTGATATGTCCTACATTTGGTGCATATCTGGACTATGACATGAAAGAATGGATCAGAGGAGCAGATATTTAACAAAGAACATTTACGCTTGCTCCCACTGAGTTCTGCGACACTGTGTTCGTCAACATTCCTTAACCTTTATTCGAAATACAGTGAAACCTCGTTATAACGAACAGTTAAAAAATCGGAAAATAGTTCGCTCTATCCATAATTCGTAATATAAAATTTCATGGAAAATACATGCAAGAGCAGCAAAATTCAATCTGAGAAGGCACAGCAACTCGGAGGGTGCCTACTTGGGTCACGTCCATTTATTTATGCGCAAAGAACTGCGTTATCGCGGCCTGTTGTGTTGATCGTGTTTCGTATCAAGCCCTGTTCCACAGTTTGCAAACACTCAACAAGGCCAAACCCACTGCTCTCAATAGCACTGCAGTGGCTGCGCTGTAAATCTAATGCAGCAAGCGCTTCTTGTGAAGTCGGAATGTTCTCATCGTCTGCAGGGTCAGCCTGAGCTTCGTCTAGGGGATGTTCAGAAACTTCCACAGCGATTTCGACGTTCGTCAGTACAGCCATGGTCGCCGCGATATCGTCGTCGCCTACAAAGTCTTCTACAGTCATTGTTGCGGGCATGTCACCAACAAAACGCGAAAAATCGTTCCAGGCCTCATCGAGCTCGCGGAGCCCTCTGCTTCTGCTTCGTCAAGATCGTCCCCATCGTCACTTGATGCACGGGCCTCTGCTGGAACAAAACCTATGGGCCGAAAGCAGTTGGCAATCGTTTCGCCTTGATGCTGTCCCATGCCACTTTAATGCCCAGAAAGTCTATCTTCAAGTCCTGCTTCATACGAAGCTTCACGAGAAGAGAGTGTCAATCAGTCTCCTCTTGTAAACTGCCTTGAAGGCCTTGATTTTATCTCGAGCTGGGTCTTTAACGTCAGTGCTGCTCTTTTTATCACGTTCACTGCCATCACAGCACTACGCACACCCGCGCACCACACTCGACACGACGACCGACACAGCCTCCACCGAATGCTACGACGGCCAAGCCGCGACACCGCTGCTAACACTAAAACGCGAACGACGCAAAAACCAAAAAGGCAAAAGCAACATTTGATCGCGCCACTGTTGCCGCTGCTGAAGCGGCGCTGTCAGCGATTGCGAGATGCGAACAATTTTTCATGGCCTTCGAGGTCACTTCTGCACACAGGGGTGATCTTGGAGGCCATAAATTTTTTTGGCTGTCAACTCTCAATGCCGTCATGGCATCTGTGGCGCTGTCAGCGCCTGCGAGGTAGTCCTGAATGTTTGCTACGCCGCACAACACACTTGTAGTGCAACGAAGCCTGCCTCCTGCTATTAAAGTGAGGTAGTACTTGGCGTCGCGAAGTTCGTAATATCCAATTTATGCCGAACCGCGTTCGCTATGGGATGGTAAAAATACACGTGTTTGACAAAAATATTTCGGAAGAGTTTGATATAGTCAATAATTCGTTATATCCGTGTTCGCTATATCGAGGTTTGACTTGTCAACAGCGTTGTGCAAGATATTTTTACACTGCAGTTTGGCTTCTGTAGGCTTTAGTGGAGCCAAAGATTCGAACACCTGTGATAGTTGAATTAACCTAGACAAATGGCTGTTGACTTTCACATTCTTTTCTCGCAACATACATCTGGTTTCTGGCCTTGTCTAGCTTTTTTTTTTATGGCTTTGCAACCTACTGCATTATTTAGTGCTTGCTCAATGGTATTTCTTTCAGACAGCAGTCACTGTATCTCTTCAGAACGTAACTCATCCAACTTAAACAGCCTATGCAAGCCTCAAGAAAACCATTTAGATTTGCAGGGAAAAACACCAGCAGTCATTCTTTTTTACAGGAATATATAGAAATTTTCAAAGAAGTTGGTGCAGTGTTAGAAAATTTGTGATGTCAAAATGCTGTAATTTGTCATCGTTCGCTATCATCGTCGTTACGGTATAATCAAGATGAACAAATACATTTTCATTTTTAGTCAGTGCTGCCCATTACACTAGGTAACTTGACAAAGAAACATCATTGCAGGTGACAAAATCTGTGTGCGCAATAAAGGCTTTACAAAAGTTAGCGCCATCTAGTGAAAGAGACAGAAACTGTGCATGGCGGCCATGTTTTGTTCAGTCTGCCCACGCCTCCCATCGAGTACGCTGTCAACGTGCGCCTTAGTGGAACCCGTGCTTGCACTGCAAGGTGCATTGGAATGATCACAAGCGAATGTTTCATTTTTTAACATCACAGCAGTCGCTGCTAGCATCAAGCTCTATTCGGAATGATGCCAGCATGTTGCTGCGTACTCTTCTGCAGCAAGCGTACCGTCGTAGATGCACACGGAAACAAGGTACTATATGCGTGTATGCGACCACTCGTTTGCCATTCTGATCGGCTTTACAAGTATCACTTGCATCATGTAAAGCATTACTGCACGTCCCTCTGACTGGGAGCTAGCTCACAGAACGTGCTATCATCTAAAACAGCAAGGTTGTTTTGCGTGCTATGGAGCCTTGTCAACTTGAAGGATAAGCTTATGGTTCGATGGAGGACACGGGAGAAGGAGCAATGCATGTATACCGAACGCTATAGTTCAGATACGTTCTTTGAAACCTTTTGTACGTAGGTTGCATTTACCATTGTGTATTTGATATAAGATAAGGGCATGATTACCGAAAGTACTTTTCACAGTCGTACGAAATTGTAGTGCTTGGTGCAGAGAGCAATACGGCTGTCTGGTGCACCCGAAGTGCGTGTTTCACGCTGCAAAAGCTGCTGCCAAACCCGCGGCGTTTAGTAAAGCAGAAGATGACATCCCACTAGTGTGTTGTAATATGCTCACGTCCAGTCCGTTTCGAAAGATGTTATCACGTGATAATGCATGCGAAGTCTGGTCCACGTCCAGAGCGCGCAGCTCAGGTTTGCATTCTGTGCCTTCATACCTGCCAGTGCGGCCGATGAAATAACGAAGTTTGCTTTTCACTTTTGTGCATTTTATCGAGTTGCCCGATAGTTGACTAATTGACAGCCACCTGAAATTCACTTGATTTAGTAAATATGCCAATTTCTTGTTTATTCCTTCTGTCAGATAGCAAACATTTGGAGCCTTAACCTCATATGAAAGTGCTGTCATGGGAAGCTTCGAGGAACTCAGAGGAAGAGGAACTCGGCTGAAACAAAAAGGAATTTGAAAAGTCAACTAACATTACTGTGAAGTGTCAGTGCTTGGTGCAACTGGCTGTTTTCATAAAGTCAGATTTATATTATATACTACTGTTATAAAACATTAGGGGGACATTAAGCTCCGCCGTTAAGGGTTAAGCTCCGCTGTTAAGGGTATGACGCGATAGCGTCTCTCTCTCACACACACACATTTTCTTTCTTCCCTTTTTTGAATTTTTAGCTTTTATTTTATATTTCGATTATTAGTTTCTTTATTTTATTTAATGTTTTATATTTTTATACACCAATACTCAGGGTCAGCAACAATCTCCTTTCTATTCTGAGCAATTTGACACCTTTGAGCACATTCAATTATTTCAATTAATCAATTACACATTCTAAATTTTCTTCATTAGCATCACCAAGTACTGGTTTTTCCTTCTGAGCATTTTGTCACCTTTAAACCCTCAATTTTTATTTATTTTTATTCTTTTCTTGATTTATTTTATTAATTTGTCAATTAATTAAATATTTATATTGCACACCAATCAGTCTTCACTCACTGGAAGCAGAAATTACCATTACACATTTTTCTTTTTTTTTTTTTTACGCAGCCCCCGATTATTTCCGAGACCTGTGCCAATAACTGCGTCGACGACATAGGCAGGAAAGTGTTAAGCGCCATTCTGACTTACGTCAAATTATGCACGATTCTTTCATCTCAAAACAGATTGCATTCTCGCTCATTTCACCAACAAGTATCCCACTGGTAGCAGTGGGATGAGCGACGGTGATGCACAAACCAAGCAGACTCGCGATCGTCTCTCATAGTCGTTAAAGTAAATAGCAAAGGCACACAGACAAAAAAAAATCTGCACATTACAAAACTCTAGATATTGTACCTGGATACGGATGACTCTGCACGGATCGACGAGGGGCCCATGCAAGACTCGTAGAGCAGTTTGTAACCGCTACGCCTCGGCTGTCAAAATACGCTTCTTGGCTTCGCTAATAGACACCGCCAGGGACAGAAGAGAGGTCCAAGCACAGCACACTAGGTTACAACATGAAAAGCGCGGACAGAACGGCGAGCGCTGATGGACGGACACGAATTGAACCAAAGCGAACGGACGGAGCGAACAAAATATGGCTGCCAGCATGGGATCAGCGTGCCACTCATGGCTGCCAGACTTACTTTTGTAAACCCTCTATTATTTGCTGCATTCATCAGCTGAGTAACACAAAAAGCATCTCATTTTTGGTAAGAATGAAAAATCCTGAATTTTTCTGAAAGCAAAAAAATATTCTGCTTTTGGTGTTTCGCAATCAGAAAAGCAAGTATATTGGTTTGCACACAGTTGCGTACAAACCATATATACATAAACTTAATTCTAATGAGCCTTTGTTTGCAAAGCGCACTTGTTTTTCAGTCAGAAAAAAAAAGCACAATAACTTTGAATGCAACACTCATCAGATTTTCATATAGCAGTGAAGAAATTACTCTTCTTCTCTCGTGGAACAGCCAATCATTACTGCAGCTGCTCTAATGTCACAATAAAGCAAACTTTCCAAGTGTCTGCTGGCTTTGAAATTTGTCCATGTTAGGCTTCAAGACTTCTGTAGTGAGAGGTGTTTGGTCGGCTTGCTGCTGTTGCACAAGCTGTTATTCTGTTTCTCGAAACTGGCACTTTCTTAGCCCTTTGAAGCCCTTTCGTGTTAATAACACCCCCTGGTGAAATTTTGGCTGATACAAGTGGTGTATGGCTCTAGTTACTACTGGTTGGTTCCACTTGAATCTAACTGGGGCTTGAATTGGCCACAGTTGAAGTTGGTCAAATTTGAATCGTTCCTTAAACAATTGGACTAGTTAGGATTTTCACCAGGGCTTGCTGGAAAACTCTGCCCTCTTTTCCTTCACCAGTCTCGCATGCAAGTTCCAGAAACACCTAATGTGCACGAGGCTGCCGCCCCTTGCTTCTGCACGCAGGATCGCCCCTTCTTTTTTTTTTTTCAACCCAGTGTTGTGGTGAATTTATATAGACTGAGAGCAACAATGGCCATTCTGTTTAGGCCTCTTGTGTGCGCCTTACTGGCTTTGGTAGGTGTCTGGAGGGCACTGTGAGAAATGTATTGAGCCCCATTGTCCATGTTTTGCTGTTCATTGAAAACCTGTGTGTGACTATTGCAGCCTCACCACAGCAACCACTGGCATCCCTGCCAGTGTGGCAGCGGCTGCAGGAGGCGAGCAATGAGCGTGGCACATGCACATTCGAGGAATTGGTCCCCACGGAGGTGTTCAACAGGCGAACTGTGGCTGCCACCTTCGGCTCCTTGCTGCGTACGTCTCTTGGTTGATTTTTTTTTGGCTCATCTTGCGTAGTACCGAGCTGAGAAGCAAGTGTGAAACGAACGTTCATTGGGAGAGGGAACAGCGGGGGATAATTGCTGGACCAGGGCTTATATAGTGCTATAATGGTGAACCAAACAGTGGGAGAGACAGGTACAGTGACAGTCTAGACTCTCTAGTCTAGAGAGCTCTAGAGTCTCAAATGAAGTTTATTTCAAATGACATAGCTTTTCCAAGTAAAAAAAAAAACGCACACAGCAACAGGCAGAATGACATCAACATTCTACGTAAATTCCTGATGCCATTCTGCTTTTCGTTTACATATATGATGCGTGTGAAAATTGAGTGAAACATTGACTTAGATACCCATCCTTTGTGGTGCTTTGAAGTTGTGGATGATTGGATGGGCCCTGCTGGGGTGGTGTAGTGGTTATGGCATTCGACTACTGTTCTCAAGGATGTGGTATCGAATTCTGGCCTGAGCATCCACTTTTCGTTGGAGGTGAAAAGCAAGGCGCCCGTGTGCTGTGCGATGTCAGTGCATGTTAAGGAACCCCAGGTGGTCGGAATTTCTGGAGTCCTCCACTACGGCGTCTCTCATCTCCTGAGCCGCTTTGGGATGTTAAACCCCACAAACCAAACCAACCAATGATTGGATAGGGCGGACACATAATGCCAGTAGCCTCGATAAATTCTCCCAGTATCCTAACTTGTCAGTGTCACGTCAAAATGGCAGTGTCTGCTAATCCACTTGAGAGCAAGTACTGTCGCTTCTTGTCCTTTTCTCCCTTTCTTTGGCTTCCTTAGTATATGACAACAAAGAAACCAATGCCCACTGGTGCTAAACAAACTGCAGCCTTTCATGCGTACATTGCACTGAAGTCTTAAAGTGGCACTGAAAATTTGGTGCAATGAAAATAAACATGTCTTGGCAAAGGGTGGCTCTAACTTCCTGTGTCATGGGCTCGGTTCTTCCAAGCTTGAGGAAAGCTTCAAGTCAGTCCAGCTAGCACGTGTTGAATAAAGGATATAAACCCAAGAAACCAGTTGATGGAGTGTGTGACTAGTGGGTGGTGGAATTAGATGACGTTCATGGATAACGACTCGCTCTATGCCGCTAAACTGACCATTGCACTATATTGATCATCTGTGCCAGGCTATGTTTTTCTGAGTGTACAGTGTGCGAATTTTCTCGCCTCTATGCATACGCATGGTGCCATTTTGATGCCTTAGTCTCTGCACTGAACTCAGAAAGCAGTGTCGCATTGTTTTTTTCTTCTGTTCTCTGAGTAAAAGTCAATTTTATTTATTTAATTATTTATTTATTTGAGTACGTACAAATCGCCCCACTTGGCATTAGAGTACGGGGGGTACGCAAAGGGAAAGGCAAAAGCACTGTGAACAGATGTACATTACATTCATACAAAAAACCCAGCAACAATTCAGCTAAGAACAGTAACAAACACTTGGGAAATGCTGTGCAAGTCATGAAAGGGTTAAAATACATATATATAGCGAAAAAGTAGCGTGTAAAAGCTCTCTGTTGATAAGGAGAGCAGTCAATAGCTTATGGTGCATGGCACGGTGATGCATCAGTTAGTCCCCGTAAATGTGTTTCAAGAGCGGCTGGAAAGCTATTGTCATCTAATGAAACTAATGCGTTTGGGAGGCTGTTTCATTCACTTATTGTGCGTGGGAAAAAAGCTGATTTAAATACAGATGTCCGACAGGTAATTTCACATGTTTTACGGATATGGTCTCTTCTATGGAAAATGTATGTGGGAGGTGCAAGGTAAGCATTACGGTCAATGCCAAAATGTCGTTTAAAAGACTAATCTGAAGAAGGTGGGACAGAGCTGTAGGAAATCCAATCCTAAATGCTTTTTAACGCATTGGCACTGCTGTGACAATCATAAGTGTTTAAATGAAATGTGCTGCATGATTCTGTATCACTTCAAGTTTCTTGATAAGGATTTTAGTAGCTGGATCCCACACTACCCTTGCTTGTTCTAAAATTGAGCGCACGTTTGAGATATACAGTTCTTTCACGTCACCTGGTATGTTACGAAAATTTCTTTTAATGAAGTTGAGTACGCGATCAGCCTTCATTGCCATGTAATCAACAGGCTTGTTCCAGGTGAAATTATGAGAAAAATAAATGCCTAGGTACTTAACATCCTGATATGTGGCTATTTGATGACTATTTAAAAAGTAACTACTCAAGATGTTTACCTTTTTTCGGCTAAAACGAATATGGGAGCATTTTTTAGGATTTAGTCATATTCCATTTACAGCACCATGCTATGATCCGGTTAAGGTTTGTTTGTAGATCGCTTTTATCTTCCTTATTTTCTATATTTCTATACAATACGCAGTCATCTGCATATAGTCTAATTTTAGAAGTTATACCCAGACCAATATCATTTATAAAAATTTTAAAAAAGAACCGGTTCTAGCACAGATCCCTGCGGTATGCCAGATGTAACCGGAACATATTGTGACTCAATGCCGTTGATGACGACTTTTTGGCTGCGGTCATGTAGGTAGTCTTTTACCCAGTGTCCATCATCATCATCATCAGCCTGATTATACTCACTGCAGGGCAAAGGCCTCTCCCATATTTTTCCACTTAACCCGGTTCTGTGCAAGCTGCATCCACTTGACCCCTGCGAACTTCTTAATCTCATCCGCCCACCTAACTTTCTGCCGCCCCCTGCTACGCTTTCCTTCCCTTGGAATCCAGTTTGTTACCCCCAGCGACCATCGGTTATCCTCTGTTCGCACTACATGTCCTGCCCATGTCCATTTCTTCTTCTTAATTTCTACTAGAATGTCGGTAACTTGAGTTATTTCTCTGACCCTCTCTGCACGCTTTCTATCTCTTAATGTTACCCCTACCATTTTTCGTTCCATAGCCCTCTGGGTTGTTCTCAACTTAAGTAGAACTCTCTTGGTTAGCCTCCACGTTTCAGCCCCATAGGTGAGTACAGGCAAGATGCAACTGTTGTATACTTTCCTCTTGAGCGATACCGGTAAGCTGCTAGTCATAATCTGCGAGTGCTTGCCAAATGCGCTCCATCCCAATCTTATTCTTCTTGTTATTTCCTTTTCATGGTCCGGATCTGCGGTTACTACCTGTCCTAAGTAGACATATTCGTCCACTACTTCCAGTATTTCGCTACCTAATGCAAACTGCTGTTCCTTCCCGAGGCTGTTGAACATTACCTTAGTCTTCTGCATATTGATTTTCAAGCCTACCTTTCTACTTTTCCTGTCTAGGTCATCAATCATTATTTGCAGTTCATCCTCCGAGTTGCTTAGCAAGGCAATGTCATCAGCAAATCGCAGATTACTGAGGTATTCTCCATCTACCCTTATCCCTAACTGCTCCCATTCCAAGTCTCTGAATACTTCCTCTAAACAAGCCGTGAATAGTACTGGAGAGATTGTGTCTCCTTGCCTAACACCTTTCTTTATAGGAATTTTGTTGCTTTCTTTATGCAGAACTATGGTTGCTGTGCAGCCACTATATATATCTTCCAGCACTTTCACGTACGGCTCGTCTACCCCCTGATTTCGCAATGCCTGCATCACCGCCGAGGTTTCAACTGAGTCAAATGCTTTTTCGTAATCAATGAATGCTATGTATAAGGGCTTGTTATATTCCGAGCATTTTTCTATCACCTGATTGATGGTGATAGAAAAATGATCCTTTGCTTGATTGCAGTCTAAGGTTGTCCTGATTCTATTAGCGATTACCTTAGTAAATAGCTTATACGTAACAGACAGTAGGCTGATTGGTCTGTAATTTTTAAGGTCCTTAGAGTCCCCTTTCTTGTGAATGAGGGTAATGTTTGCATTCTTCCATGGTTCCGGTACCGTCGATGACACCAGGCACTGCGTATACAGGGTGGCCAGTTTTTCTAGCACGATATCCCCCCCGTCCTTCAGCAAATCTGTAGTTATCTGATCCTCTCCAGCTGATTTCCCCCTTTTCATAGTTTCTAGTGCTTTCTTGACCTCGTCCTTCGTCACTGGTGGAACGTCTGACTGTTTTTCCCTACCGCCAATCTCATTACGGTCCTGACTACTTTGGCTACTGTAGAGATCTGTATAGAACTCCTCGGCTACTTTGACTATCTTTTCCATATTAGTGATGACGTTGCCCTCTTTGTCCCTTATCGCATACATCTGGATTTTGCCTATGCCCAATTTCTTCTTTACCGCTTTAAGGCTTCCCCCGTTCTTTACAGCATGCTCAATTTTCTCTATGTTATACTTCCTTATATCGGCCACCTTGTGCTTATTGATTAGCTTTTATATCTCGGCCAATTCGATCTGGTCTGTTGGATTGGAAGCTTTCATACTCTGGCGTTTCTTAATCAAATCTTTCGTCTCCTTAGACAGCTTACCGGTATCCTCTCTAACTATCCTACCGCCTACTTCTACCGCGCACTCAGTAATGATATCTCTGAAATTATTGTTCCTTGCCTCTAGGGTAATGTCGCCATCCTCAGTTAGAGCTGAATACCTATTCTGTAGCGAGATCCTGAACTCTTCTGCCCTCCCCCTCACCGCTAATTCGTTTATGGGTTTCTTTCTTACTAATCTGTTGCGTTCCTTCTTCAGATTTAGGCTAATTCGGGACCTCACCATCCTGTGGTCACTGCATCGCACTTTCCCGATTGCCTCTACATCTTGCATAATGGCGGGGGTTGAACACATTATGAAGTCGATTTCATTTTTAGTCTCTCCGTTAGGACTTTTCCATGTCCATTTCCGGTTCTTCCGTTTGCTGAAGAAGGTATTCATGATTCGTAAGTTATTGCGCTCTGCAAATTCAACTAGTAACTCCCCCCTGCTATTCCTAGAACCAATGCCATAGTCACCTATTGCCTTGTCTCCTGCCTGTTTTTTCCCTACCTTGGCATTGTAGTCGCCCATTAGTACAGTATACTGTGTCTTTACTTTTCGCATTGCCGATTCTACATCTTCATAGAAGCTTTCAACTGTCTGGTCATCATAACTACATGTAGGTGCATAGGCCTGTACAACCTTCAGTTTATACCGCTTATTAAGCCTAATTATGATGCCTGCAACCCTTTCATTAATACTATAGAATTCATCAATATTACCCGCTATATACTTATTGACAAGGAAACCTACTCCTAGTTGTCGCCTCTCTGGTAAACCTCGATAACACAGTACATGCCCATCCTTCAGTACAGTATATGCCTCATTCGGCCTCCTAACCTCACTAAGCCCTATGACATCCCATTTCATGCCCTCTAGTTCCTCTAACAGCACTGCTAAACTAGCTTCACTAGCTAGGGCTCTAGCATTAAACGTTGCCAGGGTCAGTTTCCAATGGCGGCCTGTCCAGCGGAGCCAGGCTTTCTTAGCACCCCCTGCTGCGTCACAGGTCTGACCGCCGCCGTGGTCAGTTGTTCCGCAGCCGCTGGTGACTGAGGGCCGGGGTTTTATGGAGCTTATCATAGGAGGTGTACCCAGGTATTACCCAGTGTAATACCTTGTAAGGCAAACCTAGGCAAGAAAGCTTAAACAGCAGCAAGGAGTGGGACACCACGTCAAAAGCCTTCTGAAATTGCAGCAGTACGCAGTAAACCTGTTTACCACAATCAAAAGAGAAAAAAATGTCGTGAAAATTCCACAAGTTGGGTCGCACATGACTATCCAGCTCTGAAGCCACGTTGAAATTTGACAAAAAGTTGGTGATCCTGCAAATGACAAAATATAGAAAAGTAAAGAATGTGCTCTGAAGACTTGCAGCACACACTGGTTAGTGATATTGGCCTGTAGTTTTCAACTTGGCATCGAGGACCATTTTTGTGTACTGGCACAATGTTCACTATTTTCTATTCATCAGGTAGAGCACTCGAAGATAATGACACACTAAACAGGACAGCAAGAAATTTATAACGCGGGCACACATTTTGAGCACATGACATGGAATGTTGTCGGAACCAGTGGCTGAATTAGATTTTAATTCCTGCAGGAGTTTCAGGACACCTTCGTAAGAAATAATTACGTCTGGCATACTATCCAGGCAGTAGGGAATCAACCCGGCTGTGATATAATCAATAGGTGCAAAAAACATGGATCTAAAGTATTTATTCAAGTGATTAGCTTTTTCTGCATCGCCAGAAATTAGACCTTCAAGAGACACTATCTGAGGAATGGAGCTTTCTTCTTTGGCAGTCGATTTTACATGTTTCCATATTTCTTTTGGATTACATTTCAGCTTTATACTTCGAGAGGCATTGAAGGCATCTTTGGCATGTTCTATCTTTGATTTGATTGTTTTTTCTTAACTCATCTAATTGGCTATGAGTTTTGTTATCCTTTGTGATAATATACCTTTGGAAAAGGCGGCCTCTTTGATTTAGCAGACGCTTTATTTCAGGAGTGAACCACGGTTTGTTATGTCTTTGTCTACACGTTAAGAATTTGGATGGAATGTGTTTGTCGATTAGGGAAAGTAGTTTGATTCTAAACAGCACCCATAGGTCATTAATATCAGAAGTATTAGCATAGTCTAAAAACTCTTCATAGAAAACCTCAAGGTAGTGCGTTATTAAACCATAATTACCTTTCTCGAAAAAGAACACTTTACGTGGTAAGGCTTTAGTCGGTGACCAGCGCCTGCAGGAAATTTATGCCAATACAGCATCATGGTCACTAATACCGGGCATGGGTAAGACGGGCCCCACCAGCCTATTGGAGTTTGAGAATATCAGGTCAAGTGTGAAAACGCTATCACCGCATTGTCTTGTGGGAAAGTTCAGAAATTGATAAAGGCCGTTGGCAGTGATCATATCACTAAATTTGTTTGAGAGGCCACAGTGAGAAGACAAAACGGGGGATCTGTGCTTCCAACGCACGGAAGGCATATTAATATCACCACCAAGTATATAATCCGTCGTCTGACTTTGGAGGTCACGAGAGAGGGCAATAAAACTATCTGGATTGCTACAACCAGGGCTACGATAGAATGCGCCAAATGCAACATGTATGGCATCATGCAGACTCACTCGGCACCACCCAGTTTTACAGTCAATATTCGAGCTATTTATTAAAACACTTGGGAAGCATTTATCAACTAAAAGAAAAACGCCACCCCCATGCCTGTCTCGATCTCGCCTGTAAACCGTAAAAGCCGAAGGGAGAACTTCACTATATTTTACAGTTGCAATGTGAGGCTTGGAAGAAAGGATGAGGCTAGCAAGTGCATCACTTTTGTTTGCAATGCTCGACAGTTAATCATTAGAATGTTCAGGATAGTGTGCCGAGGGGCGGAGCGATAAGCAGCACGACATGCGGTTTTATCTTTTCTGACTATCTTGCCACCATATATAGTTATCTTTTAGCTTCAGTAACGATGTCTTTGTAGGCGGCATAGACATAACATCAGCCATTTATTATGAGCTTGTCGAAGCTTATTTTGAATGACAAATTCCCCAAGTTTTTTGTATGCATAATGTACTGCGTTCGAAAAGCTTTCCTGGACCGCATACTCATCCGCATTCAGCATATATGGCTTTCATTTTTCATGGTGATGTTTGTTTAGCAGAAAAAAACTCTTTTAGAAAGTTGGATTTAAAACTGGAACATTCTCGTGCCTGCCACTTGCTTCAAACTCGTGGCTTCTAGACCAAAAAGACTGTGACGGCCATTTTGAAATGTTATGCTAGTTTAGCCCTACCTGGGGGATCCGCGTGCAAAAAAGTGCAAGGACAGCTTGTGGCAACAATTTTTTTTTTTTTACTATTTCTAGCTTAAGCTAGCCTTTTTTTTTTGTTAAAAATTATGTTACCCATCAGCACAGCCCAACTTTGTCTTCAGCCTCAAAGTTGCCCAATATGTGTGCCCTGATTTTATGATAAGCTTTGTGCACCTGTGACGAAAGGACCGCTGTTTCTGGCTGTTTTTGGGAAATTCTGGCTAACAGAATGCACTTGGTAGTGTCAGGTAGAGCTGTGTGACTGGAAGGTGTTGCTTTGACGCCCTGTGGTTTTCCTTGTAGGCTTGCATCAGCAAGGAGTGGTGGAACTCAGCCAAGATCAGCCGTATGGCCCTATTGTTATCCAGGTGGCTCAAGAGGAGCAAGAGATTCCTCCGGAGCCATTATAAGCATTTGCATCTGTATATTCCCATTTGTACTACCCCTCTTTACATGTGCCCTTTGCCTCCACAAAACCTTTAGAGAGGCCATTGTTTCATACAACGGGTATTGCAAAGTTCCGTCCAACTAAACACAGTAAGCACCAACCCTGCATCCAGCAGTGGAAGACCGTTAGACTGGTTAAAACCTGTTGCTGTACCCTATTGCATATGCTTTGTCTGCACCTGAGTACACTACAGCTGTTTGTTATTGTACTTATTTACTTATAAAGTACTTTTTTGCATGTTGTTCGTCATGTTGGCCATTCAGGTTTTTGTGGACAGGGTTCATTTTGTGTCCCAGCTGTGATATGGGAAGCGCTCTCAGCGATTTGTCTGGAAGTGAATTGTTTTTTCATCAAGTACAACTTCCTTATTTGTTTTGTTTGTTTATGTATTACAGTATTTGTTCTTACGTTGCTCATTTGTGTTTCTTTATTTACTTTGACAACATGTGCTGCAACTGGTTTTCTGGACGGGGCCCATCTTGTGGCCTACCTGTGATATATGCAGTTCTTTTGCTATTTTGTTTTCACCTGTGGTTCATTTATTCGAGTGCAATAAACCTACCTGTTTATTTTATTGCCTTGATTATGAAACTTGCTGATGTTTTTCGGCTAAATGTGAGCAGAAATCATTTCAGGGTCAAAATGTGTTTCTCTTTTATGTACGCAGCTGGTTTTCTGGATGGGGCCCATCTTGTGGCCTACCTGTGATATATGAAGTTCTTTTGCTGTTTTGTTTTCACCTGTAGTTCATTTATTCGAGTGCAATAAACCCACCTGTTTATTTTATTGCCTTGATTATGAAACTTGCTGATGTTTTTCGGCTAAATGTGAGCAGAAATCATTTCAGGGTCAAAATGTGTTTCTCTTTTATGTACGCAGCTGGTTTTCTGGATGGGGCCCATCTTGTGGCCTACCTGTGATATATGAAGTTCTTTTGCTGTTTTGTTTTCACCTGTAGTTCATTTATTCGAGTGCAATAAACCCACCTGTTTATTTTATTGCCTTGATTATGAAACTTGCTGATGTTTTTCGGCTAAATGTGAGCAGAAATCATTTCAGGGTCAAAATGTTTTTCTCTTTTATGTACGCAAGACTGCTTAGGTCAGATTCTATGCTTATGTTTTGCTTTTCACTGTTGCATGCAAAGATGCTGAATACTAGTGTAATCTCTTTTAAATACAGCTTAGAGATTCATATGAGAAACTTTAGGGTCAAAGTTCTCAAACTGTACATATTATAAGTATTGCACACTGCAATGTTTGTAATTGTTGCTTTGTGGGATCAAGGAGTGGTGTGCTGTAGCAGGATTGAAAGCTAGTCTCGGTGGTACGTTGTTGAAGGGAACAAACGAAGCACAAGGGAGAAGAATAAGGCTTGCAGTGAACTTTCTTGTCATTTGTTTGTGAGATCCATGGTAGGTAGGAGAAGGCAAGAAGGTTAGGAAGCACGAAATAAAATAAACAAGGGGCTGGAGACATTTCGACAAAAAGAGTTGTCTGCCAAAACAAAGGCAGCTTCTCTTATTCAAAGGTAATGACTATTGGCCTTAATACATGGTGCAGAACTTTCAAGGTAAGGTGCAAGTGCGAAACCTTAGAAATACAGTATGTCCTTGGGGCATCTGGGGGCGTGAATGTCTTAATTGCAGCGTCAACCTAAAGGTGCGTGCACATTCACTAGAAGTGTTAACTTGGTCCTAATGTCTTGCCTTGCGTGCGTCCTCGCAACATCTGACATTTGCCACAGGGGAGGTGAAGACAAGTCCACTTGTTGAAGCAATGACTGTTGACCTTTTTTACATAATGCAGAGTTTGCAAGGTGATGCGCAAATGTTAAACCCTGCTAATGCAGTTATGTCCACGGAACATCCACTTGATATGGGCTCGCAGATGCATTCATTGTAACCGAAATTCGTAGTAACTGGACTTGCCCTATTGGAATAAACCACTAATAAGTGAGGTGAAATTGATGCTTATTTCTTTAACAAGTTCGTTACATGTGTCTACTTAAAGTGAACCTTATTAAGCAACTTTGTAAGCTCTTCTAAGTGGTTGTGCTGCCCTCGCAACATCAAACATTTGCCACAAGGGAGGTGAAGACAAGTCCACTTGTTGAAGCAATGACTGTTGACCTTTTTTACATAATGCAGAGTTTGCAAGGTGATGCGCAAATGTTAAACCCTGCTAATGCAGTTATGTCCACGGAACATCCACTTGATATGGGCTCGCAACCGAAATTCGTAGTAACTGGACTTGCCCTATTGGAATAAACCACTAATAAGTGAGGTGAAATTGATGCTTATTTCTTTAACAAGTTTGTTACATGTGTCTACTTTAAAGTGAACCTTATTAAGCAACTTTGTAAGCTCTTCTAAGTGGTTGTGCTGCCAACTGGCTATTGCAGTGTTCATATTTATTTGTGGTATCTGGAGGCCTTCCGCTCTGATCCTCGACTGAGATGTATCAGTGTATCAGGGCTAGTACGCTTGCGCGCCAACTCCTGTCTCCGGAGTGGACAGTTCAGATGCCAATGGTCTGCGGGACCTATAAAACAAGGCGCTGCCGCTTGTCGGGAGAGAGTCCAAAGACTTTCGTGAGCGTCATCGAGTGCAGTGCTGCTCTCCTGGAGAGGACGTGACGGAGTCACCCTGGCCGTACTTTCGGCCCCCGTGCCGATATTGTGCCTTGTACCGTGACTGTAAATAGTGTATAAATTCACCTTTCGTTCACCTTATCTTGTGGACTGAGAGCCTTCACACGGACCAAAATATCGTGCACAAGTTTTGTAAAAGCTAGTCAATTTGACGCTCGTTAATTCAGACTATAGAAGCGTGGTCCAGGCGTATATCTAACTGGCATCGGACGCTCGTTGTTCTGGACATGGGCGGACCCGCACGTACCGGTTAATTCAAACGGAATGGACCATTTGCGGAAAAGCTCCTGCGCATGCGCGACAAAGGCGCAACTAGCGCCCTCTGTGGGCGATTTGGTTTTGGTTGGAAAACATGACGCGCCAGCGCTGCCTAGCTGTGCATTCTCGCGCTGTACAGCGGTGGATGATTTGAGTTGCTTGTCTCGCTTTCGCCGTATGTGTGTGCCCGCGGCTCGGGAAAACTTATCACGCATTTAAAAAAAAGTCGGACACGTGAAAAAAGGCTGTCTCGATATTTCATGACTGGTCCCTGAGCGCGCGTCGTCTGCTAACGAAGCAGTGTGCTCGGTGTCCTCTTCCGCTGCTTCCTTGCGGAGCCGCTTTTGTTCTCCCCCGTTTTTTTTTTTTTTTTTTATGTCGGTGCCATAATCTATTGTTATGAGTTTTGTTTCCTGCTACAGCCACACCATTTACGGAAAAGGGGCCATCTCTGCCTTGAGAAAAGGTAGTGTAGAGCTTTGCTGGAGTGAGTTCTATACCTTACCAAGAACTATCGACTTGCAGAGTACGCCCGTGCAAGAAGAAGCATCCTAGTGCCCTCACAGAAACACTCAACAGCAGCCCTTCTACATGCTGACAAGTTTCGCTGAGCCTTGAATAAGGAGTAAAGATACCCCAGTCAAAAAAAGTCAATGGGTCCAATTGGGAATTTCCCAATTGTAATGAACGGGTCAAAAACCAATTGTGTTTTCGCCACCCATTGGGCCTGACCATTTGATATGAATTGGTGCTCCCAATTGGAAATAATAGGTCACCCATGAAGACCAAATGGTTCACCAATTGAACTCAAATGGCGTACCCATTGAGCCCAAATGGTTTGAATTCACATAGCTGAAAAAAAAAGAATGGAAATGCAATTTCAATGTTTTGTGTCCAGAAGTTATAGGGGAGCCGACTTCTATACGAGTGGAATGAAATTACAATGTTTTATAGAAATCACATATGAGACAAGCAAGCATTACACACACGGAACTAATACAGATTCAATGTATATATCCACAGGTTGCAGACTTATATACTCCATTCTTTGAACAGTGCTGCTGGGACCAGTGACACATTTTTGTTATTCAGAGTTAACTTATTTAATTATGCCTGTACTTAGAGTGAACATGATATAATCAATTAATAAGATTAAGTGGCATATACTTTTTATAAGAACTTAAAATTTTCACTGATGTCTCTTAATAGAGGTATGTATATCTGTGCACATCTCAGTCAAAAATATCACTGACTTTACTTTCCCAATTGGGAATGTTTGCTTAGGACCAATTAGAACCAATGGGAAGCCCAGTTGGAAGCCCAATTCATTTCAAATGGGCGTCCCAATTGGGAGCGAAGGAATCCCAATTGGGATTGAAGTAACCCATTGGACTTCCCATTAGCTCAATGGGTTTATTCAATCCCAATTGGGACCCCCAAATGGTTTCTTCATTCCCAATTGGGAGTCATGAAACCAACTGGGCGTCCCAATTGGGAGTGAGGAAACCAACTGGGCTTCCCAATCGGGAGTGAAGAAACCATTTGGGTTGGACAGTACCCATTGGACAAACCATTTGGGATTGGCAGAACCAATTCAATCTGACTGGTCTTCCCAATTGGACCCATTGATTTTTTTTGACTGGGACGCAGCATTGTTCACTATTGCATGCAGTCTAAATAGTCATTTGACTGGAATGCCTTCTATCTAAGCTAAGCATGTGTCATGCAACAGCGACACTGGTACGTATATATAACGAGGACCACGACGACATACAAGGCGCGAAAGACGAAGCCGTGGGGTCGGTTGGGCACAACCGACCCGTTCAGTAGTAGCTGGGCGTTCTTGCTGTATTTGGTGCTTGCTGCCAAATGAACACATATTGGTTTTATAAGAGTTCTTGCATCGACAGATTCGGTGGGAAATGAATTTTATATACTTGTATAAACATCCACCGTAAATCCAAAAATACAATAGCAAGGTGCGCTATATCTGAACAGCGGGAGCACGGCAGAGTGCAGCCTACGCAGGAAGCGGTCCGTCAGTAAGCGAAGCTCTCGCGTATGAGCGCGAGCGTAGTTGAGAAAATATGAGTCGTTTACAAATCAGTAAAGCCTGGCCTACATCAGAAGCTGCAGGGACGAAGTCAGCAGGAACTCTTGCCCTACGTCAGAAAACCTAGACAAACTTTTGCGCGTGTTACAAAACAGTGCATCCCAAGTCACTGTAACACTCGTCGGCCCATTAGTGCCCATGCAATACACGTTAATTTTGTGTATCAGCATTCTGCACAAGAGAGATACACATCTTTCTAAGCAAAATATCTCACCCCACAACGCAATCGCAGTGAGTTCAAACGATGTGACCCGAATCAACAGCGAACCATGGCATTGTCGCATAAACACTGCGGTCTTCATGGATTGTGCTCACTCTCATCAAAACTGATTAGTGGTATGAAGATTCAAGTTCCTGACATGGCCTTCCTCCTTTAAGCATCGGCCACAATGCGCCTGGCGAACAGTTTAGGACGCAAACTGCACTGGTCATTATTCTGGCTAAAACCCAGAACGTCGGCGCTCTACATCGTTCTCCTTCTATGTCATCCTCTTTATTCAGCATATGCACGTTTTCAGCAAAAGAGCAACGCTAAAACAACGATTTAAGCGCACGCGAAACGCCGAACGCTGCCTTGCGCATGCCAGTTCGAGAAGCTCTTTCCAACCAAAAGTGCCGGCGAAGCTTCCCATTTTGGACGAAAGGTGGCGCTCGCTTTTCCGCAAATGGTCGATAGAGGGGGTGGGGTGAGTTACTCGCGTAGACAGCAATCACCTTAGTCCTTCTAAATCTGAATTTCGTGCGGTGTTATAGCACAGGCATAGTGACGATTGAAGTCCGCCACTCCAAAGTACGGGCCTCGACGAACGGTCGCGTGACCACTCATCTGCGAAGCGTTATAGGCAACCTGCAGTGGCCAGGCGGCGCTAGTGGAGCGCAGCGTTCAGCGCCGCCAACGGCGGCGCCGAGTAATCTGAGTAGGCCGGCGCGGTCGGGTTGCGTTCGCGTTGTACGGCTGGAAGCATCTCGGCTCTCATTTTCTGCGGTTTTAAGGCAATCGAATGTCTTCAGAGCTACTTCCGAAAACCAATACTGACGAAAGGATACCGCCTGTTCGAGAATGGTCATGTTTAAAACGTGAACGGTGTCGACGTCACCGCGAAGTGCGCGCCGCTCGCTACGGAACAACCGCGCGCACAGCTTTGAATTTCGCGCGAGTAGACGGAACTTTTTTTTAACCAAAGTTATTCTCTCAGGGCATCAGTCGGGTATGTAATGATGAATTAAGAAATAATGAAATGAATAAAAAATTTTGTAAATGTACCTTTTCATTTACCTATTGCGTTCACACCTCATACCCAAACATTGAAAGTGCAGAGAGAACCTGAGGCGAGATTGATCGCCGTTTCTTCTTTTTTTTGTTCTTGCTGTTTGATTACAGCAGCATAATAATTTCCTCGCGGTTTTGCTTTACAGTTTGATACCATGACGCATAATAATTTCCTCGCGGCAAAATGATTACAGCAGCATAATAATTTCCTCGCGGTTTTGCTTTACAGTTTGATACCATGACGCATAATAATTTCCTCGCGGCAAAATGATTACAGCAGCATAATAATTTCCTCGCGGTTTTGCTTTGCAGTTTGATACCATGACGCATAATAATTTCCTCGCGGCAAAATGATTACAGCAGCATAATAATTTCCTCGCGGTTTTGCTTTACAGTTTGATACCATGACGCATAATAATTTCCTCGCGGCAAAATGATTACAGCAGCATAATAATTTCCTCGCGGTTTTGCTTTACAGTTTGATACCATGACGCATAATAATTTCCTCGCGGCAAAATGATTACAGCAGCATAATAATTTCCTCGCGGTTTTGCTTTACAGTTTGATACCATGACGCATAATAATTTCCTCGCGGCAAAATGATTACAGCAGCATAATAATTTCCTCGCGGTTTTGCTTTACAGTTTGATACCATGACGCATAATAATTTCCTCGCGGCAAAATGATTACAGCAGCATAATAATTTCCTCGCGGTTTTGCTTTACAGTTTGATACCATGACGCATAATAATTTCCTCGCGGCAAAATGATTACAGCAGCATAATAATTTCCTCGCGGTTTCACTTTACAGTTTAATACCATGACGAACACTTTTGTTCGTGGTGCACCTTTCGACAGTGCCACGGAGGTTACAGGAGACATGGCGCGGTACCCGCTACGGATGTCGTGGCGATTGCAAGCACTGTGCGGTTGTAGCGTGCGTCATCAACGAAAACTGTGCGTGCCGGGGACGGGGAACATCGTTGGAAAAATAAAGCTCTTAACAACAACTGGCATGCATTTTGTACCTCCGTACCTCAAGCTTGGGGAAAGCCGGCGGCTAATGCTGGCACTCAACAGCAAAGCTTTCGTAAAGGAGGTCGTTAAGAGTTAGAATTTTTTGCTGTTGCTACTAATGATGAAATAGTCTATCGTCTGGGACAAGAGACTCTTGAGTAGCTTGAGCAGTCGGTGAAAGAAATATTTGGCGCAGAACAATAGAACGAAGTTCCATTCTCAGCGTACACAGTATCACGGGCCTCTACGTGCACTCCGCCACTTCGACTTTTTCAGCACCTTAAGAACTAATTTACAGATAAATATGCTTACTGAAATCTGTAATTGGAAGTTTTGAAGATATTTTGGCTTTGTGGTTCCGAATAGACACCGCATTAGAAATCCGGTTCACAGATCCACGAACATTTTTTTTTTTTTTCATTTCGCCTCCGTTGAAATGCGGCTGGAATACGATGCTACGGCTACACGGCTTTGTTGCTTTTCTGGACGTATGCCACTCGATCTACGCACGGCATATACCAGTACACGCCAGATTTTACAGCGCGGAGCACGTACTGAGTAGTGTGCCCCAACCATCACGCGACTCCTCGAGTCAGAAGTTTATACCGTTTCCTCCGCTCACGGGCAGTCGCCTTATTTTAGCTTCTTAGCGTCTGTACGCCAATGGCCCCATAAAAAAAAAAAAAAAAAAACGAATTTCAGTTACATTACTCTCTCGCAGCCAATATCTCATTTTCTCATCATTCTCCCCAGGTTCTCCCAGCAAGCGGTACGCTTAGGTTTCCTTCGTGATTGTGGCAGTCCTTCTCGCCGCCCTTGCGCTTATTTTTATTCTTGTTCACATCCGTAGTAGTCGAAGTATCGCACGATACCACTGAAGTCACTAAATGAGTAAATCACACTCACTGGGATAACAAAACGCGAACGCAGAAGGAACACAGCGGCCGCAACATATACGGCGTCAGCTTCTGCGCCGACTCAGTATTAGCTCCCGTCGGCCGCCAGGTGGCGCCACATGTCTCAGCAAACTCCATTGCAGGTTGCCTATTGCCACTAGCCCCGTCAGGAATTGATGCAGAGTATAGTGAACTAGAATAGTGCAGAGTGGCGCACGATAGAGCGATCGCCTTTCACTAAAGTCACTGGAGCTATATATACTATTCTGCCACATTTGCCACTGTGCATGATTGAGTTGGCCACCGGCTTGGACGAAACGGTGCACTGCATATATACGCAGTCATGCAGCTGTGGCATGGTTTCGGTTTCCTTGACGCCATCCGGCGCGGCTTCGATATGGCGCACGAATATCGGTCAGTCGCGCCGTTTCGAAAGCTGCGTGACACGACACTGGCTTTTGTTCTTTCGTTTTTGAACGCCTTGACCAGGGCCTGCAGAGGTCATGGTGGAGGGAACAGTGAGTCACACATGCCGCAACTAAATTTTTCCTTGCACATGACAGATAAACCGATGAAAATCATGTATGAAGAAAATGAGAAGCTTGTAACTTCCTTTAAATGTCCACGGATAGTCTCTTGAATAATCATCATCATCAGCAGCCTGACTATACCCACTGCAGGGCGAAGGCCTCTCCCATATTTCTCCACTTAACCCGGTTCTGTGCTAGCTGTATCCACTTGACCCCTGCTAACTTCTTTACCTCATCCACCCACCTAACTTTCTGCCGCCCCCTGCTACGCTTTCCTTCCCTTGGAACCCAGTTTGTTACCCTAAGCGACCATCGGTTATCCTCTCTTCGCACTACATGCCCTGCCCATGCCCATTTCTTCTTCTTAATTTCCACTAGAATGTCGGTAACCTGAGTTATTTCTCTGACCCACTCTGCACGCTTCCTATCTCTTAATGTTACCCCTACCATTTTTCGTTCCATAGCCCTCTGGGTTGTCCTCAACTTAAGTAGAACTCTCTTGGTTAGCCTCCACGTTTCAGCCCCATAGGTGAGTACAGGTAAGATGCAACTGTTATATACTTTCATCTTTAGCGATACCGGTAAGCTGGTAGTCATAATCTGTGAGTGCTTGCCAGATGCGCTCCATCCATCTTATTCTTCTTGTTATTTCTCCTTCTCTTGAATACTATAGGATTTAGAAACAAATTTTGCAAAACTCTGCCCAGTCTAAACGGAATAACAGAACGTAAAAAGTGTCCTTAGCATCCCTATATAAAGAAAAAAAAGAGCGGTTTAACTACCGAGCACATGAGTGGCATAAACCGAGACCTCAGCGCGTACGCTTCGAAACAAGTTGATTCGACTTGCTCATTCCCAACAGGAACCCCACACAAACGCTGAACTCCTCCTATATTGTGGGGCCCCACAGCCCCTTTTAGTGTTTCAAACCGCGCGCGCTTTTTCCTGTTTGTGTTGGTGTTTGCCCGGGCAGCTGAGTACGCATGAGCGAGCTGCCTGGAGCGGGGGCGGCATGTTATTGGCGCGAGACCGAGGGTAGATAAGCGCGTCGGAAGCATGGCTCGGGGCTTTTTCGCCGGGCGGCCGGCCAGCGAAGGGCGGCCAGGCAGCGTCCCAGGCCGGCGGGATGTACACGGATGACGGAGCGGGGTCCTGCCAGACGAAGACGGAAGCGGTGCCAACAAGAATGGCTCAGGAGTATTAGTGGTATTAGCGCGAGTGCTGCCACGCGAGAAGCGATGTTTTTGGACCGTTGTCAACGCTTTGGCCCTATTACTCGCCCTATTCGCGCCGCAGTGTTTTGTGCTGCCGTGGTAAAGCCCTGATCCATGTTCCGTTTCATTCTTGATAGTCGATTTGTCGCGCACTTCGACGGCATGTTTTCAGCGCAGTTTTGTCCAATGCTGTTTCTTTTTTATTTAATACTTTTCTGCTGATCCGGAATAAACCGGTGTTTTTAAGAAAGACTTGGTTTTTCACTCTTCGGGTGAGACCATGGCTCGCGGACCCGTATTCTAGAAGGCGTAGCCTTCAATATATATATATACATATATATATATATATATATATATATATATATATATATATATATATATAGGGGAAATGAGGGTGCTCGTTATAATACATGAAGGAAAGAAGCCAACAGTCGGCGAGGCCAAGAAAAGCATTGGGGATGCTACTTTATGTGTTTGTTTTTTTAATGTTTACTTGGATAATCACAGAAATTACTTATGTAATCTGTTTAGGGAAACGATAATTAAACAGAAAGTAGAAGAAAAAACAACGGGCCGATGGTGGGAACCGAACCCACGACCTCCGAATATCGCGTCCGGTGCTCTTCCAACTGAGCTACATCGGCCGCTGTCCCCCCTGCTACTTGCTTGGGTATTTATGTTGTCTGTATACGAATCTTGAGAGTGTTCACCAGCGCCACCCTCAGCCATAGCGGCGGGCGTGGAACGTCCTTTGTTACCGCCAGCGTCACGTAGAACGTGTTCAAGAGCGAGGGCGAAAGCTGTGCTAGAACCCTCATACGCTACCTGGCAGTCTTGAAGCCATAGGTAGCGTAAGAGGGTTCTAGCACGTCGACGCATTTGCGACTGAACTGTTCAAGATGGCTGAAAGATGAGATTGCGGAACTCTCAAAGACGAACTGATTCGGGACAGGCTCGTGGTCGGCTTGCGAGACGTAAAACTCAGCGAGAGCCTGCAGCTTGACGCAGAACTCACTCTCGAAAAAGCAATCACAGCGGCCCGCAATTCAGAGAGCATGAAACTTCAACACAAGGAATTTCGCTCCATCGAACAGCCAGCTCTCGACATGGGGGAAGTTCCCGGCCAGACCAACGTCAAAACTCGCCGGAACGAAGCGAAGGTGCCTTTCAAGTCGCGCCCTCAATGTACACACAAGACGGGAGACGAACGCTGCAAGTGGTGTTGTGGTGTGCGTGACCACACGAAGACGCAGTGTCCCGCGATAGACAAGACGTGCAACCAGCGTGGGTAAAAAAGGCCACTACGCCCGCGTCTGCATGCCTAAACCGAAGGACGAGACCTCGAGTATCGCGACAACGACCAAAAGATTTCGGAGAGCTATATCTAGGCGAAATCAAAGTGGGAGTGAACACGCAGTGGAGGATTACTGCTACCGTGAACAACTTGCCTTTTACCTTCAAGGTCGACACCGGCGCGGATGTGACTGCAATCGCACACGACCAGTACGACAGAACCGTCATGGGACCCCCATCAAGTCAACGCAACAGCTGTTGATAGGCCCAGGCCAGACGGCGATAACCACTGTTGGCTACATCGATGCAACAGTCACCTGGTGAAACACTGAAGTCCAAGAAGCAGTCTTCATCATCAAAGGATTAAAACAACCGCTGCTCAGTCGACCAGCTATAGAATCACGTGGGATTCCACAGCGCCCTCTTGAGCTAGACGAAACCCTCGCACAATCAACTGATGTCCCCAACTTCTTGGCATCATACACAAAGCTAACATCTGTGCTTGGAGTCATGAAGACTGAGTATCGCATCAAAGTCACAAAGGATGCTGAGTCATACGCAGTCAGTTATCCTAGGCGCGTGCCACTTCCACTGCTTCCACTTGTTAAGAAAGAATAGAAAGGATGGAAGACTTCGGAGTCATCCAGAAGATCGAGCGAGCAACCGAATGGTGTTTTTCAATGGTTGTCGCACGAAAAAAGAACAATGTGCATCTGCGTGGACTGTGGTCAACTCAACCAACAAATTATACGCGAACGTGTGCTCATGCCTACGGTGGACGAGTGTCTTGCAAAATTAGCAGGTGCAACAGTTTTCAGCCGCCTAGATGCACGAGCAGGGTACTGGCAGGAGTCACTGACCAAGGTCTCTCGCGAATACACAACCTTCATCACACCAGTTGGCAGGTTCCAGTTCCTGAGGCTTCCCTTCGGAATCTCCACAGCGCCAGAGTTCTACCAACTAGAAATGCTCCGTGTACTCGATGGACTAGATGGTGTGAGTTGTCTACAAAATGACATCATTTTCTCAGGGAAGACAACTGAGGAACACGACACCAACCTACTGCTGGTGCTGAGGAAGCTGGAATATGCAGGTGTTACCCTCAACATCGACAAGTGCTCCTTTCGACAAACAGAAGTAACATTCTTAGGACACGTCGTAAACTCAACAGGAGTCAGCACCGACCCGGAAAAGGTCAGGGCCATATTTCAGCTCGACCCACCATGTGATGTGTCAGAGGTCAGGTATTTGTTGGGCTCTGCAAACCACCCAGCGAAATTTCTTCCAGAGTTAGCAGACTTTACGAAGCCTCTCGGAAACTTGCTCCACCAAGACGCTGACTGGAACCGGGGCCCAGCTCAGCAGCAGAGTTTTGACAAACTCAAGCAAGCTTTAAGCAGGACGCCGATTATTACTCACTACGATGCTCAGTCGCCTCACACAGTGTCTGTGGATGCTTTCTCATACGGTATTGGGGCTGTACTTCTACAGCAGTCGCACGAAAAGCTCCTGCCTGCGGCATATGCATCACGCTCCCTTACGGATACAGAACAAAGATATGTCCAAATCGAAAAGGAGGCACTGGCAATCACATGGGTTTGCCAACATTTCCGCCAATACCTGCTGGGATCAACCTTTTACATAGAAACGGACCACAAGCCGTTAATACCGCTGCTCACGACTAAACGACTTGACGAGCTGAGTCCTCGCCTTCAATGTTTCAGGATGCGAATTTTGGAGTACGACTACACCATGTCCCACACTCCCGGCAAAAAAAGCTGTACACAGCTGACCTTCTGTCCCCGAAGCTATCTGGGAAACCAGCAGACAAAGAAAGAACTCTCGAGAGTGCAGTGTACGAGTCTGAAGAATTTGCACTTGAACAGCTCCCTGCTTCAAACCAAATGCTGGACAGAATCAGTGCAAGCATCCAGTCAGACGAAACACTTTCCAGGGTGGCTACATTCTGCACTACATCATGGCCAACTGTGCATGGGCTGTCACCTGACCTGAAAAGGTACGTCGAGGTGGCTAGTGAGATTTCGCTCGTTGAGGGTCTGCTATTCAAAGGCGACAGAATAATCATCCCGCCAGACATCAGAGTAGAGGTTCTGGAAAAACTCCATGCAGGCCACTTGGGCACAACGAGGTGCCGAGCGAGGGCAAGAGAATGCATATGGTGGCCAGGTATAAGCAAACGCATTGAAGACTACGTGAAAAAGTGTCCAACTTCCAGAGAGCACAGAAAGCCAGAAGCAGAACCCCTGCTTCTAACCCCATTGCCAGCACACACTTGGGACACAGTCGGCATGGATCTCTTCACGCTGGAGGGGAAAGAGTATGTTGTAGTAGTAGAATACTACTCCCGATTTTTCTAGCTGGAACAGCTGCCGAGGACAGCTACAAAAAACATAGCCCTAGTCTTGGAGCCAATTTTTGCACGGTACGGTGTTCCACGGACAATACGCACAGACAACAGGCCGCAGTTCACTTCCACAGAGTTCAAAGAACTAGCGCATCACGGGGGAGCCACACACGCAACCTCAAGTTCTTACTACCCGCAAAGCAACGGTATGGCTGAGAGGGCTGTGCAGACAGCAAAGCAGCTTTTGAGGAAGTCTTCCAACTTACACGAAGCGCTGCTTGCCTACAGGGCCACACCCAGCGTGGAAGGGTTTTCACCAGGAGAACTCTTAATGGGTCGTCGTCTGAACACCACAGTACCAACCACTTCGAAGCTGCTAGCCCCGAAGTGGGACGACAGCGAATTCAGACAAAATAATGAAGCCTACAGAGCTCGTGAAAAACGATCATACGACACCCGGCACAAGGCACGGAGCCGAGAGCGCTTACCACCAGGCACAGCGGCGCGCATCCTCGCTGGAGTTGCATCACACGGCGTGGTAACACAGCCAACATCAGAACCAAGGTCCTACGTTGTACAAACCGACAGTGGACAAGCAAGACGTACCGCAAGACACCTGCAACCGTTGCAGGACACGAGCACCACAAGAAGTGGACGTGTTTGTAAGCGACCAGAACGCCTGGACCTGTCAGATCAAACCTTTCAAGAAAGGGGGGTGTTTTGGGCGCCACTGACGACAGCGCCCCAAGCGGCAAGCTAACCAGGCGGACCGCCGGGAGACCCCGGCATGGGCACCGCGCCAAGCAGAGCGAAAACGGGCGCCATTACCTGTTGTATAAACAAACAGTTTTGCTTGTTATACCGGCTATGTCTACCACAATGAGTATGTGGGACTGAAGTTCAATAACGCTTTGCCATCTCAACGTACGCCGCGCAAATGGTACAGGTCAGTTAACGGCGAACCAAGTTTTACCTCTGAAGCTTTTGCCTTCCTGAAGAATATATAGTGCAGAGCCTAGCGAAGCCACCACTCGCTGCACTACTGATTGACGACATGGCTATTAAAAAGCATGTACAACTAGTGGGCCACAAAGTGTTTGGCTATGTGGAACTTCGAATTGAAACCTCGGACGACAGCTTGCCGGAAGCCACAAATGCTTGTGTTTTTATGCTTGTGGCCATGGATATGAGGCTGAAATTGCCACTTGCATACTTTTTCATAGATTCCTTTTCCGGATCTGAGAAAGCTGAGCTCGCAAGAGAATGCCTCTCCAGACTATCATTACTAGGCATCGGAATAGTTTTGCTTACCTTTGACGGGGCAGAGTCAAAGTTTTCTATGGCGAAGTGTCTTGGTGCGGAGTTGAACTGCAACTCGACGGCATTCAATGCCAGTTTGCAGTTCTCAGAAGATGCAGGAATAGTACATATCTTACTAGAAGCTTGTCACTTGATGAAATTGATACGAAACTGCTTAGGATCGGTTCCTTACCTCGTGGATCGAAATGGTTCACATGTGAAATGGCTATATATTGAAGAATTGGAAGCGCTGCAACGTCAAGAAGGACTGTATCTTGGCAACAAACTGAGAAAGGTTCACGTTGAGTGGGCTAAGCAGAAAATGAAAGTCAAATTGGCAGTTCAAACCCTGAGTTCATCCATTGCAGATGCACTTGACTTCTGCGAGTTCACGCTGAAATTGCCGCAGTTCCAAGGGGCGCACGCTACAGCAGAATTCTTTCGTATTTTTGACATTCTCAACTCTAGGAATCCTCTAGCACTGTCATATAAAGCCCCCCTTCGCAAAGAGAACGCAGCCACTTGGAACGCATTCTGTCACACAGCAGAGGCCTATATATAAAGAAGGCTCAAAGATGCTGAGGGACGACCGATGATCGAAGGACTGAAGAAAACTGAATTTTCAGGCATGCTCATTTGCATTCAAAGCGTGACAGCTATTTTCGAAACTCTGGTGGTTACTGGCAAACTCAGGTACTTGCTGACACATAAGTGTCACAGGACCATTTGGAAACATTTTTTGGTTGCGTAAGAAGAAGGGGTGGTTACAATAACGACCCCACTGCCTGTTAGTTCAGAGCTGCATACAAAAGGCCTCTGATACAGACAGAGGTTACCTCATCTGAAGCCGGTAACTGCAATAAAGATCTAGTAACCGTGCTTAACGTGTCAAGCCCCGTAACTTATGCCGAATCGTCGACAGAGATTACAACGCAAAGGAGATCGTCTGTGCTTGAAGCATGGGATGACGATCACGACTATACAGATCGCGTGGATCTCCCAAAGGGCCTGTCGGAGTTCGCTCGAGCAGTAGTTCCCTACATAGCAGGGTTTGTGGCCCGCAGAGTGCGCGATGCGACTTCATGTGAGGAGTGCTGCATGGCATTACAGTCGACCGAGTGCCCGGCTTTGGTAGCCGCAAAAAGCCGAGGCGGTCTCGTTGCATCAACCAAGGATGTCGTAAAGATATGTAGCATTGTGGAAAAGGGCATACGACTTCTTCAACATCAGTGCAAAGATGTTAAAACTCTTCATATAAGATGTCAAAGTATCCTGGCAGAAGTAGTGACAACTGTGTTTGAGCAGGCGCTGTTCGCGAGCTTGAACCTCACCTTTTGGACTGCTACCCCCTCGATAATCATATTTACATCCTGTCCAAAAAAGCTGCTAACGTGTACCTGAAAATCAGGGTCCATCAGATCGCAAAGATGATTAATGAAAAGAACTGCAAAAACAAGGTGAGACAAGTGCTCACCAGAGAGATAATATTCAAGCACCAGTGAAGCATATCCACGCTTTTTTACATGTAGTCATCAGTGTCTTTCCTTTGTTCAGACGCATGAAAAATCTCGCCATTTCATGCAGCCCGCTAAATATATGACTATATTTAGTATAGGCCTCCTCTGGTTGTGGTCCATTCTTCAGATCATTTTTGTTCTTGACAGAAGCTTATAGAGATAACTGCCGCGTCAGTTATGTTGTTCAGTTTTTATTCGTATACTAAAGCGCGCCCCCGAGAGGGACCGTTCGGAATGGTGGTTCGAAACAAAAGACCGAATGACCAGTTACGATTAAGTGACAAAATTTTACTGCCTAGCTCGACGGACAATGCCGCCGCCTCACCCGGCACTTAGTCGGGAGGAGGCGGTCATCCTATGGCAAATGCAAACCGGGTCACTCCTAGCCCCGGCAGTGCTACACGTCCTCCACCCAGACATCTACACGAGTGATATGTGCAGTGTATTTCAAGTTGGTCCGGAGGACAAATGGCACATCATGTGGGACTGTGCCAGGTTCCCGACCGAAGCTGCATCCAGGACATACCCGCCGGAACTTCAAAGTGCTGTGCAGAAAACAGACAAGGACATACAACTATGGGCCGTCCAGCAGGCCCGGGGTGCGCTCGAAAAGCACAATCCTCACAACCCACCACAAACAGGCCAAATGAGGTAGTGCAGAGTAGGGCTTAACCCCGGGTAGACGCTTGGCCCGACGCTTTAACCCGTCGTTTGCCGGCTCCCTATTGAAGTTATACATACATACAAGCTGCTCGCAGACAGAGTGACAACGAGTAAAATCAGAAAACTCAACTGCGATCAAGAGGAACAAAATAAAGTTTTATTTTGTTTTTGTCGTTCTCAGTCATCGTGAGTGTTCTTCTTTACAGAAAACATTTTTTGTACTCTACCAGCTGATAAATATAGCCTGCCGATTTGAATGGACCGCCGCGGAGTTGGTGGCGGCACGTGAGCAAAGATTTCCGTCAAGGAACCTCACACACGCCGCAGCTGCCCAGAAAAGTGCCGCGGGGCAAAGTATCCGAGAAAAAGAAAACCTTAAGTGTCCCCATAATGCGAAAAATAATTTGATCGTTGTAACGAGCGGTAGCGAACGCTTCAAGCCTCAGCCACCTGATCTCTCCACGCAGCGCTTAGCCGCGCAAGCGCCTTTCGCCCTGAGCAAGATGGCCGCCGGCCGCGCCGCCATGCTTCACCCGGTCGCATAGGGGGCACGCGGGGCCTCCGCTCCAGTAGTATTATATAACCTCCTTGCACTACAGTACCCTCCTTGGAAAAAGTTAAATGGATGTGCACACACTGTCAAAGACCACTGTAAAAGAGTCTCTCACTGGCAAACAGTCACAAAGTCAGGTCTCAAAGTCACAAAATCAGACAGATGATGTGGAGGTTTTCTGTTTCTCTGTGTATAGCGCCGTGTTAGAGAACTCTGGTGCAATGCAGGTGGTGTAGGCGGGTGCAATATAGGAGGTGCAGGCTGGTTCACTACAGGTGGTGGATATATGATATCATCGCGGTCGAGTGGTGTTGTGGCTGATGCTTGTTTGAGGCCAGAGACATCCTTGGAAAAACGAGTTGCGCGTTATTACTCTTTTTTCCTCTCGATGCCTTGATTTGTGATCCATGAATGCTTACAATGATATAAGGGTCTGGATCATAGTATGGAGTGAACTTGTCGCGTCTCTCTTGCTTGTACAGGACAAGTTGACCGATAGAGAAGAGATGTGGTTGAGTATGTCTTCGTGCGTCAGCACGATGTTTGTTGTATGCCTTTTTCTCGAGCGCGGTTGTTTTCAACCTTCTTAAGTCTTCATTGTGCGAAGGAGCTTCAGGATAGTACGGCAGAAGATTCCTCATTGGTCTGCCAAACAGCAGTTCATATGGTGATCTTCCTGTTGTAAGGTGTTTGGAAGATCGATGACATCAGGAAAGTGTCAAGCTCTACTTTCCAATCTGTGATCTCAAGCTGACTTGTGTGAACATGCTTTTTCAATGTTCTCATGAACCGTTCAGCTTCAGCATTAGCTTGAGGCCACAGAGGTGTGATCCGATGGTGTCGAAATCCTAACTCTTTCGAGAGTGCAGCAAACTCTCTGTCTTGGAATGGTGGTCCATTGTCAGTTTTTACCTATGTAGGGATTCAGAACTGGCAAAACACTCGTCGCAGCAAGGGGAGCACATTGTTCGCACTCGTGGAATGTGTGACTTGTAGTACTGGGTATCGCGAGAAGTCATTTATTACCACCATAGCGTACTTTACATCTGGGAACGGACCACAAAAGTCAACCGAAACTTCTTCCCAGGGATTTGTATGGGAACACTCTGATGGATGTTTCTTGGAGATTCACGTTTAGCCGACAGCTCTTGAAGTCATTTTCGCCAACAATTGACACTGTACCACTCGTGTCGATTACGAAAGTGACTGGCACATTGTTGAAAGTGACAATAGCCTTTGAAGGTGAACTTGCTTGAGGGGAAGTCATGGCAACAAAAACGTACTCATCGCTGCTTGGACTGGTGTCACAGGTGGCTGCAGGCTTTGTAGTACTTGAACTCTTCTTACTGCAGGCTAACTGTGTGTCTGAGTCATTGTCACAGTCCACTGCGTGTACTGTTCTCCTGGTTGAGCGACAGAATCGTGTAAAATGGCCAACCTTGTTACATGCCTTGCAAGTCTTGCCCCATGCAGCACAACTGGATCGACCGCCTTGGTGAGGCCACTTGCCGCCCCAGTTGCGACAATCTGCTGACGAGATACGAGGTCGCTGCGGTGTGTAGGCCTGCCGTGGCATCTGTCGTTCATTTCTTGGGTGTTGGCCATGGTGTTGTCCTTCCTTGTGTACTGTGAACACCGCCGCATTGTTATCGACGTGCTTTTCGATTTCGGACACATCCCATTCGACATCCTCGAGCATTCTTCCTTGCTTAAGTAAGTCCGATAACGTGAGGGAATGAAGCATGGCATGCTTTAGGAGGCGAGACGACGTTGTGGCGAGAATATTTTGGTTTTTGAATTCAGTCGACGTTTTCGAAGTTACAGTGGCGAGAAAGCTGCCGGAGGCGCGCGTAGAAGGCGTCCAGTGACTCACTAACGTTTTGCTGAGCTTGACGAAATTTATAGATAGCAAATGTTGAGTTCACTCGCGGCGCAAAATATGCATCCAGTTTCGCTCGAGCGGCATCGTATTCTGGCGTCGATGTACTCTGCGCGGTTTGGGTCGTGCTTGTAGCCGTCGCACCTTGCGCAGCACTCTCAGGGAGCGAGCGATATATGTCGTAGACTTCTTCCCCTACGTAGTGCAGGAGGAGCGCTTTTTGCGTGCATCTGCCGTGATATCGCAAGCTAAAAGAAAGTTTTAGAACCTTTCCATCCATTTCGTCCATTCGTGACCAATATTGTTGTCGTCGGTAGCGCGCAGGTCAAAACTTGAGAAGGCAGAGAGCACATGTGCCATGGCTACGATTGCCGGTGTCCTCTTGTTGCTGATGTGTGTTTGGAAGGACTTCTGTCAAGAACAAAAATGATCTGAAGAATGGGCCACAACCAGAGGAGGCCTATACTAAATATAGTCATATATTTAGCGGGCTGCATGAAATGGCGAGATTTTTCATGCGTCTGAACAAAGGAAAGACACTGATGACTACAGGTAAAAAAGCGTGGATATGCTTCACTGGTGCTTGAATATTATCTCTCTGGTGAGCACTTGTCTCGCCTTGTTTTTGCAGTTCTTTTCATTAATCATCTGTGCGATGTGATGGAGCTTGATGTTCAGGTATATGTTAGCAGCCTTTTTGGACAGGACGTATAAATGTGATTATCGAGGGGGTCGCAGTCCAAAACGTGAGGTTCAAGCTCGCGAACAGCGCCTGCTCAAACACAGTTGTCACTACTTCTGCCAAGATACTTTGACATCTTATATGAAGAGTTTTGACATCTTTGCACTGATCTTGAAGAAGTCGTATGCCCTTTTCCACAATGCTACATATCTTTACGACATCCTTGGTTGGTGCAACGAGACCGCCTCGACTTTTTGCGGCTACCAAAGCCGGGCACTCGGTCGACTGTAATTTCATGCAGCACTCCTGACATGAAGTCGCATCGCGCACTCTACGGGCCACAAACCCTGCTAGGTAGGGAACTACTGCTCGAGCGAGCTCCGACAGGCTCTTTGGGAGATTCACGCGATCTGTATCGTCGTGATCGTCACCCCAGGCTTCAAGCACAGACGATCTCCTTTGGGTTATAATCTCTGTCGACGATTCGGCATAAGTTACGGGGCTTGACACGTTAAGCACGGTTACTAGATCTTTAGAGCAGTTACCGGCTTCAGATGAGATGACCTCTGTCTGTATCAGAAGCCTTTTGCATGCAGCTCTGAACTAACAGGCAGTGGGGTTGTTATTGTAACCACCCCTTCCTTCCTTAACCACAAAATGTTTTCAAATGGTCCTGTGACATCTTATGTGTCAGCAAGTACCTGAATTTCCCAGTAACCACCAGAGTGTCGGAAATAGCTGTCACGCTTTGAATGCAAATGAGCATGCTTGAAAATCCAGTTTTCTTCAGTCCTTCGATCATCGGTCGTCCCTCAGCATCTTTGAGCCCTCTTATATAGGCCTCTGCTGTGCTACAGAATGCGTTCCAAGTGGCTGCGTTTTCTTTGCGAAGGGGGGCTTTATATGACAGCGCTAGAGGATTCCTAGAGTTGAGAATGTCAAAAAGAAGGTCAAAAATAAGAAAGAATTCTGCTGTAGCGTGCGCCCCTTGGAACTGCGGCAATTTCAGGGTGAACTCGCAGAAGTCAAGTGCATTTGCAATGGATGAAATCAGGGTTTGAACGGCCAATTTGACTTTCATTTTCTGCTTAGCCCACTGAACGTGAACCTTTCTCAGTTTGTTGCCAAGTAGAAGTCCTTCTTGACGTTGCAGCGCTTCCAATTCTTCAATATATAGCCATTTCACATGTGAACCATTTGGATCCACGAGGTAAGGAACCGATCCTAAGCAGTTTCATATCAATATCATCATGTGACAGGCATCTAGTAAGATACGTACTATTCGTGCATCTTCTGAGAACTGGAAACTGGCATTGAATGCCGTCGAGTTGCAGTTCAACTCCGCACCAAGACACTTCGCCATAGAAAACTTTGACGCTGCCCCGTCAAAGGTAAGCAAAACTATTTCGATGCCTAGTGATGATAGTCTGGAGAGGCATTCTCTTGCGTGCTCAGCTCTCTCAGATCCGGAAAGGGAATCTATGAAAAAGTATGCAAGTGGCAATTTCCGCCTCATATCCATGGCCACAAGCATAAAAACACAAGTATTTGTGGCTTCCGGCAAGCTGTCGTCCGAGGTTTCAATCCCAAGGTCCCCATAGCCAAACACTTTGTGTCCCACTAGTTGTACATGCTTTTTAATAGCCATGTCGTCAATCAGTAGTGCAGTTAGCAGTGGCTTCCCTAGGCTCTGCACTATATTCTTCAGGAAGGCAAAAGCTTCAGAGGTAAAACCTGGTTCGCCGTTAACTGACCTGTACCATTCGCGCGGCGTACGTTGAGATGGCAAAGCGTTATTGAACTTCAGTCGCACATACCCATTGTGGTAGACGTAGCCGGTATAACAAGCAAAACTGTTTATTTATACATCAGGTAATGGCTCCCGTTTTCGCTTTGCTTGGCGCGGTCCCCATGCCGGGGTCTCCCGGCGGTCCGCCTGGTTAGCTTGTTGCATGGGGCGCTGTCGTCAGTGGCATCCACAACACCCCCCTTTCTTGAAAGGTTTGATGTCACAGGCGCAGGCGTTCTGGTCGCTTACAAACACGTCCACTGCTTGTGGTGCTCGTGTCCTGCAACGGTTGCAGGTGTCTTGCGGTACGGCTTGCTTGTCCACTGTCGGTTTGTACAACGCAGGACCTTGGTTCTGATGTTGGCTGTGTTACCACGCCGTGTGATGCAACTCCAGCGAGGATGCGCACCGCTGTGCCCGGTGGTAAGCGCTTTCGGCTCCGTGCCTTGTGCCGGGTGTCGTATGATCGTTTTTCACGAGCTCTGTAGGCTTCATTATTTTGTCTGAATTCGCTGTCGTCCCACTTCGGGGCTAGCAGCTTCGAAGTGGTTGGTACTGTGGTGTTCAGACGACGACCCATTAAGAGTTCTCCTGGTGAAAACCCTTCCACGCTGGGTGTGGCCCTGTAGGCAAGCAGCGCTTCGTGTATGTTAGAAGACTTCCTCAAAAGCTGCTTTGCTGTCTGCACAGCCCTCTCAGCCATACCGTTGCTTTGCGGGTAGTAAGAACTTGAGGTTGCGTGTGTGGCTCCCCCGTGATGCACTAGTTCTTTGAACTCTGTGGAAGTGAACTGCGGCCTGTTGTCTGTGCGTATTGTCCGTGGAACACCGTACCGTGCAAAAATTGGCTCCAAGACTAGGGCTATGTTTTTTGTAGCTGTCCTCGGCAGCTGTTCCAGCTAGAAAAATCGGGAGTAGTATTCTACTACTACAACATACTCTTTCCCCTCCAGCGTGAAGAGATCCATGCCGACTGTGTCCCAAGTGTGTGCTGGCAATGGGGTTAGAAGCAGGGGTTCTGCTTCTGGCTTTCTGTGCTCTCTGGAAGTTGGACACTTTTTCACGTAGTCTTCAATGCGTTTGCTTATACCTGGCCACCATATGCATTCTCTTGCCCTCGCTCGGCACCTCGTTGTGCCCAAGTGGCCTGCATGGAGTTTTTCCAGAACCTCTACTCTGATGTCTGGCGGGATGATTATTCTGTCGCCTTTGAATAGCAGACCCTCAACGAGCGAAATCTCACTAGCCACCTCGACGTACCTTTTCAGGTCAGGTGACAGCCCATGCACAGTTGGCCATGATGTAGTGCAGAATGTAGCCACCCTGGAAAGTGTTTCGTCTGACTGGATGCTTGCACTGATTGTGTCCAGCATTTGGTTTGAAGCAGGGAGCTGTTCAAGTGCAAATTCTTCAGACTCGTGCACTGCACTCTCGATAGTTCTTTCTTTGTCTGCTGGGTTCCCAGATAGCTTCGGGGACAGAAGGTCAGCTGTGTACAGCTTTTTTTGCCGGGAGTGTGGGACATGGTGTAGTCGTACTCCAAAATGCGCATCCTGAAACGTTGAAGGCGAGGACTCAGCTCGTCGAGTCGTTTAGTCGTGAGCAGCGGTAATAACGGCTTGTGGTCCGATCCTATGTAAAAGGTTGATCCCAGCAGGTATTTGCGAAAATGTTGGCAAACCCATGTGATTGCCAGTGCCTCCTTTTCGATTTGGACATATCTTTGTTCTGTATCCGTAAGGGAGCGTGATGCATATGCCGCAGGCAGGAGCTTTTCGTGCGACTGCTGTAGAAGTACAGCCCCAATACCGTATGAGAAAGCATCCACAGACACTGTGTGAGGCGACTGAGCATCGTAGTGAGTAATAATCGGCGTCCTGCTTAAAGCTTGCTTGAGTTTGTCAAAACTCTGCTGCTGAGCTGGGCCCCGGTGCCAGTCGGCGTCTTGGTGGAGCAGGTCTCTGAGAGGCTTCGTAAAGTCTGCTAACTCTGGAAGAAAATTTCGCCGGGTGGTTTGCAGAGCCCAACAAAGACCTGACCTCTGACACATCACATGGTGGGTCGAGCTGAAATATGGCCCTGACCTTTTCCGGGTCGGTGATGACTCCTGTTGAGTTTGCAACGTGTCCTAAGAATGTTACTTCTGTTTGTCGAAAGGAGCACTTGTCGATGTTGAGGGTAACACCTTCATCTTCCAGCTTCCTCAGCACCAGCAGTAGGTTGGTGTCATGTTCCTCAGTTGTCTTCCCTGAGAAAATGATGTCATTTTGTAGACAACTCACACCATCTAGTCCATCGAGTACACGGAGCATTTCTAGTTGGTAGAACTCTGGCGCTGTGGAGATTCCGAAGGGAAGCCTCAGGAACTGGAACCTGCCAACTGGTGTGATGAAGGTTGTGTATTCGCGAGAGACCTTGGTCAGTGACACCTGCCAGTACCCTGCTCGTGCGTCTAGGCGGCTGAAAACTGTTGCACCTGCTAATTTTGCAAGACACTCGTCCACCGTAGGCATGAGCACACGTTCGCGTATAATTTGTTGGTTGAGTTGACCACAGTCCACGCAGATGCACATTGTTCTTTTTTCGTGCGACAACCATTGAAAAACACCATTCGGTTGCTCGCTCGATCTTCTGGATGACTCCCAAGTCTTGCATCCTTTCTAATTCTTTCTTAACAAGTGGAAGCAGTGGAAGTGGCACGCGCCTAGGATAACTGACTGCGTATGGCTCAGCATCCTTTTTGACTTTGATGCGGTACTCAGTCTTCATGACTCCAAGCACAGACGTTAGCTTTGTGTATGATGCCAAGAAGTTGGGGACATCAGTTGATTGTGCGAGGGTTTCGTCTAGTTCAAGAGGGCGCTGTAGAATCCCAAGTGATTCTATAGCTGGTCGACTGAGAAGCGGTTGGTTTAATCATTTGATGATGAAGACTGCTTCTTGGACTTCAGTGTTTCGCCAGGTGACTGTTGCATCGATGTAGCCAACAGTGGTTATCGCTGTCTGGCCTGGGCCTATCAACAGCTGTTGCGTTGATTTGATGGGGGTCCCATGACGGTTCTGTCGTACTGGTCGTGTGCGATTGCAGTCACATTCGCGCCGGTGTCGACCTTAAAGGTAAAATGCAAGTTGTTCACGGTAGCAGTAATCCTCCACGGCGTGTTCACTCCCACTTTGATTTCGCCTAGATATAGGTCTCCGAAATCGTTTGGTCGTTGTCGGATACTCGAGGTCTCGTCCTTCGGTTTAGGCATGCAGACGCGGGCGTAGTGGCATTTTTTCCTACACTGGTTGCACGTCTTGTCTATCGCGGGACACTGCGTCTTCGTGTGGTCACGCACACCACCACACCACACCACTCTTGTGTTTACGTTGAGGGCGCGACTTGAAAGGCACCTTCGCTTCGTTCCGGCGAGTTTTGACGTTTGTCTGGCCGCGAACGTCTCCCACGTCGAGAGCTGGCTGTTCGATGAAGCGATTTACCTTGTGTTGAAGTTTCATGCTATCTGAATTGCGGGCCGCTGTGATTGCTTTTTCGAGAGTGAGTTCTGCGTCAAGCTGCAGGCTCTCGCTGAGGTTTACGTCTCGCAAGCCGACCACGAGCCTGTCCCGAATCAGTTCGTCTTTGAGAGTTCCGTAATCGCATCTTTCAGCGATCTTGAACAGTTCAGTCGCAAATGCGTCGACGTTTTCATGCTGCTCTTGTTTCCAAGAGTTGAATCGCGCTCTCTCATAGATGACATTCTTTCGAGGTAAGAAATGCTTTTCAAAAGCACTCACCACGGCGCAGTATGATGCCATCTGTTCGTCTGTCAGTTTCAAAGCAGCGAGCACGTCCTCCGCTTCTTCGCCCATGGCGTGGAGTAATGTGTTGATTTGCGTCGTCTCGTCCTGTCCTGTCAGACCGGAGATGAGTCGGTAGCGTTCCCACCTGCGGTGCCATCGTGTCCAATCTTCGGGCTTGCGGAAATCGAGCTTTGTCGGCAGTTCCACGGCGAGCGGGTTGAACGTCATTCTCAGAGTGCCGCTCGCGCGCTCTTCGTTCGCGCCGCGAGTGTCTGGCATGACGCTGCGGCCGCTTACGTTGGGCTCGCTGTCCTTCTGGGTGTCACGCTGCGTTGGTTATCCCGCCGCTTCCGCCATGTGGTAGACGTAGCCGGTATAACAAGCAAAACTGTTCATTTATACATCAGGTAATGGCGCCCGTTTTCGCTCTACTCGGCGCGGTTATGGCGCGGTCCCCATGCCGGGGTCTCCTGGCGGTCCGCCTGGTTAGCTTGCCGCTTGGGGCGCTGTCGTCAGTGGCGCCCTAAGCGGAAAGTTTAGCTAAGGGAGTTGACGAGATCAGGGAGATAGCACAGCAGACGCAGATAGTTGTATGCACAGTACCAGAGGCGCTAGGATTGAACGGAAAGATGGAAAAGGACGTGGTGACAGTTAATCAGGACATAAGAAAGTTAAGCCTGGAGAAGCGTTTCGAAGTGGTTGAGGTAAACAGGGAGGTACATAAAGCAGGTTTTGGTAGGGCTTTTCAGCGAGATGGCATTCATTTTAACAGAAGGGTCGGAGCAGAGATCGGCTGGCGCTTGGCAGGCAGGGCTGTAGCTTTTTTAGGGGGTCCGCGAGGACTCCGTGCACAGAGGTAGTTAGAAGTGAAGCAGAAGAAAGTGTAATAATGGAGGCTGAGCCCCCAAAAATGGCAAAGAGTAGGTCGAGAAAGAAAAGTACAAAAAAGAAATTTAACACTAGGATCAGCTACATAAACATGCAAGGAGGTAGAAAAAGAGCGAAATGGCTAGAGATAGAACAGCAGTTGAAGGATGACAAAATAGGTGTGTATGCTCTATGCGAGACTCATCTCAGGGATCTAGAATATCCGCCGTTTATAGAAGGCTACGTCTGGGAAGGGTGCAACAGAACGAGAACGGAAAGAAAGGGTGGAGGGGTAGGTATGTTGATACACCAGGGAACAAATTGGCAAATAATTAAATCATCTTGTAAAGAACATATCTGGGTTTCAGGAACCATTGCCGGCATAATGACATGGCTAGGGGTAGTTTATTTAGGAACAGGACATCAATGCAGGCAAGAAAACAGGGATCTTGTTGAATGTCTCAGTGACGATATAAGCCAGTTTGGAAACGGGGCCAATATTGTTCTGCTGGGGGACATGAACGGCCACATCGACGATCTGGATGGATACACGGATTGTAACGGGAAGCTAATGCTAGATTTCTGTGAGCGACACTATCTAGTTATAGTAAATAGAGAAACAAAATGTGAAGGCCAAATCACGTGGGAATTCCGCAACAGGCAGACGACCATTGACTATTGTCTAATGTCGCAGGAAATTTATAGCAAGGTCACAAAAATGGAAATAGACGAAGAAGGGGAGTGTAGTCTGGGAAATGATCATAAACGTATTAGTCTGCAGATGGGGCCCTTGATGAAAAGAGAAATGGAACTTAGACAAAACGTAAACGCAAAATTAAACGACGATCAAATAGCGCAGATAGCAGCAGACATAGAGGAAGCAATAGAGAAAAGCCCCATGGAAGACTGGGATTATGAACAGGTAGAACTACTCATAGGAAGGAAAATTAAGGAGGTTAAAGTAGCAAACAGCTGGAATGGAAAGAGGAAGCTACGGAGCTGGTGGATTAAGTAAATCAGGGAAGCTATTGAACAACGACGGGCTGGCTGCTTCAAGGGAACACCGAGTGGCAAAGAAGGCACAGGTATCTGAGGAGGAAATCGACCAAAAATGTGAATCATATCGACAAAAGAAACTTGAGGTGCAGGCTCTCGTCCAAAGGAAAATAAGGCAGTCCACCGATCGCTGGATGGCTGATATACACGATGCCTCTAGAGGCGGAGCAAGAAAATTCTGGAACCATATAGGCTGGCTAGGGAAAAAGAATCAAAGAAAGCAAGATCGGATTCAAGATAACGAGGGAAATTGTTTAAAGGAAGACAACGCAGTGAACTACATTACATCAGTTATAGCCGAGTCATTTAAGAACGACGATAGGGTAATCTCCACAAATCAGGAAGCAACACAAGGTAGCAGAATACAAAGCACCTTAGAACTGACCAATCTAAACAGGAAAAAGGCAGAAAAAAATATTCCTAAAAACACGTCTACAGGAATAGATGGAATTCCGATCAAGCTGATTAATGAACTCGGTCCAAAAAGTAAGGAAACGTTGTTAAAAGCTTTGGAAACAGTCATAGCGAATAAGCAAATTCCGGACAGCTGGCGGCAGAGTAAAATGAATTTGATTTATAAAGGGAAAGGAGAAAGGATGCACATAAAATCCTACAGGCCGATTACCATAACATCTGTAATGTACAGGTTAGCCATGCAGGCGGTGAAATTAAAGGTGCAAGCATGGGTTGAAAGTAACAATATACTCGGAGAACTTCAGAACGGCTTTAGAAATGGTAGGCGCTTAGATGATAGCCTGTTCGTGCTTACCCAATGCACCGAAATATCTAGAGTGGAAAATAGACCTTTGTATTTTGCCTTCCTGGACATAAACGGGGCGTACGACAACGTAAGCAGGTAACTCCTGTGGAACATATTAAAAGAAGGTATCGGTTATGAGATAATAGAGTTCCTACAGGAAATATACCGGGATAACAAAGTAGAAATTACGTGGGAAGGGATAAGAAGTACGGAGGATGTCAAAGTATGCAAATGATTAAGACAAGGCTGTCCTCTATCACCGGTGCTGTTCATGCTTTATACGATAAACCTGGAACGGAGTATACAAGACAGTAACCTAGGTTTTAACCTGTCATACAGATTAGGTGGAAAGGCGGTAGAGCAGCGCCTCCCCGGTTTGATGTATGCAGACGATATTGTGCTGCTAGCTGAGAGTCTGGAAAAATTGCAAACTCTAGTTAAGTATTGCGGAGACGAAGGGGACGCTCTAGGCTTCAGTTTCAGCGCAGTTAAGTCGGGTCTGATGATTTTCAACGGCTCAACTGATCAGGGTCTTAAAATTCAAGGCCTTGAAATACCTAGAGTAGCAGAATATAAATATTTGGGGGTATGGGTAAACGAAGGATTGGCATACATTGGAAAGCATGAGCAATCACTTAAGGCCAAAGGGCGAAGGAATGCCGGGATAATGAAGCACAAGGCATTGTGGGGATACAATAGGTATGAGGTTTTGAGGGGTATTTGGAAAGGAATTATAGTGCCCGGACTTTCTTTCGGAAATGCGGTTTTGTGCCTAAAATCAGAGGTACAGTCGACATTAGAAACAAATCAGAGATCCGTTGGACGATTAGCACTAGGTGCCCACGGCAAAACTACAAATGAGGCGGTACAGGGAGATATGGGCTGGGCATCTTTCGAAGTATGGGAAGCTCAGAGTAAAATATTATATGAGGAACGCCGGAGGAAATTGGACAGTAACAGATGGGCAGCTAAGGTATTTAAATACCTGTACCTAAAAAGCGTTGACTCACAATGGAGGAAAAGAACTAGGAAACTAACTAGTAAGTATGCTAGTAACAAGGACGGAGAAATAAAGAGCATTAAGCAACAGGTGAAAAACACAGAAGGTAAAAATTGGATAAATTCGATGGAAAAAAACAGAGTGTGGAATTATACCGAAAGTGGAAAATGCAGATCAGGAAGGAAGATTTCTTTGATAACTCAAGAGACAGTACCCTACTTCTTGAAGCTAGATCAGGGTGCCTTAGAACACGCAGCTACAAAAAGAAGTTTAACAATGGAGATGACGCATGTGCTGTATGTGGAAACTCCAGTGAAACAATTGACCATATTATACTCGAATGCAATGGTATCCATCCGGAAGTTGATGCAGGCGCAATCACTGTTCCTGAAGCTCTGGGGTTTAGAGATAACAGTAGCCGGGTGAATAAACCGGCGGTGGAAACTAGCAAAAAACGGCTGGAAGATTGGTGGCTTAAAAGCAGAGAAGTGACATAATATTAGTAATGTAGGAGCAAAATTTAATAAATACTATGATGGTTTAGTTAACCATTCTAAATCAATAATTAAGATATATGGAGAAAAATGAGCATGATAGCTACTGCTACCACCCCGTTTGAAAGGGGACGCTCCTATATTCCATCCATCCATCCATCCATCCATCCATCCATCCATCCATCCATCCATCCATCCATCCATCCATCCATCCATCCATCCATCCATCCATCCATCCATCCATCCATCCATCCATCCATCCATCCATCCATCCATCCATCCATCCATCCATCCATCCATCCATCCATCCATCCATCCATCCATCCATCCATCCATCCATCCATCCATCCATCCATCCATCCATCCATCCATCCATCCATCCATCCATCCATCCATCCATCCATCCATCCATCCATCCATCCATCCATCCATCCATCCATCCATCCATCCATCCATCCATCCATCCATCCATCCATCCATCCATCCATCCATCCATCCATCCATCCATCCATCCATCCATCCATCCATCCATCCATCCATCCATCCATCCATCCATCCATCCATCCATCCATCCATCCATCCATCCATCCCCGTCATTGGCGCCCCAAGTTGTCAGTCGTCAGCCGTGTGGTGTGGACGCGTGTTCCATCGCTCCTCCGATTGCACGTGGCTACCGGAAACGGACTGACTGGCGACAGCGGGAGCTTCCGAAGCGTCAAATAGATGAGTTCTTTCTTTTATTAACTTTATTTCGTTTTCAGCTAGTTAGGTTAGGTGCAGCCTAAAGAATAGATTTTAGCCCTTTGTCCTAGCGGCCTGGTTTTCGTTCCGGCAGCTAGGTTTTTCTCGGCGTTCAATCTTTAACTATCTTGTTTAGATAAATACTTTTTTTTTCTAGGCTATTGGCATTCGCACAATTGATTTTAACGCGTGTTTGCTAGTCGTTTCTTGTGTCTTCTTTTGGTAATTTGTATATTCTGAGAATTCGTAATAGATATAGTTCAGTCGATGCATGCTTACGATGTGCAATCAAAAGTTAGGTAAAGTGTACTCAGTGTGAGGCGCAGGTTAATCTCAAGGAAACGCGTTTTGACTCTGTAGATGAAGCGGAAGGCAGCGACTTTTTGTGTCGGTGTTGCGTGCTGAGTGCGCGTCTAGATAGATTTGATCAAGAAAGGGGCAGTTTAGTGTCTCGTGTGGATGATTTAGAAAATGAAGTACGTTTGTTAAGGGCGGAAAATCAGAAACTGCTTGGACAGCTTCCTCAAGTTGAAAAAAAAAGTGGCCGACTTTATCCTTGGAACCAACGAGGACGAACATTCCTGTGCGGGCCACGTGGCTGGGGCCAGCACTGGCATGGAAGGCATAAGCAAAGTAGGTCAGGCGGATCCGAACCGACAGAGTTATTTAGAAGCAGCTACTAAGAAGCCGGCAAAAGGGAAGAAGTAAGGAAGAATGAAAATCCCAGAGATAAGGACACAGATAACCGAAAGCAGGAGCTAACATTTGGAAGAGGGAGAGATAAGGCCCAGGTGCTTATGGCCGGAGATTCTAACATGAGCAGGTGCAAGCGAGATATCTTGGAATGTGTATGGAGCCTTCCCAGGGAGCACAATGAGGGCAGTGCTGAAAGAGAGTAAAAATAGGCTGTTGAAGAATTCCTCAGAGCGCAGTATGGTAATAGTAGCCGCGGGGCTAAATGATGTCCTAAATGGTGACACTGCAGGAGTGGTGGAAAGTTTAGCTAAGGGAGTTGACGAGATCAGGGAGATAGCACAGCAAGTGCAGACAGTTGTATGCACAGTACCGGAGGTGCTAGGATTGAACGGAAAGCTGGAAAAGGACGTAGTGACAGTTAATCAGGACATAAGAAAGTTAAGCCTGGTGAAGCGTTTCGAAGTGGTTGAGGTAAACAGGGAGGTGCATAAAGCAGGTTTTGCTAGGGCTTTTCAGCGAGATGGCGTTCATTTTAACAGAAGGGTGGGAGCAGAGATCGGCTGGCGCCTGGCAGGCAGGGCTGTAGCTTTTTTAGGGGGTCCGCGAGGACTCCGTGCACAGAGGTAGTTAGAAGTGAAGCAGAAGAAAGTGTAATAACGGAGGCTGAGCCCCCAAAAATTGCCAAGGAATAGGTCTAGAAATAAAAGTACAAAAAAGAAATTTAATACTAGGATCAGCTACATAAACATGCGAGGAGGTAGAAAAAGAGCGAAATGGCTAGAGATAGAACATCAGTTGAAGGATGAGGAAATAGGTGTGTACGCTCTTTGCGAAATTCATCTCAGGGATCTAGAAGATCCGCCGTTTATAGAAGGCTACGTCCGGGAAGGGTGCAACAGAACGACAACGGAAAAAAGGGGTGGAGGGGTAGGTATGTTGATACACCAGGGAACAAATTGGCAAAGAATTAAATCATCTTGTAAAGAACATACTGGGTTTCAGGAACCATTGCCGGCATAAGGACATGGCTATGGGCAGTTTATTTAGGAACAGGACATCAATGCAGGCAAAAAAACAAGGATCTTGTTGAATGTGTCAGTGACGATATAAGCCAGTTTGGAAATGGAGCCAAAATTATTCTACTGGGGGACATGAACGACCACATCTACGATCTGGATGGATACACGGATTGTAACGGGAAGCTAATGCTAGATTTCTGTGAGCGACACGATCGAGTTATAGTAAATAGAGAAACAAAATGGTGAAGGCCAGATCACATGGGAATTCAGCAACAGGCAGACGACCATTGACTACTGTCTAATGTCACAGCAAATTTATAGCAAGGTCACAAAAATGGAAAGACGAAGAAGGGGAGTGTAGTCTGGGAAGTGATCCTAAATGTATTAGTCTGCAGATGGGGCCCTTGATGAAAAGAGAAATGGAACTTAGACAAAACGTAAACGCAAAATTAAACGACGATCAAATAGCGCAGATAGCAGCAGACATAGAGGAAGCAATAGAGAAAAGCTCCATGGAAGACTGGGATTATGAACAGGTAGAACTACTCATAGGAAGGAAAATTAAGGAGGTTAAAGTAGCAAACAGCTGGAATGGAAAGAGGAAGCTACGGAGCTGGTGGATTAAGTAAATCAGGGAAGCTATTGAACAACGACGGGCTGGCTGCTTCAAGGGAACACCGAGTGGCAAAGAAGGCACAGGTATCTGAGGAGGAAATCGACCAAAAATGTGAATCATATCGACAAAAGAAACTTGAGGTGCAGGCTCTCGTCCAAAGGAAAATAAGGCAGTCCACCGATCGCTGGATGGCTGACATACACGATGCCTCTAGAGGCAGAGCAAGAAAATTCTGGAACCATATAAGCTGGCTAGGGAAGAAGAATCAAAGAAAGCAGGATCGGATTCAAGATAACGAGGGAAATTGTTTAAAGGGAGACAATGCAGTGAACTACATTACATCAGTTATAGCCGAGTCATTTAAGAGCGACGATAGGGCCATATCCGCAAATCAGGAAGCAACACAAGGTAGCAGAATACAAAGCAGCTTAGAACTTACCAATATAAACTGGAAAAAGGCAGTAAAAAATATTCCTAAAAACACATCTACAGGAATAGATGGAATTCCGATCAAGCTGATTAATGAACTCGG